>NC_069504.1:609839187-610208901 GCF_027579735.1 Bombina bombina | reverse complement strand
TCTGAGTGAAAAATCAGATAAGGAGAATCACAATGTAATGCTGATAACTCAGAGACTCTTCGAGCCGAGGAGATAGCCATTAAAAACAGAACTTTCCAAGATAACAATTTTATATCAATGGAATGAAGGGGTTCAAACGGAACACCCTGTAAAACGTTAAGAACTAAGTTTAAACTCCATGGCGGAGCAACGGTTTTAAACACAGGCTTGATCCTAGCTAAAGCCTGACAAAAGGCCTGGACGTCTGGATTTTCTGACAGACGCCTGTGTAACAAGATGGACAGAGCTGAAATCTGTCCCTTTAATGAACTGGCTGATAAACCCTTTTCTAAACCTTCTTGTAGAAAGGACAATATCCTAGGGATCCTAACCTTACTCCAGGAGTAACGTTTGGATTCACACCAGTATAGGTATTTGCGCCATATTTTATGGTAAATCTTTCTGGTAACAGGCTTCCTAGCCTGTATCAGGGTATCAATAACCGACTCAGAAAAACCACGTTTTGATAAAATCAAGCGTTCAATTTCCAAGCAGTCAGTTTCAGAGAAGTTAGATTTTGATGTTTGAATGGACCCTGTATCAGAAGGTCCTGTCTTAGAGGTAGAGACCAAGGCGGACAGGATGACATGTCCACTAGATCTGCATACCAAGTCCTGCGTGGCCATGCAGGCGCTATTAGAATCACAGATGCTCTCTCCTGTTTGATTTTGGCAATCAATCGAGGAAGCAGCGGGAAGGGTGGAAACACATAAGCCATCCCGAAGTTCCAAGGTGCTGTCAAAGCATCTATCAGAACCGCTCCCGGATCCCTGGATCTGGACCCGTAGTGAGGAAGTTTGGCGTTCTGGCGAGACGCCATGAGATCTATCTCTGGTTTGCCCCAACGTCGAAGTATTTGGGCAAAGACCTCCGGATGAAGTTCCCACTCTCCCGGATGAAAAGTCTGGCGACTCAAGAAATCCGCCTCCCAGTTCTCCACTCCCGGGATGTGGATTGCTGACAGGTGGCAAGAGTGAGACTCTGCCCAGCGAATTATCTTTGATACTTCCATCATTGCTAGGGAGCTCCTTGTCCCTCCCTGATGGTTGATGTAAGCTACAGTCGTGATATTGTCCGACTGAAACCTGATGAACCCCCGAGTTGTTAATTGGGGCCAAGCCAGAAGGGCATTGAAAACTGCTCTCAATTCCAGAATGTTTATTGGAAGGAGACTCTCCTCCTGATTCCATAATCCCTGAGCCTTCAGAGAATTCCAGACAGCGCCCCAACCTAGTAGGCTGGCGTCTGTTGTTACGATTGTCCAGTCTGGCCTGCTGAATGGCATCCCCCTGGACAGGTGTGGCCGATAAAGCCACCATAGAAGAGAATTTCTGGTCTCTTGATTCAGATTCAGAGTAGGGGACAAATCTGAGTAATCCCCATTCCACTGACTTAGCATGCACAATTGCAGCGGTCTGAGGTGTAGGCGTGCAAAAGGTACTATGTCCATTGCCGCTACCATTAAGCCGATCACCTCCATGCATTGAGCTACTGACGGGTGTTGAATGGAATGAAGGACACGGCATGCATCTTGAAGCTTTGTTAACCTGTCTTCTGTCAGGTAAATCTTCATTTCTACAGAATCTATAAGAGTCCCCAAGAATGGAACTCTTGTGAGAGGAAAAAGAGAACTCTTCTTTTCGTTCACTTTCCATCCATGCGACCTTAGAAATGCCAGAACTAACTCTGTATGAGACTTGGCAGTTTGAAAGCTTGAAGCTTGTATTAGAATGTCGTCTAGGTACGGAGCTACCGAAATCCCTCGCGGTCTTAGTACCGCCAGAAGGGCACCCAGAACCTTTGTGAAGATTCTTGGGGCCGTAGCCAATCCGAATGGAAGAGCTACGAACTGGTAGTGCCTGTCTAGGAAGGCAAACCTTAGATACCGGTGATGATCTTTGTGAATCGGTATGTGAAGGTAAGCATCTTTTAAATCCACTGTGGTCATGTACTGACCCTTTTGGATCATGGGTAAGATTGTCCGAATAGTTTCCATTTTGAACGATGGAACTCTTAGGAATTTGTTTAGAATCTTTAAATCTAAGATTGGCCTGAAAGTTCCCTCTTTTTTGGGAACCACAAACAGGTTTGAGTAGAACCCTTGTCCTTGTTCCGACTGCGGAACCGGATGGATCACTCCCATTAATAACAGATCTTGTACACAGCGTAGAAACGCTTCTCTCTTTATCTGGTTTGTTGACAACCTTGACAGATGAAATCTCCCTCTTGGGGGAGATAATTTGAAGTCTAGAAGGTATCCCTGAGATATGATCTCTAGCGCCCAGGGATCCTGAACATCTCTTGCCCAGGCCTGGGCGAAGAGAGAAAGTCTGCCCCCCACTAGATCCGGTCCCGGATCGGGGGCTCTCGGTTCATGCTGTCTTTGGGGCAGCAGCAGGTTTCCTGGCCTGTTTGCCCTTGTTCCAGGACTGGTTAGGTTTCCAGCCTTGCCTGTAACGAGCAACAGCTCCTTCCTGTTTTGGTGCAGTGGAGGTTGATGCTGCTCCTGTTTTGAAATTCCGAAAGGGACGAAAATTAGACTGTCTAGCCTTAGCTTTGGCTTTGTCTTGAGGTAGGGCGTGGCCCTTACCTCCTGTAATGTCAGCGATAATTTCTTTCAAACCGGGCCCAAATAAAGACTGCCCCTTGAAAGGTATATTAAGTAATTTGGACTTAGAAGTAACATCAGCTGACCAGGATTTTAGCCACAGTGCCCTACGTGCCTGTATGGCGAATCCTGAGTTCTTAGCCGTAAGTTTGGTTAAATGTACTACGGCCTCCGAAATGAATGAATTAGCTAGTTTAAGGACTCTAAGCCTGTCCATAATGTCGTCTAGCGTAGATGAACTAAGGTTCTCTTCCAGAGACTCAATCCAAAATGCTGCCGCAGCCGTAATCGGCGCGATACATGCAAGGGGTTGCAATATAAAACCTTGTTGAACAAACATTTTCTTAAGGTAACCCTCTAATTTTTTATCCATTGGATCTGAAAAAGCACAGCTATCCTCCACCGGGATAGTGGTACGCTTAGCTAAAGTAGAAACTGCTCCCTCCACCTTAGGGACCGTTTGCCATAAGTCCCGAGTGGTGGCGTCTATTGGAAACATCTTTCTAAATATTGGAGGGGGTGAGAACGGCACACCGGGTCTATCCCACTCCTTAGTAACAATTTCAGTTAATCTCTTAGGTATAGGAAAAACGTCAGTACTCGCCGGTACCGCAAAGTATTTATCCAACCTACACAGTTTCTCTGGTATTGCAACGGTGTTACAATCATTGAGAGCTGCTAAGACCTCCCCTAGTAATACACGGAGGTTCTCCAATTTAAATTTAAAATTTGAAATATCTGAATCCAATCTGTTTGGATCAGAACCGTCACCCACAGAATGAAGCTCTCCGTCCTCATGCTCTGCAAGCTGTGACGCAGTATCAGACATGGCCCTAGTATTGTCAGCGCACTCTGTTCTCACCCCAGAGTGATCGCGCTTGCCTCTTAGTTCTGGTAATTTAGACAAAACTTCAGTCATAACAGTAGCCATATCATGTAATGTTATCTGTAATGGCCGCCCAGATGTACTAGGCGCCATAATATCACGCACCTCCCGGGCGGGAGATGCAGGTACTGCCGCGTGAGGCGAGTTAGTCGGCATAACTCTCCCCTCGCAGTTTGGTGAAATTTGTTCACATTGTACAGATTGACTTTTATTTAAAGTAGCATCAATACAGTTAGTACATAAATTTCTATTGGGCTCCACCTTGGCATTGGAACAAATGACACAGATATCTTCCTCTGAGTCAGACATGTTTAACACACTAGCAATAACTTGCAACCTGGTTATAATCTTTTTTAGCAAAAACGTACTGTGCCTCAAAGAGGTACTAAACGATTAAATGACAGTTGAGATAATGAACTGAAAAACAGTTATAGCATCAAACTTTAAAACAACACAACTTTTAGCAAAGGTTTGTTCCCATTAGTAAAATAACAATAATTAAATTTGAAATAAAAATTACAGAGCAACGTTTTTATTCACAGTCAATATAAAATTCTCACAGCTCTGCTGAGAGAATATACCTCCCTTCAAAGAAGTTTGAAGACCCCTTAGATCTGTCAGAGATGAACCGGATCATGCAGGAAATATAAGAGTAGCTGACTGGAAATTTTTGATGCGTAGCAAAGAGCGCCAAAAACGGCCCCTCCCTCTCATACACAGCAGTGAAGAGAAACGAAACTGTCACAATTAAAGCAAACAACTGCCAAGTGGAAAATAATGCCCAAATATTTATTCACTCAGTACCTCAGCAATGTAAACGATTCTACATTCCAGCAAAAACGTTTAACATGACAAATACTTATTAAAAGGATTAGTGACCTTTAACAGAGTAGTTCCGGTGAAATACCATCCCCAGAATACTGAAGTGTATACATACATGTCATTATAACGGTATGGCAGGATTTTTTCATCAATTCCATTCAGAAAATAAAAACTGCTACATACCTCAATGCAGATTCATCTGCCCGCTGTCCCCTGATCTGAAGCTTTTACCTCCCTCAGATGGCCGAGAACAGCAATATGATCTTAACTACTCCGGTTAAAATCATAGTAAAAAACTCTGGTAGATTCTTCTTCAAACTCTGCCAGAGAAGTAATAACACGCTCCGGTGCTATTGTAAAATAACAAACTTTTGATTGAAGTCATAAAAACTAAGTATAATCACCATAGTCCTCTCACACATCCTATCTAGTTGTTGGGTGCAAGAGAATGACTGGGACTGACGTAGAGGGGAGGAGCTATATCAGCTCTGCTGGGTGAATCCTCTTGCATTTCCTGTTGGGGAGGAGTTATATCCCAGAAGTAATGATGACCCGTGGACTGATCACACATAACAGAAGAAATACGGTTTTTAAGATTTTAGCAAGTCATCATCAGTATTGAATGTGTACATATTTGTGTTGTTTATTCCTTGAACAGCCTGTGATGTGTCTATTTCTTATCCTTTTTAGTAAGTTTTGTTGAGCTATTTTTTGTTTATTTTTCCAGTGTTTCCCAACTTTAAAGCAGAATCCCTTAGCAGATCTACAAATATTGGGCTAGATAAACAGATGCTCATACAATTGTTGAGGGCCGTGTTGTGGAGACAAGATCATGTTTGACATTCATCACTTCACCTAGATTTTTTTATAGATGTGTTACAAGGATTCCCTCCCATTAACATCTATAGTTCCATTATGTATCCAATGCATGAAATCTTGCACATGAAATGTAAACCTATTGCTATGCAGCTATAACAATTGCAATAACAACAACTTCATGTTTGACATTCATCACTTCACCTAGATTTTTTTATAGATGTGTTACAAGGATTCCCTCACATTAACATCTATAGTTCCATTATGTATCCAATGCATGAAATCTTGCACATGAAATGTAAACCTATTGCTATGCAGCTATAACAATTGCAATAACAACAACTTCAGAAACATGTTTGAAAAACAGTTAATGTAAAAATGTTTTATATTTGTATCTCTGCTGTGCAAAATTAGGCCTAGATTTAGAGTTCGGCGTTAGCCGTGAAAACCAGCGTTAGAGGCTCCTAACGCTGGTTTTAGGCTACCGCCGGTATTTGGAGTCACTCAGAATAGGGTCTAACGCTCACTTTTCAGCCGCAACTTTTCCATACCGCAGATCCCCTTACGTCAATTGCGTATCCTATCTTTTCAATGGGATCTTCCTAACGCCGGTATTTAGAGTCGTTTCTGAAGTGAGCGTTAGAGCTCTAATGACAAAACTCCAGCCGCAGAAAAAAAGCAGGAGTTAAGAGCTTTCTGGGCTAACGCCGGTTCATAAAGCTCTTAACTACTGTACCCTAAAGTACACTAACACCCATAAACTACCTATGTACCCCTAAACTGAGGTCCCCCCACATCGCCGCAACTCGATTAAATTTTTTTAACCCCTAATCTGCCGACCGCCACCTACGTTATACTTATGTACCCCTAATCTGCTGCACCTAACACCGCCGACCCCTGTATTATATTTATTAACCCCTAACCTGCCCCCCTCAACGTCGCCGCCAGCTACCTACAATAATTAACCCCTAATCTGCCAACCGCAAAGCGCCGCCACCTACATTATAGCTATGTACCCCTAATCTGCTGCCCCTAACACCGCCGACCCCTATATTATATTTATTAACCCCTAATCTGCCCCCCTCAACGTCGCCGACACCTGCCTACACTTATTAACCCCTAATCTGCCGAGCGGACCTGAGCGCTACTATAATAAAGTTATTAACCCCTAATCCGCCTCACTAACCCTATCATAAATAGTATTAACCCCTAATCTGCCCTCCCTAACATCGCCGACACCTAACTTCAATTATTAACCCCTAATCTGACGACCGGAGCTCACCGCTACTATAATAAATGGATTAACCCCTAAAGCTAAGTCTAACCCTAACACTAACACCCCCCTAACTTAAATATAATTTACATCTAACGAAATTAATTAACTCTTATTAAATAAATTATTCCTATTTAAAGATAAATACTTACCTGTAAAATAAATCCTAATATAGCTACAATATAAATTATAATTATATTGTAGCTATTTTAGGATTAATGTTTATTTTACAGGCAACTTTGTAATTATTTTAACCAGGTACAATAGCTATTAAATAGTTAAAGGACCAGTCAACACAGTAGATTTGCATAATCAACAAATGCAAGATAACAAGACAATGCAAAAGCACTTAGTCTGAACTTCAAATGAGTAGTAGATTTTTTTTCTGACAATTTTAAAAGTTATGTCTTTTTCCACTCCCCCTGTACCATGTGACAGCCATCAGCCAATCACAAATGCATACACATTCCATGTGACAGCCATCAGCCATTCACAAATGCATACACACTTATTCTTGCACATGCTCAGTAGGAGCTGGTGACTGAAAAAGTTTAAATATAAAAAGACTGTGCACATTTAGTTAATCGAAGTAAATTGGAAAGTTGTTTAAAATGGCATGCTCTATCTGAATAATGAAAGTTTAATTTTGATTGAGTGTCCCTTTAAGAACTATTTAATAGTTACCTAGTTAAAATAATAACAAAATTACCTGTAAAATAAGTTCTAACCTAAGTTATAATTAAACCTAACACTACCCTATCAATAAATTAATTAAATAAAATACCTACAATTACCTACAATAAAACCTAACACTACACTATCAATAAATAAATTAAATACAATTTCTACAAATAACTACAATTACATAAACTAACTAAAGTACAAAAAATAAAAAAGAACTAAGTTACAAAAAATAAAAAAATATTTACAAACATAAGAAAAATATTACAACAATTTTAAACTAATTACACCTACTCTAAGCCCCCTAATAAAATAACAAAGACCCCCAAAATAAAAAAATGCCCTACCCTATTCTAAATTAATAAATTTAAAAGCTCTTTTACCTTACCAGCCCTGAACAGGGCCCTTTGCGGGGCATGCCCCAAGAAAATCAGCTCTTTTGCCTGTAAAAAAAAACATACAATACCCCCCCCCAACATTACAACCCACCACCCACATACCCCAAATCTAACCCAAACCCCCCATAAATAAACCTAACACTAAGCCCCTGAAGATCTTCCTACCTTGTCTTCACCTCAACAGGTATCACCGATCTGTCCTGGCATCCGGTGCTGAAGAGGTCCAGAAGAGGCTCCAAAGTCTTCCTCCTATCCGGCAAGAAGAGGACATCCGGACCGGCAAACATCTTCATCCAAGCGGCATCTTCGATCTTCTTCCATCCGGTGCGGAGCGGGTCCATGTTGAAGCAGCCGACGCGGATCCATCCTCTTCTTCCGGCGTCTCCCGACGAATGACGGTTCCTTTAAGGGACATCATCCAAGATGGCGTCCCTCGAATTCCGTTTGGCTGATAGGATTCTATCAGCCAATCGGAATTAAGGTAGGAATATTCTGATTGGCTGATGGAATCAGCCAATCAGAATCAAGTTCAATCCGATTGGCTGATCCAATCAGCCAATCAGATTGAGCTCGCATTCTATTGGCTGTTCCAATCAGCCAATAGAATGCGAGCTCAATCTGATTGGCTGATTGGATCAGCCAATCGGATTGAACTTGATTCTGATTGGCTGATTCCATCAGCCAATCAGAATATTCCTACCTTAATTCCGATTGGCTGATAGAATCCTATCAGCCAATCGTAATTCGAGGGACGCCATCTTGGATGACGTCCCTTAAAGGAACCGTCATTCGTCGGGAGACGCCGGAAGAAGAGGATGGATCCGCATCGGCTGCTTCAACATGGACCCGCTCCGCACCGGATGGAAGAAGATCGAAGATGCCGCTTGGATGAAGATGTTTGCCGGTCCGGATGTCCTCTTCTTGCCGGATAGGAGGAAGACTTTGGAGCCTCTTCTGGACCTCTTCAGCACCGGATGCCAGGACAGATCGGTGATACCTGTTGAGGTGAAGACAAGGTAGGAAGATCTTCAGGGGCTTAGTGTTAGGTTTATTTAAGGGGGGTTTGGGTTAGATTAGGGGTATGTGGGTGGTGGGTTGTAATGTTGGGGGGGGGTATTGTATGTTTTTTTTTACAGGCAAAAGAGCTGATTTTCTTGGGGAATGCCCCGCAAAGGGCCCTGTTCAGGGCTGGTAAGGTAAAAGAGCTTTTAAATTTATTAATTTAGAATAGGGTAGGGCATTTTTTTATTTTGGGGGTCTTTGTTATTTTATTAGGGGGCTTAGAGTAGGTGTAATTAGTTTAAAATTGTTGTAATATTTTTCTTATGTTTGTAAATATTTTTTTATTTTTTGTAACTTAGTTCTTTTTTATTTTTTGTACTTTAGTTAGTTTATGTAATTGTAGTTATTTGTAGAAATTGTATTTAATTTATTTATTGATAGTGTAGTGTTAGGTTTTATTGTAGGTAATTGTAGGTATTTTATTTAATTAATTTATTGATAGGGTAGTGTTAGGTTTAATTATAACTTAGGTTAGGACTTATTTTACAGGTAATTTTGTTATTATTTTAACTAGGTAACTATTAAATAGTTCTTAACTATTTAATAGCTATTGTACCTGGTTAAAATAATTACAAAGTTGCCTGTAAAATAAATATTAATCCTAAAATAGCTACAATATAATTATAATTTATATTGTAGCTATATTAGGATTTATTTTACAGGTAAGTATTTATCTTTAAATAGGAATAATTTATTTAATAAGAGTTAATTAATTTCGTTAGATGTAAATTATATTTAAGTTAGGGGGGTGTTAGTGTTAGGGTTAGACTTAGCTTTAGGGGTTAATCCATTTATTATAGTAGCGATGAGCTCCGGTCGTCAGATTAGGGGTTAATAATTGAAGTTAGGTGTCGGCGATGTTAGGGAGGGCAGATTAGGGGTTAATACTATTTATGATAGGGTTAGTGAGGCGGATTAGGGGTTAATAACTTTATTATAGTAGCGCTCAGGTCCGCTCGGCAGATTAGGGGTTAATAAGTGTAGGCAGGTGTCGGCGACGTTGAGGGGGGCAGATTAGGGGTTAATAAATATAATATAGGGGTCGGCGGTGTTAGGGGCAGCAGATTGGGGTACATAAGGATAACGTAGGTGGCGGCGCTTTGCGGTCGGCAGATTAGGGGTTAATTATTGTAAGTAGCTGGCGGCGACGTTGTGGGGGGCAGGTTAGGGGTTAATAAATATAATATAGGGGTCGGCGGTGTTAGGGGCAGCAGATTAGGGGTACATAGGGATAATGTAAGTTGCGGCGGTTTACGGAGCGGAAGATTAGGGGTTAATAATATAATGCAGGGGTCAGCGATAGCGGGGGCGGCAGATTAGGGGTTAATAAGTGTAAGGGTAGGGGTGTTTAAACTCGGGGTACATGTTAGAGTGTTAGGTGCAGACGTAGGGAGTGTTTACCCATAGGAAACAATGGGGCTGCGTTAGGAGCTGAACGCTGCTTTTTTGCAGGTGTTAGGTTTTTTTTCAGCTCAAACAGCCCCATTGTTTCCTATGGGAGAATCGTGCACGAGCACGTTTTTGAGGCTGGCCGCGTCCGTAAGCAACTCTAGTATCGAGAGTTGCATTTGCGGTAAAAATGCTCTACGCTCCTTTTTTGGAGCCTAACGCAGCATTTTTTTGGACTCTCGATACCAGAGTTAATTTTATGGTGCGGCCAGAAAAAAGCCTGCGTAGCGTTAACAGCCCATCTACCGCCAAACTCCAAATCTAGGCCTTAATCTCTTCGGTTAGAACAAAGGTGCCTCTTAGACCTCCCAGACACAAACAAGAGGTTGGCAATGGGCTTTCTGAGGGATTCCTGGGACATGGTTTTTCACCTACTCTAAAGCAAAACATGCAGAATCGATTAAAGGGACAGTCTAGTCAAAATTAAACTTTCATGATTTAGACAGGGCATGCAATTTTAAGCAACTTTCCAATTTACTTTTATCATCAAATTTGCTTTTTTTTTCTTTGTATACTTTGTTGAAAGCTAAACCTAGGTAGGCTCATATGCTAATTTCTAAGCACTTGAATACTTCCTCTTATCTCAGTGCATTTCGACAATTGTTCACAGCTAGACAGTGCTAGTTCATGTTTGCCATATAGATAAAATTGTGCTCACTCAGTACTGATGAGTCAGTACTGAGTGGTTAAAATTCAAGTTTGTTAAAGAACTGAGCTAAGAGGGCAGTCTGCAGAGGCTTAGATACAAAGTAATCACAGAACTAAAAAGTATATTAATATAACCATGTTGGTTATGCAAAACTGGGGAGTGGGTAATAAGGGAATTTTATATCTTTTTAAGCAATACAAATTCTGGAGTAGACTGTCCCTTTAAGACTATATTGCTCTTGTGAAGTATATCTTCTCTTGGTTGTGCCTCACTTTCAAAGTTGACTAAGTTGTCTAAATATATATATATTTTTTAAAATTCCTTTTCATGTTTTGTGGATATGTTAGAGTGGACTTTTTTTTTTACTGAGGGTGCTTTATACCACTTGAATTTGCTGTAATGTTTAAAGGTGTTTAAATGAAGTCATTATATTTTACAGTGGAGATTATTTTGTGAATTGAGAGGTGATTGGTGCCATAATAGATGCTGCTTTATTGATTACAATGAAGATTTGTGCATGTGACATGGTAAAAACCTCTGAATTGTGTATGTTTTGAGTTACATGGATTTGTTTGAAAACAATAAAATATAACGCAATTTATCGTATTACTTCAATATGTTTTAGAATAGGAGCCTACCTTAATTAGGTGAATCAATAAAAATGTTATGTTTACTTGAAGTTTAGGTTTATTAGTAGAAAATAGTGGAAAACTATTTAACTTGCAGATGTGGACCCTATCCTTTATTTCTGTATTCAGTGAATTTAGGAAGTAAAATTCATCTTTATTTCATAATATTAAACCGAATAAAAACTGACTTAAAATTAATTGGGACACAGGGGTGTATTTTGGCCTAGACCAACTAGACCTGTTTTTAGGGGGGGCAGTAAATTTTGAGGAACAGCTTGGTTCCATAATACCTGGCACCTCCAGCGCTCTCTCCGATTAGATATTAATGGTTAACCACTGGTCTAAAGGTGGCTCACAGAAGGGGATAATCACTTTTGCATACTGTTCTGTGTGTCTTTTAGGAATGAATAGCTAACTGCTCAGTACAGTGAGAAATTTGCATGAGGCAAATAGAAGGTAAAAAGGGTAAATGAAGGGGGTTTGAGAGAGGGCAGTAGGATTCTCAGTACCTAAAGCAGCAGTTAATCTAAATATGCACTTGCCTGGATAAAATACATTTAGCACAAGCTTAAATAATGTCTTATTATACAAAGTACATTTGTAACAGTTACTTATTTGATACGATTTCTTATGGAAAGATGCTGCAATGATAAATCATCTTAAACATCCATGTCATGACTTTTTGTAATAAAGTTTTATAAAAATTGTAAAGGCTGCCAATGATCTTCTGTTGCAAAACTGAAGAAAATCTATTGTGACCAAAACAGCATGAAATTTATCCAAGAAGAACCACTATCCAAGATGAACTGCTGTGAGATCTGAATACTGAGACTGCTTTATCTCTCTCCAGTTAAGTGTTTCACGTACATGGGCAAGAATTCACTGTATCTGTATTGATCTGCTATGTACTCACACACACAAGCTCTGTACCATTTAATTATCTCTATAATACCATAAGAATTGGCGTTTCATCAGATTAACTTAAATCTGATGATCAAATTCTGAAACTAGTATACAATCTGACAGTGGATTCAGATACATGCACCCTACAGGGAGCTGTCTAAGCAGATTTTTACTCTTTACTGTGCCTTTGGGTCTCCTGTCTCCTCACTGTATTACTATTTGTCTGTTTGTCTGGGAATACCAAAGACAAAATGATATCTGCAAATAAAAATATAAACATTATATATATATATATATATATATATATATATATATATATATATATATATATATATATAAATAAACTATAGTCTGTTTATTTGTTGGGGGGTTTTGGACAGGACTGCAATTCCTAAAGCATTAAAAATGTTTAATTAAATATTAATCTGTAGATTATTTGTTAAACGTATATGTAGAACTAATTAAGTTTGCTAATTGTTTTTTCTGTTTGTACTGAAGTGTTGATTGACATAAAATACTTGCTAATATTAAAATGAATACATCATGAAAATATAATTTGTTGTTATAATGGCTACAAAGGCTACTGTTGATCACTTTGCTGTAATTGATAAAGCTTTTAGGTTCAATACGCTGCATTCATATATGTCTTAATATACCAAGCTGTCAAAGCAAGAATGTTTGGTGTAAATCACACAGTGGATTTCACCCATGGTTCTGATAATTATGTAGTGAAATCTCATATAAATTGTTACATTATTTCCTAGTTACCAGTTTAAATCATTATACGATTTACAAGTTGCTATGAAGATGAGTCTGCTTTAATATAGCTTCAGAAGGTTTTTAACAATAGTAAATATGCATGCAGATCAATAGTAAATATGCCTGCAGATTAGTGCACACAATTTTGTGATCATTAAGAAGAAATATAAAAACCTGTTGGTTGAAAGTCGAAACTATGTGGGAGGTGAACTGATGACGTCCAGGTCTGTGAACTAATTTTAAAGAATATATTTTTTATATGACATTGCTGTGCATTGCCAGGGCACCAGGTATAACTGGATATCAGAGACACACTGCCATCTATCTACCCTTGACCAAATACCCAAGTCACAACATTTTTGAGGACCATGTCAACCCATGCAGACCAGTTTAGGAAATCCTAGCATCCATAACAATCCCCATTCAAGATATAACCAGCTCCTATAACGGCTTGCCTCTAAGGCCCCTAACGCATTACTTCCAGTGAACTAAGACTTACCTTATCACTCAAAAGCTAGTGTTGGGACCTCTCTAGGACACTGTCTATAACAGCTTAATGCAAACTCTAAGCATTAAATGCCATCTACACAACCCCTTCCCCGTGCAAAATAACAAAAAACTATAGCACTCAAGGACCCCAGCACAACTCTTCATGGCATAACATCTTTAGTAAGCTACTTCTCCCTCCATAACTTCAGTTGCAGGAAACCCCTAGCACATATCCACCTCCAGCACAAACAGTTACACAAGGTGTATTTTGTACTTTAATCTATCATCCAGCAATATCTCTAAACCAGGTATAGGCACGGATACATTTCAAATTAAAAACATAAAAAAACACTGTCTTTACAGAGAGGGTAGTGGATACATGGTGGAATATCCATCCAGCAGAAGTGGTAGAGACAGTGAAGTAGTTTAAACATGCATGGGATAGGCATAAGGTTATGCTAGATATAAGATAAGGCCAGGAACTAATTAAAGTATTCAGAAAATTGGGCAGACTATATAGGCCGAATGGTTCCTATCTGTCAACATATTCTATGTTTCTATAAGTCAGGAGAGTGACACTTTGCTATCAAATGGGCTGCACGTTGGACGCCCCTGGCTAGTTCCACAAGTACAAATTAATCATCTAATCAAACAAGTTTACAATAACATTTATATAAAGACTGCTTGTGGTATTACCTTTTATTTTATTTTATTTTTTGGTTGTATTGAGAGTCTGCAACTCCTGACCAAACCCCCTCACCTTGATGTTAATTGCATGATCATCATGGTTGGTTACTTACTTGGTTACGTAAGGTTTGTAAGAGTAGGCAGCAGTCTTCTACACACAGTCACCAGCATCACGCTTCTGCACAGATCAAGGAATTGGGATGGTTCACGACTCACAGTTAGTTGTCTGCAGGCAGCTTGCTTCTTCCCTCACTTTCCTGCTACTAAGCGTGGCACCGCTTGGGTCAAGGAGGAGTGAGGACCAGCATTTATCTGTTGGGTGGCAAAACGTGTGTCGGACAATGCAAGGGACAGTCATGGACACCAGTGTCCGTGTATGGATACCTTGGGGCTCATTTATCAAGCTCCCTGCTCTAAACGTCGTTGAAGCCTAATGTGACTGTGAAGTTTACTGTGTGAAAATTTGTGCTGACTGAGACAATAAGAAAAAAAAAATTTAGTTTTTGAAAATCCATGATTTCTCAAGTAAGCTTCAAATTGGTTAAAAATGGGACATTATTTATAATTCACTCAGAAGCTAACTTGAGAATCTTGAGCTGGTGAAGAGTCAAGCCCATTGGACTGTGATACATATCAAGATTTAATTGCAGTAAAGGTTTCATGGAGTATAGGTTTATTTTAATATGGTCAATTTAAATAAACACAATTGTGGGGCTCTGGGAGAGGATTAATGAGGCAGGGTATCAGGTTAAAACAGTAATGGGATGGTCTGTAATTCAAATGTACCCCTGTTGTCAGATAGTCTCTACTGGAAGGTCCTTACGTTTTAATAAGTCAAACTCTACTAAATTACAATGTCCTTTTTATAAATGTCAGTTTTATTCTAATATAAATACATACAGAAAGAGAAGCAGTCTGCCAGGAAAGAACTACAGCTCAGGGGCTTGTTCTATGGCCTGGTTAGAACCTGGGAGTTGCATCTTTTAGCCCATTTGTGCTTTTCTCAGGGGAAAACTTTTCTGAAATATATCAGTATAATCCTACCTAACAAGTTCAGTCAGCCCGAAATACCAGGCAATTCTCCTCTGAATTATAATATACACAGTAATAGGAACCCAGTATTAGAATTGAGCCTTTTTTAAAGCTCAAATTGTAACCTAGATCTTTGTCTTTTAAAGTGAAAGTTAATTTTCTGCCAAAACATTAATGCCATCGATTCATCTTATAACCCTGTATGTAGTCGCTAACATTTTTTTTCCAATACCTTCTTATTTTTTATATAATCTTTATTTTTCTCACATACGGTCTTTTCTGATCCTCCGCCCACCCGCTCATTTTCTGTTTTTTCTCTTTCACACGTAAGAACAGTCCCATGCGCTCTTACGTGTTTATTCGTGCACGCTCTAGTGAAGCATCCTGTATTGCGCATGCTTTAAAATACAATCTCTGCTGTGATACATATTAAAACAATGAATCACTAGATTCATTGTTTTGTATCGTAGCAGTGATTGTATTAGCGGTTCCTGTACGCATGCGTGTCTCATGAACGCGCTTCTATACAGGCATTGAATTCAATGAGACATGCAGGCGTAGTTTAAGTTGGGGCGTTTAGTGAGTCTATTCGGACGCCACTGGGAGACCTATGAGAAGCATGAAGACGATATTCATCATTTCAAAATAAACATGTTTTTATATCCAGGCGAAGTGACGGCAATATATAATAGCAGATTGAAAGGTAAAATTATAATTGCGGCATAGAGGTGCATGATAGTTTACTTTTCCTTTAAAGATGAAAAAACTGCTTAACTGGGTAATAGTAGCACCTCTAATTAATGCAAATAGATGGTTAAAGGAAAGGTAAACTCAAAACTTTCCATTATGCTTTGTTTAGGCACATTCATTTTTTCTGTGCAAGAAATTTGTTTAAGCCTTTAAAATAGATTTTAGAAAAGTGTAATAAAAAGCTCATTGGCTGATAAGGAAAACTCCTATTGTTTAAACCTACAGCGCTAACCCGAAGGTAGTTATGAATACTTTTGCATTCCAATGTTCTTCACACAGAAGAAAATGTTCTATTTATTTTTAATATATATACAGTCATGGCCAAAAATATTGGCACCCCTGCATTTCTGTCAGATATTGCATCACTTCGCCCAGACAATTGTTGCATTTACAAATGTTTAGGCATTCTCATCTTTTTGTTTGTATTGGTATGACACAAAAAAGTGGAGAAAAAAAAGCCAAATCTGACACATTCCACGCAAAACTCCAAAAATGGTCTGGACAAATTATTAGCACCCTCAAGTTAATATTTGGTAGCACACCCCTTGGAAAAAATAACTGAAATCAATCGCTTCCTGTAACCATCAATGAGTTACTTACACCTCTCTACTGGAATTTTGGACCACTCTTCTTTTGCCAACTGCTCCAGTCTCTCAGATTGGAAGGGCTCCTTTTCTTAACTGCTGTTTTGAGATCTCTCCACAGGTGCTCTATGGGATTGAGATCTGGACTCATTGCTGGCCAGTTCAGTACTCTCTAGCGCTTATTTCTGGGTGCTTTTTGACATCTGCTTTGGGTCATTGTCCAGCTGTAAGACCCATGGCCTCTGATGGAGACCCAACTTCTGACACTGGGCCCTACATTGCACCACAGAATTCTTTGGTAATCTTCATATTTCATCCAGTGCCTGAAGCAGCAAAGCAACCCAAAAACATTAGTGAACCTCCACCATTTTTTACTTTTTTGACTGTAGGGACTATATTTCATTTTTTTTCTGAAAACAGTAGAATGATGGGCTTTACCAAAAAGCTGTAGTTTTGTTTCGTCTGTCCACAGCACATTCTCCCAAAAGGATTTTGGCTTCCTCAGGTACGTTTTGACAAACTCCCTACCATAGCATCCCTTTTCATTCAGATGGCCATGTATAGTGCAAGCTGACACATTTGTACCCTGTGCCTAAAATGAAAATATAGTCACTGAGAAGTGCAAAAAACTGCTGTGGAAAGTACTAGAGGCAATAAAATATAAAATAAAATACAGATATACCAATGGTTAATAAGATATATCAATTTGTACCATGAACAAAATAATCACACAGATATTATCACAAATAAGTTTATATGTATAAAAAAGAACAATACAATAACAAGATAGTGACTGGTTACTTACACATGTAAATAAAATGCTCAGTAAAATACCATAATAAAAGTCTGTTATGTTTTACTAAAAGTCTGTGGTGAATAGTAAAAAACTGCTCACAGTTTACTTATATACTCTAGAATCAAGTACCACCTATATTCAGTGTTTCTGACAGTTCTGGTTATCACATTAACTGCTACTTCTATAGCAGAAAAAAAATTCAGGTAAATCTACGTGACTGGAGTGATATAGTTATACCTCTAAACAGCCACGGCTTTGACAGCCAACCTCCTCAGTAGCCAAGCTTTCACGGCTATGCTGGTAACGTACCTTACTCCCCGGTCTGGATAATACCTTTCATTCACCAGACACCACACTTGCAGTGGGAGATGCCGTATCTTTTTGCCGTCTGTGCTCTGTGTGGGTTCTGTTGAGGTTCTGAGCATTCTGTGCGTCACGTGAAGTGTTCTCATGGGGTTTTAGGCACACTGTTTTAGTGACTTTATAGCGCAAGGGTTTAACTCCTATACACAACATTTGTACCCTGTGTCTGAAGGTCAGCTTGAATTTGTCTGGAAGTTGATTGAGGTTCTTTATCCAGCATTTGAACAACCCTTTGTTGCAATATTTGATCAATTTTTCTCTTTCGTCCACGTCCAGGGAGATTAGCTACAGTGCCATGGCTGAAAACTTCTTGACAATGTGGCACACAGTGGACACAGGAACATTAAGATCTCTGGAGATGGGCTTGTAACCTTGAAATTGTCTATGCTTTTCCGCAATTTTTGTTCTCAAATCCTCCAACAATTCTTTGCTGCTCTCTTTCTTCTCCATGATCAGTGTGGCACACAGAGACACACAACAGAAAGGTTGCCGATTTAATTTCTATATTGTCAGCACCTGTTAATTGATACAGGTGAGTTTAATTATAAATTACAGGAGCATCACAAACTTATAATGCAATTATTTCTTACAATTTGAGAAGGTGCCAATAATTTTATCCAGCCAATTTTTGCGTGGAATGCGTCAGATTTGGCTTTTTTTTCTCCACTTTTTTTGTGTCATACCAAGTCAAACAAAAGAAAACATGAGAATGCCTAAACATTTGTAATTGCAACAATTTTCTGGGTGAAGTGGTGCATTATCTGACAGAAATGCAGGGGTGCCAATATTTTTTGCCATGACTGTTTATAAAAATTTTTTTTTGTAAAACATATATCTATACTTACAGTATATATACAGATATATATAGGAATATCTATTTAAAATACATAGCATCTCCTATATGAAGAACATTGGAATATAAAATATTTACAATACATACACAAAACAAAAATTAAATAAAAATAATTGTTCATATTTTCAGGTATTTGAGTGGAAAGAACTCCAAAGTATTTATATATATGTATATATGGGTACACATGTGTACAGCGAGTGCAGAATTATTAGGCAAGTTGTATTTTTGAGGATTAATTTTATTATTGAACAACAACCATGTTCTCAATGAACCCAAAAAACTCATTAATATCAAAGCTGAATAGTTTTGGAAGTAGTTTTTAGTTTGTTTTTAGTTATAGCTATTTTAGGGGGATATCTGTGTGTGCAGGTGACTATTACTGTGCATAATTATTAGGCAACTTAACAAATAACAAATATATACCCATTTCAATTATTTATTTTTACCAGTGAAACCAATATAACATCTCAACATTCACAAATATACATTTCTGACATTCAAAAACAAAACAAAAACAAATCAGCAACCAATATAGCCACCTTTCTTTGCAAGGACACTCAAAAGCCTGCCATCCATGGATTCTGTCAGTGTTTTGATCTGTTCACCATCAACATTGCGTGCAGCAGCAACCACAGCCTCCCAGACACTGTTCAGAGAGGAGTACTGTTTTCCCTCCTTGTAAATCTCACATTTGATGATGGACCACAGGTTCTCAATGGGGTTCAGATCAGGTGAACAAGGAGGCCATGTCATTAGATTTTCTTCTTTTATACCCTTTCTTGCCAGCCACGCTGTGGAGTACTTGGACGCGTGTGATGGAGCATTGTCCTGCATGAAAATCATGTTTTTCTTGAAGGATGCAGACTTCTTCCTGTACCACTGCTTGAAGAAGGTGTCTTCCAGAAACTGGCAGTAGGACTGGGAGTTGAGCTTGACCCCATCCTCAACCCGAAAAGGCCCCACAAGCTCATCTTTGATGATACCAGCCCAAACCAGTACTCCACCTCAACCTTGCTGGCGTCTGAGTCGGACTGGAGCTCTCTACCCTTTACCAATCCAGCCACGGGCCCATCCATCTGGCCCATCAAGACTCACTCTCATTTCATCAGTCCATAAAACCTTAGAAAAATCAGTCTTGAGATATTTCTTGGCCCAGTCTTGACGTTTCAGCTTGTGTGTCTTGTTCAGTGGTGGTCGTCTTTCAGCCTTTCTTACCTTGGCCATGTCTCTGAGTATTGCACACCTTGTGCTTTTGGGCACTCCAGTGATGTTGCAGCTCTGAAATATGGCCAAACTGGTGGCAAGTGGCATCTTGGCAGCTGCACGCTTGACTTTTCTCAGTTCATGGGCAGTTATTTTGCGCCTTGGTTTTTCCACACGCTTCTTGTGACCCTGTTGACTATTTTGAATGAAATGCTTGATTGTTCGATGATCACGCTTCAGAAGCTTTGCAATTTTAAGAGTGCTGCATCCCTCTGCAAGATATCTCACTATTTTTGACTTTTCTGAGCCTGTCAAGTCCTTCTTTTGACCCATTTTGCCAAAGGAAAGAAGTTGCCTAATAATTATGCACACCTGATATAGGGTGTTGATGTCATTAGACCACACCCCTTCTCATTACAGAGATGCACATCACATAATATGCTTAATTGGTAGTAGGCTTTCGAGCCTATACAGCTTGGAGTAAACAACATGCATAAAGAGGATGATGTGGTCAAAATACTCATTTGCCTAATAATTCTGCACTCCCTGTATATATGTGTTTATATGTGTATATATGTAAGTATATACTTATATACACATATAAACATAAATACACATGTATACACACACACACACACACATATATATATATATATATATATATATATATATATATATATATATATATATATATATATATATATATATATACACACATATATATATATATATTCAAATATCTTCTCATATATAATATAACTTTTAAGTTGCAGTTTTAACCCTTATAACTTTTTGCTTTTAATATTTATATTAATAATTTTTATAAAATATTGTATATATGAGGGTAACACTTTATTTTAATGTAATGTCATTAATGCAACTTTTTTTTAGCCCTATCCCTTTACTGAAGGTCTTCAGTCGGTTGTTTGCACTTGTGCAATCGTGTCTACTTTCAACTTGTAATTTGCTTGCAATTTAACGTAGATATTTTAATATACTTGTAATCTAGCCCTAAATTGCAACAATCAAAGTAAACCTTAACTTAAATTTGTAATCTGCTTTCAATTCTATAAAATGATGCGCTCTATAACCTGTTCTAAGTATCATGCGCCTAGATTACGAGTTCTGCGTTAGCCTTAAAAAGCAGCGTTAAGGGGTCCTACTGCTGCTTTTTAACGCCCGCTGGTATTACGAGTCAGGCAGGAAAGGGTCTACCGCTCACTTTTCTTCCGTGACTTTTGTCTACCGCAAATCCCCTTACATCAATTGCATATCCTATCTTTTTAATGGGATTTGCCTAACGCTGGTATTACAAGTCTTGGAGAAAGTGAGCGGTACAGCCTCTACCTCCAAGACTCCTACCGCATAAAAAAGTCAGTAATTAAGAGTTTTATGGACTAACGCTGGAACATAAAGCTCTTAACTACAGTGCTACAAAGTACACTAACACCCATAAACTACCTATGAACCCCTAAACCAAGGCCCCCCACATCGCAAACACTATAATAAAATTATTTAACCCCTAATCTGCTGACCGGACATCGCAGCCACCTACATTATACCTATGAACCCCTAATCTGCTGCCCTTAAAATCGCTGACACCTACATTATATTTATTAACCCCTAATCTGCCCCCCCAACGTCGCCGCCACCTACCTACAATTATTAAACCCTAATCTGCCGCCCCCAACATTGCCGCTACTATAATAAAGTTATTAACCCCTAAACCTAAGTCTAACCCTAACACCCCCCTAAGTTAAATCTATTTTTAATAAATCTAAATAAAATTTCTAAAATTAAATAAATTAATCCTATTTAAAACTAAATACCTATAAAATAAACCCTAATATAGCGACAATATAACTAATAGTTACATGGTAGCTATTTTAGGATTTATATTTATTTTACAGGCAACTTTGTATTTATTTTAACTAGGTACAATAGCTATTAAATAGATATTAACTATTTAATAGCTACCTAGTTAAAATAATTACAAAATTACCTGTAAAATAAATCCTAAACTAAGTTACAAATACACCTAACACTACACTATCAATAAATTAATTAAATAAATGAACTACAATTATCTAACATAAAATACAATTAAATAAACTAAACTATATTACAAAAACAAACAAACACTAAATTACAAAAAATAAAAAAATATTACAAGAATTTTAAACTAATTACACCTAATCTAAGCACCCTAATAAAATAAAAAAGCCCCCCAAAATAATAAATTACAAAGTAATCAGATCTTTTACCAGCCCTTAAAAGGGCTTTTTGTGGGGCATTGCCCCAAAGTAATCAACTCTTTTACCTGTAAAAAAAAACCAAATACAATCCCCCCCCAACATTACAACCCACCATCCACACACCCCTACTCTAAAACCCACCCGATCCCCCCTTAAAAATACCTAACACTACCCCCATGAAGATCACCCTACCTTGAGCCGTGTTCACCCAGCTGGGCACTGATGGGCCAGAAGAGGACTTTCGGACCGGCAGAAGGCATCATCCAGGTGGCATCTTCTATCTTCATCCTTCTGGAGCGGAGCAGAGCCATCTTCTATCTAGCCGCCGCAGAGCCATCCTCTTCTTCCGATGTTCTAATGCAGAATGAAGGTTCCTTTAAATTACGTCATCCAAGATGGCGTCCCTCGAATTCTGATTGGCAACATTGGGGGGGGGGTTAATACAATTTATTATAGTGTTTGTGAGGCGGGAGTGCGGCGGTTTAGGGGTTAATACATTTATTATAGTGGCGGGGATGTCCGGTCGGCAGATTAGGGGTTAATAATTGTAGGTAGGTGGTGGTGACATTGGGGGGGCAGATTAGGGGTTAATAAATATAATATAGGTGTCGGCCATGTTAGAGGCAGCAGATTAGGGGTTCATAGGGATAATGTAGGTGGCAGCGGAGTCCAGAGCAGCAGATTAGGGGTTAATAAGTGTAAGGTTAGGGGTGTTTAGACTCGGGGTTCATGTTATGGTGTTAGGTGTAGACTTAGAAAGCGTTTCCCCATAGGAATCAATGGGGTTGCGTTAGGAGCTGAACGCTGCTTTTCTGCAGGTGTTAGGTTTTTTTCAGCCAGCTCAGCCCCATTGTATCCTATGGGGAAATCGTGCACAAGCACGTTTTTACAGCTTACCGCTACCGTAAGCAATGCTGGTATTGAGGTGAGAAGTGGAGCTAAATTTTGCTCAACACTCACTTTTCTGAGGCTAACAGAGCCATTCAGAAAACTCGTAATACCAGCGTTGTTTAAAGTAAGCGCTGGAAAAAAAGGAGCGTGTTTTTACTGACAAAACTCGTAATCTTTTTTGCATACGCCCCTCTTATTGCATCTTTTTCTTATATGATGTAAATCTTGTACAGTATAGTATTTGTCTTCACCTCATGTTTGTTATTTACATAGCAGTGTCTCAGTATAACATATGAATGCATTTTCGTTAATCATGTTCAGCTGGGGCTTTGTTTTTTCAGTCACGGGGCTATTTAAGCTCAGTGTCTACTCTCACAAAGTGTGTCTATGAGTAAGGCTAGCATGTAGCCGAAACGCTTAAGACAGCCCAGCCTTTCGATTTTATGCTCACTCTGTTTTTATAGCTTTCTTACTTGGTTTCCAATAAAATTATGAACTTTTAAAATTCTACAGTGCCTGGAGACTCGCCTGGTTTTTTGCACCTTTTGCTGTTTGAAAACTCGTAATCTAGCCGATGGTTAATTCAATAAAAGCTGTGATATTTTTAACTTTTCTAGAAATACATTTGCATTCAAGCTGATATTAAATATTTAGATACTAAATGGAAAAAAAATATTAGAGTGGGTGGGAAAAGGGAGAAAGAAAGAGGGAGAAAGGATATAAATCAGTTTATGTATACACATGTCCATCACCTTTATTTTGTGTTTTTTTAGGCAACCTAAAATGTTTCCCTGATAAAAACACTTACTTTAAGGTGCATGAGAGATTACCCAAGTCTGTTTGTGTTGGTCTTATGTACAAAGTTTCCATTATGCTTTTGCTTTATGCAACCAAGTAGATGGTTGAAGCAGGAGACGTTTACACAAATTAGGGAATAAAAAATAATATTAAAAAAGGTAATGAGTCCTCACTTATGAGTTCCAATTATTGAGGGTTTAAATAACCTGATTAATGTACAAGAGCCTCAGATAGAGAGGAACATGGAGAGAGCAAAGGAAAGAAGCCATAACCCTCCTGTCCTGTACCATAGAGATGAGTAGTGTAAAAGGGAGAGACAATATAAGAACTGAATACTACCCTCTCATACAGTATATACAGATCACGCACTAGCATTTATCTAACAGATTTACTTATTCACCTTAAATTTGTGTCAGCTCTATTTGCTTTTAATCTGATGAATAGTTCAAGCTTGGTGTAAAAAGGCACTGACATCATATCCTAGGCAGACCAATTGAGAAAAATTACCATGAAGCCAAAAAAAAAATAATTAAATGTTGACCATGTGTTGGTGGACATTTGGTTTAATAGCTCACCAACAGTGGTGTTTACCGACCAATTAAAAAATATAGATATCCAAATGACATGATGCTGCCAAATCACATTTCCAAATGCCTCAATCGAAAATAATTGGCTGAGGCCTTTTCAGTTTTTTTTTCAGACAAAAGGCTACTTATTTTTAACAAGAGCATGCTTTTGGCTCTTTCCTGCATTTGCAAGGGTGTTTTCAGATTCTTGCTAAAATCCATATTTGTATTATGGGGCTGAAGATCTCAGCAATCACAATCTATTTTAAAGTGACTTTTCAACACCTTTTCAAGGCCTGTTTTGAATTTTCAAGTTTGATACCTCTAGACACTTGATAAGTTCTTGAAAGAGCATTTTGAAAATATTTGCAACTATTTCAGAGCTATTTGCAAACACTCATCTTGCATATGTGCAATACACTCTGAAATGGCCATAGGTCTATTAACCTACATGGTATTGATTAATTACAGCTCCTTTCATCTATATTGAAGAGTCCTTAAACAGTGGATATTGCATACATTTACATATGTAATAGGTACATATACATATGCAAATGCGGTGAGTAAGTGATATCCTGTGAAGCTAATGGGATCCATAGGAAAAGTCACTTCAGGACCCTAACATCTACAAATAGTCAGCTAGATTACGAGTTTTGTGTTATGAGCAAAAAAGCAGCGGTATGGGTTATTTGTAGTGATGTCGCGAACAGTTCGCTGGAGAACAGTTCCCGGCGATATTAGCTTGTTCGCGTTCGCCGCGGTGGGCGAACATATGCGATGTTCGATCCGCCCCCTATTCGTCATCATTGAGGAAACTTTGACCCTGTATCTCACAGTCTGCAGACACATTTCAGCCAATCAGCAGCAGACACTCCCTCCCAGACCCTCCCAGCTCCTGGGCAGCAGCCATTTTAGAATTATTATGATCCTGCATTCTTAGTAAGAGGAGGGATAGTGCTGCTGCTGGTGATTTTATAGGGAAATTGATAGCTAGGCTAGTGTATTCAGTGTCCACTACAGTCCTGAAGGACTCATCTGATCTCTGCTGTAAGGACAGCACCCCAAAAAGCCCTTTTTAGGGCTATAACTTCAGTTGTTTTTTTTTTTTGTAATCTAATTGCATTTGCCTGCCTGTCAGTCTGTGTGTGAGGCTCACAGCATATACTGTGCCTACTTGCTCACTGTCACCACATATCTGGTGTAACATTAGTGTAAATAAGTGTAAATTAAAAAAAAAAAAACTTTCACATCAGTTTGCTAGTGTAATCTAATTTCATTTTCCATCAGGCCTGTGTGTCAGGCCCACAGCATATACTGTGATTAATTGCTCTGTGCCACCACTCATATCTGGTGTAACATTAGTGTAAATTTAAAAAAAAAACTTTTACATCAGTTTGCTAGTGTAATCTAATTTAATTTTCCATCAGGCCTGTGTGTAAGGCCCACAGCATGTATTGTGCCTAATTGCTCTGTTTTCCACCACTCATATCTGGTGTAACATTAGTGTAATTTTTTTTTAAAAAAAAACTTTTACATCAGTCTGCTAGTGTAATCTAATTTCAGTTGCCAGGCCAGCCTCAGTGCCACCACTCATATCTGGTGTAACATTAGTGTAAATTAAAAAAAAAAAACTTTTACATCAGTCTGCTAGTGTTATTTAATTTTAGTTGCCAGGCCAGCCTGCCACTAGTGCCAGCCTGTGTGTCAGGCTCCCAGCATATACTGTGCCTACTTTCATCCTCAGTGCCACCACTCATATCTGGTGTAACATTAGTGTAATTTAAAAAAAAAAAAAACTTTTACATCAGTCTGCTAGTGTAATCTAATTTCAGTTGCCAGGCCAGCCTCAGTGCCACCACTCATATCTGGTGTAACATTAGTGTAAATAAAAAAAAAAAAAAACTTTTACATCAGTCTGCTAGTGTTATTTAATTTTAGTTGCCAGGCCAGCCTGCCACTAGTGCCAGCCTGTGTGTCAGGCTCCCAGCATATACTGTGCCTACTTCCATCCTCAGTGCCACCACTCATATCTGGTGTAACATTAGTGTAAATTTAAAAAAAAAAAACTTTTACATCAGTCTGCTAGTGTTATTTAATTTTAGTTGCCAGGCCAACCTGCCACTAGTGCCAGCCTGTGTGTCAGTCTCCCAGCATATACTGTGCCTACTTCCATCCTCAGTGCCACCACTCATATCTGTTGTAACATTAGTGTAACTTTTTAAAAAAAAAAAACTTTTACATCAGTCTTCTAGTGTTATTTAATTTTAGTTGCCAGGCCAGCCTGCCACTAGTGCCAGCATGTGTGTTAGGCTCCCAGCATATACTGTCAATATCAAATCTATCTATCTCGTGGTTGTGCAAATGGACTGTTTGCGGTTGTTTGCGGTGCATTACACGGGGAGTTTGGTCTGTCAATGTGAAGCGGGCATAACCCTTACACTACCGATCGATACAACATCATACCTGATGTTTTAAAGCAAGTTATTCCAAACAATTTAGGAATGTTACATGATTTAGGCCCTTTATGGGTTAAAACCAGACTCTTCATCAACTATGTAATTTTCCGTGGGAGTTTTGCCATGGATCCCCCTCCGGCATGCCACAGTCCAGGTGTTAGTCCCCTTGAAACAACTTTTCCATCACTATTGTGGCCAGAAAGAGTCCCTGTGGGTTTTAAAATTCGCCTGCCTATTGAAGTCAATGGCGGTTCGCCTGGTTCGCCGGTTCACGAACAGTTACGGAAGTTCGAGTCCGCCGTTCATGAACTGAAATTTTTAGGTTTGCGACATCACTAGTTATTTGCTGCTTTTTCACTACCGCTGCTATTACGAGTCTTGAAAGGAACAGCTATACTGCAAACTTTTTTGGCCTTAACGCAAATTAAAATACGCAATTTGCATAAAGTCTTTTTTCAATGGGACTTCCATAGCACAGATATTACAAGCTTTTTCTGGGAGGCCAAAAGGTGAGCTGTACAGCTTATCCTGCAAAATTCGTAACGCAATCTAAAGTCAGTAGTTATGAGTTTTACGATACAAAGCTTTAGCATAAAACTCATAACTAAAGTGTTAAAAAGTACACTAACACCCATAAACTACCTATTAACCCCTAAACCGAGGCTCTCCCACATCGCAAACACTAAAATAAAATTATTAACCCCTAATCTGCCTTTCCCGACATCGCCGCCACTATAATATAAATATTAACCCCTAAACCGCTGCACTCCCGCATCACAAACACTAGTTAAATATTATTAACCCCAATCTGCCGCCCCTAACATCGCCATAACCTACATTACAGTTTTTAACCCCTAATCTGCCATCCCCAACGTCGCCGCCACTACACTAAAGTTATAAACCCCTAAACCTAAGTCTAACCCTAACACCCACTAACTTAAATATAATTAAAATAGATCAAAATAAAACCTACTATTAATAACTAAATAATTCCTATTTAAAACTAAATACCTGTAAAATAAACCCTAAGATAGCTACAATATAACTAATAGTTACATTGTATCTAGCTTAGGGTTTATTTTTATTTTACAGGCAATTTTGTATTTATTTTAACTAGGTAGAATAGTTACTAAATAGTTATTAACTATTTACTAACTACCTAGCTAAAATAAATACAAATGTTCCTATAAAATAAAACCTAACCTGAGTTACACTAACACCTAACCTTACACTACAATTAAATAAATTACCTAAATTAAATACAATTACCTAAATTACAAATAAAAAACAAAACACTAAATTACACAAAATAAAAAAAGAAATTATCAGATATTTAAACTAATTACACCTAATCTAATAGCCTTATCAAAATAAAAAAAAATAAAAAAATTAAAAAAAAAAACCCTAGCCTACAAAAAACTACCAATAGCCCTTAAAAGAGCCCTTTGCTGGGCATAGCTCTTTTACCTGTGAAAAAAATGCAAACATCCCCCAACAGTAAAACCTACCACCCACACAACCAACCCCACAAATAAAAACCTAACTAAAAAAACCTAAGCTCCCCATTGCCCTGAAAAGGGCATTTGGATGGGCATTGCCCTTAAAAGGGCATTTAGCTCTTTTTCAATTGCCCAAAGCCTAATCTTAAACTAAAACCCACGCAATAAACCCTTAAAAAAATCTAACACTAACCCCTGAAGAGCCACTTACAGTTTTGAAGAGCCGACATCCATCCTCAATGAAGCCGGGAGAAGTCCTCAGCCAAGTGGCAAGAAGTCCTCAATGAAGCCGGGAGAAGTCTTCATCCAAGCCGGCAGAAGTGGTCCTCCAGATGGGCAGAAGTCTTCATCCAGACGGCATCTTCTATCTTCATCCATCCGGCATGGAGCGGGTCCATCTTCAAGGCATCCGGTGCGGAGCATCCTCTTCAAACGAAGTCTTCTTCTTGAATGAATGTTTCTTTAAGTGACATCATCCAAGATGGAGTCCCTTGAATTCTTATTGGCTGATAGAATTATAGCAGCCAATCGGAATTAAAGGTGTAAAAATCATATTGGCTGATGCAATCAGCCAATAGGATTGAGCTTCAATCTTATTGGCTGATCCAATCAGCCAATAGGATTGATCTCGCATTCTATTGGCTGATTGGAATTCTATCAGCCAATCGGAATTAAAGGTGAAAAAATCCTATTGGCTGATGCAATCAGCCAATAGGATTGAGCTTCAATCCTATTGGCTGATCCAATCAGCCAATAGGATTGAGCTTGCATTCTTTTGGCTGATTGGAACAGCCAATGGAATGCAAGCTCAATCCTATTGGATAATTGGATCTGCCAATAGGATTGAAGCTCAATCCTATTGGCTGATTGCATCAGCCAAAAGGATTTTTCTACCTTTAATTCCGATTGGCTGATAGAATTCTATTGAGGGCAGCAGATTAGGGGTTAATAAGTATAATGTAGGTGTTGGCGATGTCGGGGGGTGGCAGATTAGGGGTTAATAAGTATAATGTAGGTGTCGGCGATGTCGATGGTGGCAGATTAGGGGTTAATAAGTGTAAGATTAGGGGTGTTTAGACACAGGGTTTAAGTTAGGGTGTTAGGTGTAAACATAAATTTAGTTTCCCCATAGGAATCAATGGGGCTGCGTTACGGAGCTTTACACTGCTTATTGCAGGTGTTAGGCTTTTTTTCAGCCGGCTCTCCCCATTGATGGCTATGGGGAAATCGTGCACGAGCACGTAAAACCAGCTCACCGCTGACTTAAGTAGCGCTGGTATTGGAGTGCGGTATGGAGCTTAATTTTGCTCTACGCTCACTTCTTGCCAAATAACGCCGGGTTTCTGAAAACCTGTAATACCAGCGCTGTAGGAAAGTGAGTGGTTACAATAACGTGCAAGTTAGCACCACACCCCTCATAACGCAAAACTCGTAATCTAGCCGAGTGTGTTTGTAGTTTTTTATTGTAATATTTGATTTTAAGTCATACTTGCACTGTAATGTTTTTTACTAACAGTGCTGATGCCTTCAAAATCGTGTTTTAAAATCCATTGCGCAATTACAACTTTCATAAGAATCTACTGTAATCTGATTCCATCAGCACCACTGCTAAACTTTGTGAATTCATCTTGTATGTTGTCAGTTTGGACAGACTATGCACTATTTTGCTATCACTATATAGTCGCTTTTAAACTTAGACAAGTATTTTTTTTTATTTTTCTTCTTTGTTAAAGTATCATTTCCATTTTGGCAAAATCTAAAAAGAAGATGGTGACTACATCTTCTTAACATAACTGAAACTGTAAAGCTTGTATCCTCAGCCTTGCAAAATTGCATCTGCCTAGAAGCCTTCAAACAAGATTGCTCCTTTGTGGGTTTTTATAGGAGATGTGCCTCCATGCATATACACATATAAACACATAAATACATATGTATTGAAATTGAAGGAAAGACAGAAGATCAGTAATACTGTTGAATCATTTCTAATGCCATAAAACACAATGGGCCAAATTATAAATGGCTTGCTAAGTTGAAAGTAAACGCTTCCGCACAAGCGCAATTTAATTAAATGTGTGCCATGATAGCGCTTCTAAACTGTTCCGCTCGAGTAAAAAGTTGTAAAAAATACATTAAAAAGTAGAGTTACACTCATAATAACACCATCATATAAAATTATTGAAAAATATATTGCATACAAAAGTTATATGGGCTCAAAGATATGAGGTGTTAGAAAAATAAAAACCCGCAAAGGGCTTTATATATATATATATACTGTATATATGTACATATGTATTTATATGTGTATATGTGTATTTACAGACATAGATACACATATAAACACATAAATACTTATGTATACATACATATACAGACAGACAGATAGATAGATAGATAGATAGATAGATAGATAGATAGATAGATAGATAGATAGATAGATATATGTTTTAGATAAAATAGATAGGAATTTTATAGATAATATAGAAAAAAGTAATAGATAGAGAGATAATAGATAGAGAGAGATGATAGATAGATAGATAGATAGATAGATAGATAGATAGATAGATAGATAGATAGCTTGATAGGATAGATAGATAGATAGATAGATAGATAGATAGATAGATAGATAGATAGATAGATAGATAGATAGATAGATAGATAGATAGATAGATAGATAGATAGATAGATAGATAGATAGATAGATAGATAGATAGATAGATAGATAGATAGATAGATAGATAGATAGGTAGATAGATATATGTTTTAGATAAAATAGATAGGAATTTTATAGATAAAATAGAAAAAAGTAATAGATAGAGAGATAATAGATAGATAGATAGATAGATAGATAGATAGATAGATAGATAGATAGATAGATAGATAGATAGATAGATAGATAGACAGACAGACAGACAGACAGGCAGATAGATTTTTTAATATAAAATAGATTCAATGATTTTGTACTTTAAGGGAGAGAGAGAGAGAGAGAGAGAGAGAGAGAGAGAGAGAGAGAGAGAGAGAGAGAGAGAAGAGAGAGTGATAGATCTATAAATATATATATGAGATCGACAGACAGATTTTTTTAATATATAAGATAGATAAATGGAAGTAATTTAAGGGATAGAGAGATAGAGAGAGAGATAGAGAGAGAGAGAGAGAGAGAGAGAGAGAGAGATGAGATAGATAGATAGATAGATAGATAGATAGATAGATAGATAGATAGATAGATAGATGATAGATAGATAGGTAGGTAGATACATATATGTTTTAGATAAAATAGATAGGAATTTTATAGATAATATAGAAAAAAGTAATAGATAGAGAGATAATAGATAGAGAGAGATGATAGATAGATAGATAGATAGATAGATAGATAGATAGATAGATAGATAGATAGATAGATAGCTTGATAGGATAGATAGATAGATAGATATATGTTTTAGATAAAATAGATAGGAATTTTATAGATAAAATAGAAAAAAGTAATATATAGAGAGATAATAGATAGAGAGATAGATGATAGATAGATAGATAGATAGTTTGATAGAATAGATAAATAGATAGATTGATAGATAGATAGATAGATAGATAGATAGATAGATAGATAGATAGATAGATAGATAGACAGACAGGCAGATAGATTTTTTAATATAAAATAGATTCAATGATTTTGTACTTTAAGGGAGAGAGAGAGAGAGAGAGAGAGAGAGAGAGAGAGAGAGAGGAGAGAGTGATAGATCAATAAATATATATATGAGATCGACAGACAGATAGATTTTTTTAATATATAAGATAGATAAATGGAAGTAATTTAAGGGATAGAGAGATAGAGATAGAGAGAGAGAGAGAGAGAGAGAGGGAGAGATGAGATAGATATATAGATTGATAGATAGATATATGATAGATAGATAGATAGATAGATAGATAGATAGATAGATAGATAGATAGATAGATAGATAGATAGATAGATAGATAAATAGATTATACCCAACATAAGTTTTATTGGAAAATCACAGCCATTTATAATGTCTTAAAAAACATTTTGCAATAAAATGCTAAAAACTGAATATCACAAATAAACAAGCTGACTTATTTACAAAAATCTTAAAAAATTGGTAGCTATGCAAAATAAAATTCATCTAAAGGGACAGTCAAGTCCAAAAAAACTTTCATGATTCAAATAGGGCATGTCATTTTTAAACAACTTTCCGATTTACTTTAATCACCAATTTTGCTTTTGTTCTCTTGGTATTCTTAGTTGAAAGTTAAACCTAGCAGGTTCATATGCTAATTTCTTAGACCTTAAAGGTCGCCTCTGATCTAAATGCATTTTGAACGTTTTTCACCACTCGAGGGCATTAGTTCATGTGTTTGCTAAAATGCAAGTCTGTCAAAAGAACTGAAATAAGGGGGCAGTCTGCTAAAGCTTAGATACAAGGTAAATACAGAGGTAAAATGTGTATAATTATAACTGTGTTGGTTATGCAAAACTGGGGAATGGGTAATTCAGGGATTATCTATCTTTTAAAACAACAAAAATTCTGGTGTTGACTGTCCCTTTAAGAATGACATAATTTGGATTTGATTCAAAATATACAGAGCAATATGATTTTTTAGCTAAAATGTTTTCTTCTTGTTACTTAGAGAAACACAGCTTGTTACCTACAGTAAGCTATTGTTTTTAGTGAACATCATAGATAAATTAATTGAATATCAACATTTTCAATACTTTAAATGTTCGAAAATGTGTATACCAAGTGATACTAATTGTTGTAAAACCAACAATATATTATATTTTTATTGTAATTGATCACCATGCTGATGAATGATGAATTGTACATTGCATAATTGGGATATAAATGAAATGCATGAACGTAATGGCCAGTAATCCAGCTTTATGATGCATTCAATATATTGGTGTTATCAGAATTAAGAGATTTTAAATCACTGATTTATTGATCTTTATACATTAAAACATAACTTTATGTTTTGCCTTTGATAAATACCTTTAACTCATGCAAACAATAACAGTGGACACAAACATAATAAAAAAATGACTGCATTGCTTACACCTCTGGCAGAGAAGAGAGTTATTATGTATCTTGAAAGATCAATAGCAGCATATAACTGTGCTCTTAGTTTTGATTGATATACTTCCTCATTAAAAATAATGTCAATCCTGAGTTCAAAGCTTTGTCTATTAATACATCTCTAATTGATACTATCAGTTGCCAAGTCTTGCTATGGATTCAATCAATTCTACACAAATCCTGTGCTTCATTGACTTTTTGCTTTATTGAATGGAGTCTTTAGCACTTGATCTGTCTTTACATTACTACCTTAAAACAACTTGGAAGCGCAAAGGTATTAGGCCATTTAATTATGACATCCTGTGACATTCCTCCAAAAAATGCACCATTTTAGAAACATGTTCTTTGTAGATCAGGCCCCTGGAGAAATGAGTTATGAGACTTCGAGAACTGCTCTTAAGCCACAATGTCAGAATCTTTCATCTTGTAGACACAACGGCTCCACTTCCATTTACAAAACTTTAAGTAGCCATTGATATAGGCACAAAATAAAAATATTCTGCTTTAAGGTGTTAAGCGTCATCCACTACAGTGACTAAACATCACCATCAAAACTTGCTGTGTACAACAGCTCTGTGGTTTACTTTTTGACATGAAATGGTAAGTAATTCTAACTTTATACTCTCAGAGGCTAAAACAGCCCCTGAGATCCAATGTGCCCCCACTAATCTCTTTGCTTTAATCCAATCAAGCAAAGGGTTTTGATTATGTCTAGATTGCTATTGTGCTATTAAGGCAGATAGTGTATTCATCTTCTGCTCATTTTAGGCAGTGTCAATACACTTTTATGTCATACACTGATACTTTAAGAAATATTTATGTTAAAAGCAGGCTGTTAGCTTTACATAAATATGATCATTTAAATCTTTGATTCAATTAAAATACCTGTTAACTCAAGGAGAGGCTTTCAAGTTCATAACCACTTGGCTTTATTTTGAAGAAAAAGCAGAAAAAGCTCAGGATAAATTGAATTCTTTAATATAGAAAGGAATGAAAATAGCAGCCATTTCATGTGTTAAATGTATGGTTATCAAACTTGCTCAATAGTCACAAATATGTTGCACCAACAAGTTCTTGTCTGCAGCTTTGCAAAGCATTTTTTCATGCCTCTTCAAACCTGTTACTGCCACAATGCTCTACTAAATCTGATGCAAACAATGTATGTTCTTACTCATTAGAGCATATGATGTTTGCATTACTGGCCTGCATATCGGTTAAATGTATAGGTAACGTCCTATTTATTCTCTGTTGTTTGCTCAGAAAATTATTATATATATATATTATTTATTTGTTTATTTATTGTAAGGATCTTCTAATATTTTCCTAGATTTTTCTTTTTCAAAAGTAATTTCTTTGTGTCCCAGGCATTGGGAATCATTTTACTGACTCTCTAATTATTTCCCTTATCTTTGGAGACATGTTCATTACTGTTCACTATAACTACAGGATGAAATGGCTTTTACCCTTCTAAAACTCTCTTTAGAGCGACTTCTGCAGCCTTGCTCCATTGTACATGACAACTATACAGCTCATAGTATTTTCATTTCTCCTGTCCTCGTCAAATACTAAGGGACCCATTTATCATTTTATCAAACGGATGGCAGACTATGTTCCCTGCTAGGGAGCCTGTCCACCTACAACCGTGGCAAGTGGGCAATGGATGCTGCTTGTCTGCTACACAAATATATTATTTTACAACAATAGTGCAAGAGCAGGGCCTGTCAATCACTCTAACCACTGCTTCTTAAATAGCAGTTGGCAGCCTTGCATGAGAAAGAAAGCACTTCAAGGCCTCCAAAGCCATCTCAAGCTTGTATTCCAGAATTAATACAGATTAGGTCCTCCTATATAGGTTTATAGTCTGATCCTATGGAAAACCTTTTATTTGTAGTTACATCATTAGATAAGTTTTTTCTAATGGATTGCAATACACATAATGGTGAGCTAACTTTCCATAATCAATATTCTTCTCAAAACACCATATGAAAAGCTGAACAAAAGCACAGGAACATAGGCAGAATAGTTAATCCATTATAAAGATCTACTAAACTAATGTTCACTCCATTTTCAATGGTTTCTTTTAAAATTCCCCAAAACTTAAAAAAATATATAAAAAATGGTACCTTAATTCAAACATTTTAAAACAAAACATGTCCAAGTTTTAGAAGAACCTTTACAGAGAATGGAGCCTATCTATGAAGCTCCGTATGGAGTTTGAAGCCCTGTGTTTCTGGCAAGCCTTCAGGCTCACCAGAAATACCAGTTATGAAGCAGAGGTCTAAAGACCGCTGCTCCATAACCTGTCCGCCTGCTCTGAGGAGGCAGACAGACATTGCCGCAATTCAATCCAATCAAATATGATCAAGTTGATTGACATCCCCCTGCTAGCAGCCGTTTGGCCGCAAATCTGCAGGGGGCGGTGTTGCACCAGCAGTTCACAAGAGCTGCTGGTGCAATGCTGAATGCGGAGAGCGTATTGCTCTCCGCATTCAGCGATGTCTGTCGGACATGATCCGCTGATCGGATCATGTCGGACAGACACATAATAAATAGGCCCCTTTGTGTCAAACTACTTTATTGCTAATTACAACTCTTTAAACAAAATTCTAGTACAAAGTTGTAGAATTACCATGCAACACAGACGTAATGTGATTTATATGAGGTCCTTTTAACATAAATATAACATTTAAGATAAAATATTTTTTCTATTGTAATTCTAAATTGTGACTTATGCCTCTGACTCTCCAGTACATGCTAATTAATCTCAAAAACATTAAACTACACCATAGTTCTGGCTATGAACCAACTTAACAGAATGTCTCCAAACGAAGGTGGCAGACAGTGCAGTTATTTAACTTAGTTATTTTGCAGAGACAGATACATTTCAACATGGTGTAATGTTATTTATTTTTCTTGATTTGCAGGTTCCTTTGGTTTTACAAATTATTTTTGAAGTGCATAATAAATCCCAAACGCAGAATTTTGATTTAAATCTCTCACTATGTAGTACCTCTGAAAGCATGAATTGAATCTATACTAGGATATGTTACAACAGTGAAATATATTGAATAAATGAATACACATCTTCTGTGAGAACCATTCAAAAAACTTACTACTATGAGGGCACATATCTGCACCCAACTTTTAAGATTCAGGTCACATTAATGAAGAGCCAGGGAAATTGCCCCATTACTCTGTCATGTTTGTTTTATCGAAGCCTCACACTAAGCTTCAATGACATCACAAGGTCAGAGATCACTCCTTTGAAACAAAGCCTAAAAGAGTTCTTATTTTTCTTTAGAATTTTTGCATATGGTTCCACGTCTTTCTAAACCTATTGAAATGCTAATATCAAGAATAAACAATAATAATATCTGATATATATTAGCCCTCATCTGAAGCATATAGTACTATGTAGGGAGTTCATTGTAAGAAGTAGAAATGTGTAACAGAAACTCATTTCAAATGATTAATTTTAAAGGTACTATCTTATGCAAAGAATTATATTATTGGACAGAGATCAAATGTAAAGGAGGCTTTATATTGTTAAAACTCTTTTCTTGTTATGATGTTTGTAACAACTATAACTTTTTACTTTGGTTTAATTTTGGGCTCTAATACTTCTGTGTCATTTTCACAAGAGGGCAGTCATTTAGTCCTGTATTTTGAATTTGTCTCCTTGGACAGCCTAAAAGACTCATGATTCAAATAGACTCTACAGTTTTAAAGGGCTTTCCAATTTACTCATATTATCACATTTACTTCATTCTCCTGGTGTCATTTGGTGAAGGAATGCACTACTGGGAGCTAGCTGAGCATATTGTGTGAGACAATGACAAGTGGCATATATGTGCAGAAACCAATCAATATCTAGCTCCCAGTAACACATAGATGCTCCTGAGCCTACTTAGGTATGCTTTTCAACAAAGGATACAAAGAGAAGGAAACTAAGTATAAAGTTGTGTGCTCTATCTGAATCATGAAAGTTTTATTTTATCTTTACTGTTTTTTTAAGCAGAATGAATATATTAAATGTATCCTATTAAACAACTAACGTAAAAATGTAACATATATTATGTTTCCCCCACTTGAAAGCAATTAGAGAGAATAATGTTTTATAACATGCAGGGTGGAAAATGTATACAGCTAGATTTAAAAAGTTACATTTTACCTTTATACTTTTCCTTTTTACTACAGCAATGTCCTGCAATCTATTTTGTTACTTTAGAGAGTGAATATGGGTAATTGAGGGCTAGAGGTCTACATTTAGACACCAATCAGAAAGTGCTACCCAGGTGCTGAACCAAAAATGGTCATGCTCCGAAGCTTACAGTCTTGCTTTTTCAAATAAAGATACCTATAGAAGAAAAAAAAAATTGATAATAGGAGTCAATTAGAAATAGAAACATGCTTAAAATTGTCTGCTCTTTCTGAATCATGAACGTGTAATTTTGACTAGACTATTTCTTTAAGTATCATATTTTAGTTGTCTACCAATACCAGTTTTATTTTTTATTAAACTTGTAAACAATTGTATTTGTTGATATGTGAACTAACGAAAAACATCAGAAAATAACCATGCAAACAAAATAGATAGAAACAATGTTTGAAATAGGCCAAAATTAATATTCTAGCGGTCAAGCCTGATGAAACAGAGAAGTGAAAGGATTCTGATGAATTTTAACATTGTTCTCACAATATCTAAATTCAAAGCATATAACCACATAATAATCAAATTTTCATACAATTTTTTAAGGGTTTGGAATGGTTTTGAACTTAAAAAACCCAATAACAAAAACACAAAAACAAATGCCAAGTACTTCACATAGCTTATTAATTTAATCAGACCCACAATAGACTAGATTCAATAAAGAGCACAGTGGTGTAGGGTGGGTGGCATTGGTTGTGTCATGGGCATTGTTTGAAGTGGTCCATTGGTTGGGTCAGGTGGAGCTATAGCCTATCCTGGCAACATCACTGTGTGGAAACAGTTATCTTGCATAAAAATATTACTGCTACGCTGCAAAATGAAAATGGCAGAATTCTATTTTTTTTTTGCTGTCCCTTGTCACACAATATAAGTTGTGATTTCACCTCCTTTACAACCAAAGGAGCCGCATCTCATAATCTTGCACTCTCTGATGCATAGAATGAGTTCCATTGTTGAGGATACCTGTGTAAAAAAAAACACCCTCAAAACCTTACAAAAAATTGATTAAAGTGGCAAAAAAATACACCCTCCATTAAACAGTCCCCTCTAACATATGCGCAACAGAAAACTTTGAAAAAATTAAAGAGAGATAGGAAATAAAAATGAGACAACCTTGTCAACTGTGAAATAGTAAGAAACAATGAGATGAGATACTTCACAAGCGCAGTGGAGTTTTTATGAATCATATTCTTGGATGAGAATTAGATAAAAGTCTGGATCTATTCCTCAGAATCCCACAAATAGTGTCTCTGTCTGTGAGATTTTGGAGGTGTCTCTTATTCTATACAATTATTTTTTTTTTTCTGTAACAAAACTGACGTGAATACTCTTCACTTACAGATCTTTACATTAACTACATTTCATACATCTTTCTGAAGATGTCACAGCTGTAATTAGCTTCTAGTTTCATATGTGAGATTTCATGTATTGGGCAAAAATAGATCTAAATAGAAGGACTGCCCACTAATTATATACTCATAACGATAGCTAAATCGAGAGTCAATGAATCTAGAACATGATTTCGCCTTTACAATGAGGGCCCTCTGCATCCTCATGAACTCGTATGATTCTAGCTCAATGGTTATTGTCAGTTGTTATTTTCTATTGTCTATATCAGTAACCTTGCTTATATTTTGCAAGCCTGTTCAGTGCTACCCGCATTTTAATATTGATATTTAAAGGGACAGTCTACTCCAAAATGTTTATTGTTTAAAAAGATAGATAACGCCTTTACTACTCATTCCCCAGCTTTGCACAAGCAACATTGTTATAGTAATATACTTTATAGCCTTTAACCCCTTAATGACAACTGACGTACCAGGTACGTCATGCAAAAACTTACTGTTAATGACAATAGACGTACCTGGTACGTCAGTTGTCTAACAGAGTGCTGGAAGTGATCACAATCACTTCCAGCAGCTCTGAGGGTATTGCAGTGATGCCTCGATATGGAGGCATCCTGCAATACCACTTTACAAGCCTCCGATGCAGAGAGAGCCACTCTGTGGCCCTCTCTGCACCGGTAGTGATGTTGCCGATGGTGCCGTTGTCGGGTGGGAGGAGGGAGCGTGCGCGCGCGTGTGCACGATGCGCGTGCACGATGTGCGGGAGGTGCGCATGCACGTGGCGCGCGTGCACGTGGCGCGCGTGCACAAATTAGCCACACTGACAATGAAGGAACTGGAAGGGGAAAAAAAAAAGTTACATTTTTTTTTTTCATATAAAAGGATCTGGGAGGGGGGTGGGGGTGGGGGTATTGTGGGGGGCTGCTACGCTACAGAAATAATTAAAAATAAAAGTAATAAATAAAATTAAAATACTTTGGTTTGTGGGGCCAAACTGGGTACTGGCAGACAGCTGCCAGTACCCAAGATGGCGGTAATTAGGTAGGGGAGAGGGTTAGAGAGCTGGAGGGGGGGATCAGGGAGGTTGGTGCTAAGGCAGGGGTCCATCACAACTAAAATATTTTATTATTTTTATTTAAAAAAAAAAAAAAAAAAAACTCTTTTATTTAGTACTGGCAGACTTTCTGCCAGTACTTAAGATGGTGGGAACAATTGTGGGGTGGGGGAGGGAAGAGAGCTGTTTGGGAGGGATCAGGGGGTGGGATGTGTCAGGTGGGAGGCTGATCTCTAAAATTAACCCTGAAAGCTCCCTACAAGCTACCCAATTTAACCCCTTCACTGCTGGGCATAATTCACGTGTGGTGCGCAGCAGTATTTAGCGGCCTTCTAATTACCAAAAAGCAGCGCCAAAGTCATATAAGTCTGCTATTTCTGAACAAAGGGGATCCCAGAGAAGCTTTTACAACAATTCCTGCCATAATAGCACAAGCTGTTTGTAAATAATTTCAGTGAGAAACCTAAAATTGTGAAAAATGTAAAGTTTTTTTATTTGCTCGCATTTGGCGGTTAAATGGTGGCATAAAATATACCAAAATGGGCCTAGATCAATACTTGGGGTTGTCTACTACACTACACTAAAGCTAAAATTAACCCTACAAGCTCCCTACAAGCTCCCTAATTAACCCCTTCACTCCTGGGCATAAAACACGTGTGGTGCGCAGCGGCATTTAGCGGCATTCTAATTACCAAAAAGCAACCACAAAGCCATATAAGTCTGCTATTTATGAACAAAGAGGATCCAAGAGAAGCATTTACAACCATTTGTGCCATAATTGCAGAAGCTGTTTGTAAATAATTTCAGTGGGAAACCTAAAGTTTGTGAGAAAATTTGTGAAAAAATGAACTTTTTTTTTTTTTTATCGCATTTGGCGGTGAAATGGTGGCATGAAATATACCAAAATGGGCCTAGATCAATACTTTGGGATGATTTCTAAAACAAAATATATACATGTCAAGGGATATTCAGGTATTCCTGACAGATATCAGGGTTCCAAAGTAACTAGCGCTAATTTTGAAAAAAAAGTGGTTTGGAAATAGCAAAGTGCTACTTGTATTTATTGCCCCATAAATTGCAAAAAAAGCAAAGAACATGTAAACATTGGGTATTTCTAAACTCAGGACAAAATTTATAAACTATTTAGCATGGGTGTTTTTTGGTGATTGTAGATGTGTAACAGATTTTGGGGGCCAAAGATAGAAAAAGTGTGTTTTTTTCCATTTTTTCCTCATATTTTATTATTTATTTTTTTTAGTAAATTATAAGATATGATGAAAATAATGGTATCTTTAGAAAGTCCATTTAATGACGAGAAAAACGGTATATAATATGTGTGGGTACAGTAAATGAGTAAGAGGAAAATTACAGCTAAACACAAACACTGCAGAAATGTAAAAATATCCATTGTCATTAAGGGTAAGAAAATTTAAAAATGGTCCGGTCATTAAGGGGTTAAATCTCTAAATGTCTACCTGTTTATAATCCCCTGCAGGCCACCTTTATCTCAATTCATTTTTATAGATTTTAACATGCTAGTTCATGTGTGCCATATAAATCACAGTGAGCTCACTACTTTAGAGCACTGGTTCTCAAACTTGTTCTCACACCTCCCTAACAGGTCAGATTGTGAGGATATCTGAACTAGAGCACAGGTGAAATAATGAGCTGATTAGTAAACAGGGTTATTTTACCTGCTCTCAACCCAAGGTAGTTCTGAAAATCTGGCCTGTTAGAGAGGCCTGAGGACAGGTTTGAAAACCAGAGTTATTCATGAGTCAGCACTGATTGGATAAAATGTAAGCCTGTAAATAGCACTGAGATAAGGGGACAGTCTGCAGATGCTTAGCTACAAGGTAATCATAGAGGTAAAAATTACATTAATATAACAGTGTTGGTTATGCAAAACTGGGAAATGGGTAATAAAGGGATTATCTATCTTTTTAAACAATACATTTTTTTAAGTAGACTGTCCCTTTAATAATATTATATATAGTATATACAGAGACGGTTGTGAGCTCTGCGCAACAGATATAAGTGTGTCACTATATGCAGTGCAATTGCAGTACTATGGCCACTGTCTCACTGCTATTTCCAAACTTCTCAATCTCAACTAAGGCAAAGACATATTTGGCTCATTTTAATAAATGTCAAATGTGGAATCCAGGAAAACCAACGTACAGCTGTCATGAGAGTGTTTCTGGGCATGTACAACACATGGCCTTAATTCTTCCCAAATCAAAAAACCTGTGTTCTAGCAATGATATCCAACACGAGAGGCTGCAAACTAACACATTTACTGAAGAATTCCAAAGATACAGCCCTAGCAATAAAATAGAAAACATTTCTTTTCAGGCCCTTCATTGACCTGATGTCTGTTCTGTTTTAAAGCAAAACGACTGGGCCTGCAAACTATTATCTGAGAACTACATGCACATTTGTGAACATATGCTGTAGCTGCAGGAAATGAAAGTGCTTGGCTGTATTACACAGACCCCACCCCACCATGCTGTGTTCTGGAGAGCAACTAACAGACAAGGCAAACAAACAATGGTTAGATCTTCATGTTAAAGGGACAGTAGATTTGTATATAACATTACATTTAATACAACACCTTTGCAATATATTTTATTTATTTTGCCTCCTTTTCATTATATTATAAGATAAAAATTGAGGATATTCTAATTGTTAGAACTTGAAATGTACCCTGCTCTCAAGGCTAAATCTTCTACATATTTTATTATTATTATCGATTATTTGTAGAGCGCCAACAGATTCCGCAGCGCTAATATCTTTCCCTAATTTAATTTAGCTGTTAACAATTGCAAAACCATATATTTTATACTAATATTATGACTGTGTCTAGTCTTGTTGTGTGCAGACTAAAGTCCAGGGGCTCCATTACATATGCGGCGTCGCCTGCAAAAGCCAGCAACGCCGTTTTTTGCTCAGTTTTGGTATCATATATACAGCGCCGCATATAAATGCGGCACGTATATTTCACCCGTTGCACGCAATTTTTACTCCCATAGGCTAACATGGGACGCGCCGTAAATCGGTATCACATATTCAGAGCAAGGACTTATGTGGTGAAAATGGAGAAATCTTACTCCATTTTTACCTCACCATAAAAGGTAGCCGTAGCAACCTTGCGCGAGTATGGGAGCACTGTAACTCCCGAAAATGCCTGCAAAAATAAACTAACACCTAACGCATGCGCAATGTCTATCTACCTGTCAACCGCAATCCCCCACCGGAATAACTAATAAAGTGTATTAACCCCTATATCCGCCATCAAACCAACACCGCAAGTAATAACTCAGTTATTAACCCCTAAATCCGCCAACCCCAACATAGCAAACTACCTATTAAAACTATAAACCCTTAATCCGCCATTAACCCACAACGCAATAAACCTATTCAAGTATTAACCCCTAAACCGCCATAGCCCACAACGTAATAAACTTATTAAAGTATTAACCTCTAAACGGCTAAAGCACACAACGCAATAAACCTAATCCCTAACCTAACCCCTCCTAACCTAACACCCCCTAAATGAACCCAAATTACCTAATTAACCAAATACTAAAGTTACTATTACATTTAAAAAAACTAACACTACTTTAAAAATACAAATAAACTAAGTATAAATTAAAGGGACAGTCTAATCAAAATTCTGGAGTAGACTGGCCCTTTAAGCTACAATTACATAAAATAAAAAAAATCTAAGATTACAGAAAATAATAAAGAAAATTACAAAATTTAAAAAAAATTATACTTAATCCCTATGAAAATAAAAAAGCCCCCCCAAAATAAAAACACCCCCTAATCTAATAAACTACCAGTAGCCCTTAAAATGGCTTTTTGCAGGGCATTGCCCCAAGATAATCAGCTCTTTTTCCAAAAAATACACAACCCCCCCAACAGTAAAACCCCCACCCACCAAACTCCCCCAAATAAAGTAACCTAACACTAAAAACCCTAAACTACCAATTGCCCTGAAAAGGGCATTTGTTGGGCATTGCCCTTAAAAGGGGATTCAGCTCTTTTTCTGCCCAACCCATCTAAATAAAATAAAACCCCCCAAAAAAACACTTAAAACCCCCCCTAAGTCTAACCCCCAAGTGGTCCTCACCTGTCCTGAAGTCCAGCAGAGAAGGTCCTGTTCCAGGTGGTGAAGTCTTCTTCCAAGCGGCAACCTCTTCTTTCTTCTTCCAGAAACCAGCCGGCGTAGAGCAGAGGGTGGAGTTGAAGACCGATGACCGCGGAGCTGAAGACCCGCGACCCTGGAACTGAAGACCGGCGAGCCTGAAAGTGAAGACCGCGGAGCCATGGAGCATGGAGGATCCTCTTCATATGATCTCTGCCGTACAGTGAATAGGAATTCAAGGTACACAATTAAAAATGGCGTCCCTTGAATTCCTATTGGCTGATTTGAGCCTTCAAATTCCAATCGGATGAGAGCTACTGAGATCCTATTGGCTGTTCGATTCAGCCAATAGGATAAAGCTACTGAAATTCTATTGAATAGCCAATAGGATTTCAGTAGCTCTCATCCGATTGGCTGATTTGAATTTGAAGGCTCAAATCAGCCAATAGAAATTCAAGGGATGCCATTTTTAATCACGTACCTTGAATTCGTATGAAGAGGATCCTCCACGCTCCATGGCTCCACAGTCGCCAGTCTTCTTATCTTGGGGCAATGCCCTGCAAAAAGCCCTTTTAAGGGCTACTAGTAGTTTATTAGATTTAGGGGGGGTATTTTTGGGGGGCTTTTTTATTTTCATAGGGATTAGGTATAATTTTTTTTAAATGTTGTAATGTTCTTTATTATTTTCTCTAATCTTAGATCTTTCTATTTTCTGTAATTGTTGCTTAAACGGACAGTCTATTCCAGAATTTTGATTAGACTGTCCCTTTAATTTATACTTAGTTTATTTGTATTTTTAAAGTAGTGTTAGGTTTTTTAAATTTAATAGTAACTTTAGTTTTTGGTTAATTAGGTAATTTGGGTTCATTTAGGGGGGTGTTAGGCTAGGGGGGGTTAGGTTAGGGGTTAGGTTTATTGCGTTTTGGGTTAATAGCGGTTTAGGGGTTAATACTTGAATACGTTTATTGCATTGTGGGCTATGGCGGTTTAGGGGTTAATACTTTAATAGGTTTATTGTGTTGTGGGCTATGGCAGTTTAGGGGTTAATACTTTAATAGGTTTATTGCGTTGTGGGTTAATGGCGGATTAAGGGTTAATAGTTTTAATAGGTAGTTTGCGATGTTGGGGTTGGCGGATTTAGGGGTTAATAATTTAGTTATTACTTTCGGTGTGGGTTTGAGGGCGGATATAGGGGTTAATAGTTTAATTAGGCTTACTGCGTTGTGGGGGGTTGTCGGTCTAGGGGTTAATACATTTATTATTAGCAGTGAGAGGGGGGATTGCGGATATAGGGTTTTTTTCGTGTCGGACTTATTTTTGGTAGACGTGTTAGACTTTTACGGGAGTTTTGTTATTTTCTTTACTTTTCTTAAGCGCCGGCAGTTTCTAAAGTGCCGCAAGTCACTGGCGACTCCAGAAATTTGTAATTACGCTTATTTCTGGACATCGCTAGTTTATCCGATTTACAGCACTTTATGAGCTGCCGGCACCGTATATGTAATACCCCGATGTGCGAGGTTAAATTACAGGTGGTGTGGGTTGCAGCGCTTGCGCTGAAGCCTGCGCCGTATATGTGATTGCGCCCTAGATTGGCTCCTCCTAGATATGCCTACACATGTGCCTAGATATGCCTACACACGTGCCTAGATATGCCTACACATTTGCCTAGATATGCCTACACATGTTCCAGATATACCTACATATGTGCCTAGATATGCCTACACATGTGCCTAGATATACAGTACCTACACATGTGCCTAGATATGCCTACACATGTGCCTAGATATGCCTACACACGTGCCTAGATATGCCTACACATGTACCTAGATATGCCTACACATGTGCCTAGATATACCTACACATGTGCCTAGATATGCCTACACATGTGCCCAGATATGCCTACACACGTGCCTAGATATACCTACACATGTGCCTAGATATACCTACACATGTGCCTAGATATACCTACATATGTGCCTAGATATGCCTACACATGTGCCTAGATATACAGTACCTACACATGTGCCTAGATATACCTACACATGTGCCTAGATATACCTACACATGTGCCTAGATATACCTACACATGTGCCTAGATATACCTACACATGTGCCTAGATATTGCCTACACATATGCCTAGATATACCTACACATGTGCCTAGATATACCTACATATGTGCCTAGATATACCTACACATGTGCCTAGATATACCTACATATGTGCCTAGATATACCTACATATGTGCCTAGATATACCCACACATGTGCCTAGATATACCTACACATGTGCCTAGATATACCTACATATGTGCATAGATATGCCTACTCATGTGCCTAGATATGCCTACACATGTGCCTAGATATATCTACACATGTGCCTAGATATGCCTACACATGTGCCTAGATATACCTACACATGTGCCTAGATATGCCTACACATGTGCTTAGATATTCCTACATATGTGCCTAGATATACCTACATATGTGCCTAGATATACCTGCACATGTGCCTAGATATACCTACACATGTGCCTAGATATACCTACACATGTGCCTAGATATACCTACACATGTGCCTAGATATGCCTACACATGTGCTTAGATATTCCTACATATGTGCCTAGATATACCTACACATGTGCCTAGATATGCCTACATATGTGCCTAGATATACCTACACATGTGCCTAGATATGTCTACCCACGTGCCTAGATATACCTACACATGTGCCTAGATATGCCTACACATGTGCCTAGATATGCCTACACATGTGCCTAGATATACCTACACATGTGCCTAGATATACCTACATATGTGCCTAGATATGCCTACACATGTGCCTAGATATACCTACACATGTGCCTAGATATACCTACATATGTGCCTAGATATACCTACACATGTGCCTAGATATACCTACATATGTGCCTAGATATACCTACATATGTGCCTAGATATACCTACACATGTGCCTAGAAATACCTACACATGTGCCTAGATATGCCTACACATGTGCCTAGATATGCCTACATATGTGCCTAGATATACCTACACATGTGCCTAGATATACCTACACATGTGCCTAGATATACCTACATATGTGCCTAGATATACCTGCACATGTGCCTAGATATACCTACATATGTGCCTAGATATACCTGCACATGTGCCTAGATATACCTACACATGTGCCTAGATATACCTACACATGTGCCTAGATATACCTACACATGTGCCTAGATATACCTGCACATGTGCCTAGATATACCTACACATGTGCCTAGATATACCTACACATGTGCCTAGATATACCTACATATGTGCCTAGATATACCTACATATGTGCCTAGATATACCTACACATGTGCCTAGATATACCTACATATGTGCCTAGATATACCTACATATGTGCCTAGATATACCTACATATGTGCATAGATATGCCTACTCATGTGCCTAGATATGCCTACACATGTGCCTAGATATACCTACACATGTGCCTAGATATGCCTACACACGTGCCTAGATATGCCTACACATGTGCCTAGATATACCTACACATGTGCCTAGATATACCTACACATGTGCCTAGATATACCTACATATGTGCCTAGATATACCTACATATGTGCCTAGATATACCTACATATGTGCCTAGATATACCTACAAATGTGCCTAGATATGCCTACACATGTGCCTAGATATACCTACACATGTGCCTAGATATACCTACATATGTGCCTAGATATACCTACATATGTGCCTAGATATACCTACATATGTGCCTAGATATACCTACACATGTGCCTAGATATGCCTACACATGTGCCTAGATATGCCTACACATGTGCCTAGATATACCTACATATGTGCCTAGATATACCTACACATGTGCCTAGATATGCCTACACATGTGCCTAGATATACCTACACATGTGCCTAGATATACCTACTCTTGTGTCTAGATATACCTACACATGTGCCTAGATATACCTACACATGTGCCTAGATATACCTACTCTTGTGTCTAGATATACCTACACATGTGCCTAGATATACCTACACATGTGCCTAGATATGCCTACACACGTGCCTAGATATACCTACACATGTGCCTAGATATGCCTACACATGTGCCTAGATATGCCTACACATGTGCCTAGATATGCCTACACATGTGCCTAGATATACCTACACATGTGCCTAGATATACCTACACATGTGCCTAGATATACCTACACATGTGCCTAGATATACCTACACATGTGCCTAGATATGCCTACACATGTGCCTAGATATGCCTACACATGTGCCTAGATATGCCTACACATGTGCCTAGATATGCCTACATATGTGCCTAGATATACCTACACATGTGCCTAGATATGCCTACACATGTGCCTTGATATGCCTACTCTTGTGTCTAGACTTCCCAACTTGGCCACAGTATTCCCAGCCACTCCCTTGGTGTACAAGACCTGCTCACACCCATCACTCTACCCTTGCCGGTGTCATTATGTACTATTCATCATCTATTCAGCACTACAGATTTTGGAGGAGCTTTACAAAAGAGCTATACAAAAAATGATCATGATAAAATAATATTAATAATAATTATAATAATAATGATAAAAATAATAATGAGCATCAAATGCTTAGCTGTGCACCACAACATAAAATGGTTCTACCCCTGCCATGATTTGGAAATGGTGCCAGTTATACCACTACCTCTTTCCATGGACACTGCTGGCCAGGATTTTAAACAAATAACTATTATAAATAGTTTTCTGTTTTTGTTTGCAAAGTGTACAGTTGTGAAATGTCTTATAGAGAGCTTTGAGGATAAATATACTTTTTAATTTTAAACTGCAAAAAGTGTGTATAAATATGACATTGAATGATCATAGGAATTCTACAGAAAGATGAAAGTAATAAATAAAGGGATTTTAATTTTAAAATAGCATTTGTGCATTAAAAAAAAACAATATTTAAACAAGTTAAACATGTTTGTGTTAAAAAGGGTTAATCTAAAGCTACTTAAGTTCATATTGTAAGCAAAAATAAATGATAAATGCATGGTCGTACCACATGATCCCCAGGGATTAATTAATCACTGCTTGATAAGGACATCTCCCACAGATATGTTAGTGAAGACTCACACTTTAAAAACTGGAAAACAAAAAGCAGCTTTACGTAGGACAAGAATATTATTATAATTATTTCAAAATATCTCTTTTTTGATAGAACAATAAAAACATTTTTTTTAATTTTCATTTAATTCAAGAGAAAATTAAAAGGAATAGTGAAGTCAAATGAAACCTACATGATTTTGAAGAGCAGGCAGTTCATATGGAAATAGAAGTGAATTTAAAAGTGTCTTAAAATGGCATGCTCTATCTGAATAATGGAGGTTTCATTTTGGTTTTCCTATCCAGTTAACCTCTTAATGACCAGCGACGTACCATGATCTTTCTATGAGAGTGATGTTTTCAATAGCGGTGTTGACGCCAGGAGGCTTGGGAGCATTAATGCACTACTTGGAGTTATCTGCTGATTAGTGTCTGCAAATATATCATTGTCCTATTGTCATTGGATCACTGAATGGGCCCCATTTAACAATGGACAGATGGATATTAATATTGCACAAGCAGCTTATCACCGCTGCTTCTTAACTATCGGCTGCAGGGTCACTCATGCACTGAAGGAGCTCTAAAGCTGCATATGCAGCAAGATAAATGGTGCCCAATGTGTTCCGCTAGATGCCAGTAGTGCATTGCTGCTCCTTCAACAAAGGATACCAAAAGAATTAAGAAAATGTAAGAATGGAAGTATATTGTTTAAAGTGGGGAGTAAATTGTTTAAAGTGGTATGTTCTCTCTGAATAATGAAAGAAAAAAAATTGGGTTTCAAGTTTCTATAAAAAATCTTGTACGTAAAACATGAAAAAAGGCAAAATAGTGAAATTATCTATCTATCTATCTATCTATCTATCTATCTATCTATCTATCTATCTGTCTGTACACACAGACACACACACACACACACACACACATATATATAAATATAGATAGATACCCATACATATATATATATATATATATATATATATATATATATATATATATATATATATATATATATATATATATATTATGTTAAAAGATTAACTTGTTTTCTGATAAAAGATACTTTAGAGATTAATTATCAAAGTTTAACCCTTTTGACAATTATCTCTAAGCCTTAGAGTTCTATAATTGGATTCTTCCTTTGCTCCCTGTATACATTTTATGCTTACTTACAAGATGGAATAATATATATCTTTGTTACAGTTAAATGCAATCATTTCCTTTTCTAATTTTTCTTGCAGTTTGCTTCCTTTTGTGCTTCCGTGCGGTTTGTGTACCTCGGAAAAGAGTGATAGGTAGAGACATTTTAATAACTTATCATAAAGAGCTTTAGTAGATGTTTCAAATTTGTGGTTACCCTGCCACAGCCCTGTCTCCTCTCGATGCTCCAGATATTGAATCTTCCCGTAACTACAATTACAGAGCAAACCACAGAATGTGGACATGCGGATTGTTTAGAGCAACACCCATTCAAAATTTACTTATATTTACACTAGAAAAATTAGTATAAGTGCTATTGGGAACAAATACACAGACCAGGATCAATAACCAAACAACTCTTGGCTAATAAAGCACTCCTCTCTGGTCTGTGGTTGCTTCTCTCTGACTTCGTGGTTGGCCTCTAATGTCTTTCTCTATTGACTTTTCCCGTAAATATGTCTAATAGATGCCCCAATCAAGTCCAAGAAGGAATGATTGTCTTTGTTTGGTAAGAATTGCTAATTAACTAATACAGTATGTAAAATTGCAAGATGCAGGTAACTGTCAGTGTTCTATGCTGTAGTAAGCATGATCAGGGAGAGGCACATATCCTGTATGTGTATACATAGTGGTGAGCTTCTGCTGGCACAAAATAAAAAAATAGAGAGATTTCTTTTTCATCCTTTTCATCCAAGTGATAATCTATTAGCATAAAAAAATATTTTCTTCTGTAGTCTCAAATTGCCATACATGCTGACATGCTGGAATTTGTTTAAATTCAGACCAGGGAAGATTTATCACTAGGATAGCTTGGCAGCTGCCTATGAGTGATTTCTTACAGAGGGATAATTGCTTAGCTAATTTTACTTACAAGTATATTTTTTATTGAAAAAACATATATCAGCAATATTGATAAAACACATGCATTGTCTCAGTAAAAGCATGTACAGGGGGGAAAAAAAGATTAAAAAAAAATAGTGAATTACACATTTACAGTCAATTATAATACCATCAAATTTGCTAGTGTGATTACTATAGGATGAACTTTAAAAATAAATAAATGATCTTGTCAAATCTGCCTTATATTTATAATGTATAATAGTTGTTTTCTATATAGTCTTTAGTCTATGTTTTTGTTGTAGAATTTTACACTGAAATGTTAAGAGTAACACAAATTTTGCAGACATAATATGAGAACATACCTAATTAAGGGCTAGATTACAAGTGGAGAGCTATCTAGCACTAAATTGGGGCTTTATGCGCGTGTAAGATTGTGCTTGTATTACAAATTGAAAGTAAATTGTGAGCGAGCGTACAACCGTCATGTGCAAAAAAATATCACAACCACGTTAACTTCTCCCATAAAAGTAAATAATTTTCAAAAACCTTAACAGTCATACTGGCGCGCAAACCCGACCACGTATATTCAAGAATGCTGAACCCGACATGAAATATTAATATTTCACATTCCAATGTTCTTCACAAAAAAGAAAATGTTCTGTTTATTCTTAAATAGATTTATATTTATATATATACTTGTATTTCTATTCTAGGGATGGGCGAATGTGTTTATATCCGAATTTGAATGTTAGAACGAATGTTATTGTAGAAATTCGATTTACATAATAGAATGTTGATAAGAACGAATATTCTTAAAAATTCGATTTTCTAATGTTGTTTACAGTTTTCTAATGTCACATTCGAATTCGAATGTGTCATTCGAATGTCACATTCGAATTCGAATGTTACATTGAATGTCACATTCAAATTCGAATATTACATTTATAAAACACAATTGTAGACTAGAAACACTATTTCGAATGTCACATTCAAATTCGAATATTACATTTATAAAACACAGTGGCCTAGATTTGGAGTTCGGCGGTAAAAGGGCTGTTAACGCTCCGCAGGCTTTTTTCTGGCCGCACCATAAAATTAACTCTGGTATCGAGAGTTCAAACAAATGCTGCGTTAGGCTCCAAAAAAGGAGCGTAGAGCATTTTTACCGCAAATGCAACTCTCGATACCAGAGTTGCTTACGGACGCGGCCGGCCTCAAAAACGTGCTCATGCACGATTCTCCCATAGGAAACAATGGGGCTGTTTGAGCTGAAAAAAAACCTAACACCTGCAAAAAAGCAGCGTTCAGCTCTTAACGCAGCCCCATTGTTTCCTATGGGGAAACACTTCCTACGTCTGCACCTAACACTCTAACATGTACCCCGAGTCTAAACACCCCTAACCTTACACTTATTAACCCCTAATCTGCCGCCCCCGCTATCGCTGACCCCTGCATATTTTTTTTAACCCCTAATCTGCCGCTCCGTAAACCGCCGCAACCTACGTTATCCCTATGTACCCCTAATCTGCTGCCCTAACATCGCCGACCCCTATATTATATTTATTAACCCCTAATCTGCCCCCCTCAACGTCGCCGACACCTGCCTACACTTATTAACCCCTAATCTGCCGAGCGGACCTGAGCGCTACTATAATAAAGTTATTAACCCCTAATCCGCCTCACTAACCCTATCATAAATAGTATTAACCCCTAATCTGCCCTCCCTAACATCGCCGACACCTACCTTCAATTATTAACCCCTAATCTTCCGATCGGAGCTCACCGCTATTCTAATAAATGGATTAACCCCTAAAGCTAAGTCTAACCCTAACACTAACACCCCCCTAAATTAAATATAATTTACATCTAACGAAATAAATTAACTCTTATTAAATAACTTATTCCTATTTAAAGCTAAATACTTACCTGTAAAATAAACCCTAATATAGCTACAATATAAATTAAAATTATATTATAGCTATTTTAGGATTAATATTTATTTTACAGGCAACTTTGTAATTATTTTAACCAGGTACAATAGCTATTAAATAGTTAAGAACTATTTAATAGTTACCTAGTTAAAATAATAACAAAATTACCTGTAAAATAAATCCTAACCTAAGATATAATTAAACCTAACACTACCCTATCAATAAATTAATTAAATAAACTACCTACAATTACCTACAATTAACCTAACACTACACTATCAATAAATTAATTAAACACAATTCCTACAAATAAATACAATTAAATAAACTAGCTAAAGTACAAAAAATAAAAAAGAACTAAGTTACAGAAAATAAAAAAATATTTACAAACATAAGAAAAATATTACAACAATTTTAAACTAATTACACCTACTCTAAGCCCCCTAATAAAATAACAAAGCCCCCCAAAATAAAAAATTCCCTACCCTATTCTAAATTAAAAAAGTTACAAGCACTTTTACCTTACCAGCCCTGAACAGGGCCCTTTGCGGGGCATGCCCCAAGAATTTCAGCTCTTTTGCCTGTAAAAAAAAACATACAATACCCCCCCCCCAACATTACAACCCACCACCCACATACCCCTAATCTAACCCAAACCCCCCTTAAATAAACCTAACACTAAGCCCCTGAAGATCTTCCTACCTTGTCTTCACCATCCAGGTATCACCGATCCGTCCTGGCTCCAAGATCTTCATCCAACCCAAGCGGGGGTTGGCGATCCATATTCCGGTGCTGAAGAGGTCCAGAAGAGGCTCCAAAGTCTTCCTCCTATCCGGCAAGAAGAGGACATCCGGACCGGCAAACATCTTCTCCAAGCGGCATCTTCGATCTTCTTCCATCCGGAGCGAAGCGGCAGGATCCTGAAGACCTCCAGCGCGGAACATCCATCCGGATGACGACTGAACGACGAATGACTGTTCCTTTAAGGGACGTCATCCAAGATGGCGTCCCTCGAATTCCGATTGGCTGATAGGATTCTATCAGCCAATCGGAATTAAGGTAGGAATTTTCTGATTGGCTGATGGAATCAGCCAATCAGAATCAAGTTCAATCCGATTGGCTGATCCAATCAGCCAATCAGATTGAGCTCGCATTCTATTGGCTGTTCCGATCAGCCAATAGAATGCGAGCTCAATCTGATTGGCTGATTGGATCGGCCAATCGGATTGAACTAGATTCTGATTGGCTGATTCCATCAGCCAATCAGAAAATTCCTACCTTAATTCCGATTGGCTGATAGAATCCTATCAGCCAATCGGAATTCGAGGGACGCCATCTTGGATGACGTCCCTTAAAGGAACAGTCATTCGTCGTTCAGTCGTCGGTCCGGATGGATGTTCCGCGCTGGAGGTCTTCAGGATCCTGCCGCTTCGCTCCGGATGGAAGAAGATCGAAGATGCCGCTTGGAGAAGATGTTTGCCGGTCCGGATGTCCTCTTCTTGCCGGATAGGAGGAAGACTTTGGAGCCTCTTCTGGACCTCTTCAGCACCGGAATATGGATCGCCAACCCCCGCTTGGGTTGGATGAAGATCTTGGAGCCAGGACGGATTGGTGATACCTGGATGGTGAAGACAAGGTAGGAAGATCTTCAGGGGATTAGTGTTAGGTTTATTTAAGGGGGGTTTGGGTTAGATTAGGGGTATGTGGGTGGTGGGTTGTAATGTTGGGGGGGGGGTATTGTATGTTTTTTTTTACAGGCAAATGAGCTGAAATTCTTGGGGCATGCCCCGCAAAGGGCCCTGTTCAGGGCTGGTAAGGTAAAAGAGCTTGTAACTTTTTTAATTTAGAATAGGGTAGGGAATTTTTTATTTTGGGGGGCTTTGTTATTTTATTAGGGGGCTTAGAGTAGGTGTAATTAGTTTAAAATTGTTGTAATATTTTTCTTATGTTTGTAAATATTTTTTTATTTTCTGTAACTTAGTTCTTTTTTATTTTTTGTACTTTAGCTAGTTTATTTAATTGTATTTATTTGTAGGAATTGTGTTTAATTAATTTATTGATAGTGTAGTGTTAGGTTAATTGTAGGTAATTGTAGGTAGTTTATTTAATTAATTTATTGATAGGGTAGTGTTAGGTTTAATTATATCTTAGGTTAGGATTTATTTTACAGGTAATTTTGTTATTATTTTAACTAGGTAACTATTAAATAGTTCTTAACTATTTAATAGCTATTGTACCTGGTTAAAATAATTACAAAGTTGCCTGTAAAATAAATATTAATCCTAAAATAGCTATAATATAATTATAATTTATATTGTAGCTATATTAGGATTTATTTTACAGGTAAGTATTTAGCTTTAAATAGGAATCATTTATTTAATAAGAGTTAATTAATTTCGTTAGATGTAAATTATATTTAACTTAGGGGGGTGTTAGTGTTAGGGTTAGACTTAGCTTTAGGGGTTAATCCATTTATTAGAATAGCGGTGAGCTCCGATCGGAAGATTAGGGGTTAATAATTGAAGGTAGGTGTCGGCGATGTTAGGGAGGGCAGATTAGGGGTTAATACTATTTATGATAGGGTTAGTGAGGCGGATTAGGGGTTAATAACTTTATTATAGTAGCGCTCAGGTCCGCTCGGCAGATTAGGAGTTAATAAGTGTAGGCAGGTGTTGGCGACGTTGTGGGGGGCAGATTAGGGGTTAATAAATATAATATAGGGGTCGGCGGTGTTAGGGGTAGCAGATTAGGGGTACATAGGGATAACGTAGGTGGCGGCGCTTTGCGGTCGGAAGATTAGGGGTTAATTATTTTAAGTAGCTGGCAGCGATGTTGTGGGGGGCAGGTTAGGGGTTAATAAATATAATACAGGGGTCGGCGGGGTTAGGGGCAGCAGATTAGGGGTACATAAATATAACGTAGGTGGCGGTCGGCAGATTAGGGGTTAAAAATTTTAATCGAGTGTCGGCGATGTGGGGGGGCCTCGGTTTAGGGGTACATAGGTAGTTTATGGGTGTTAGTGTACTTTAGGGTACAGTAGTTAAGAGCTTTATGAACCGGCGTTAGCCAGAAAGCTCTTAACTCCTGCTATTTTCAGGCGGCTGGAATTTTGTCGTTAGAGCTCTAACGCTCACTTCAGAAACGACTCTAAATACCAGCGTTAGAAAGATGCCATTGAAAAGATAGGCTACGCAAATGGCGTAGGGGGATCTGCGGTATGGAAAAGTCGCGGCTGAAAAGTGAGCGTTAGACCCTTTAATCACTGACTCCAAATACCAGCGGGCGGCCAAAACCAGCGTTAGGAGCCTCTAACGCTGGTTTTGACGGCTACCGCCGAACTCCAAATCTAGGCCAGTATTAGACTAGAAATACTATTTCAAATTTGAATGTCACATTCAAATCGAATATCACATTTGAATCGAATATCACATTTGAATCAAATATCACATTTAAAACACAGTATTAGACTAGAAATACTATTTCAAATTCGAATGTGACATTCGAATTCGAATGTAGCATTCATATTACATTTATTAAACACAGTTGTAGACTAGAAATACTATTTCAAATTTGAATGTCACATTCGAATTTGAATGTCACATTGAAATTCGAATATTACATTTCGAAATTGAATGAATACATAGCTAAACATTCTATTATTAACGAAAATTCAAAAATAGAATGTTAGAATGTTATATAAACATTCGAAATTCGATTCAAACGAACGAATGTATCAAAATTCGTTTTAAATTTTGAATTTCATTCGCCCATCCCTAATCTATTTCTATAGATATATAGGTATAGATATGTATTTAAAGTTAAAAAAGGAAGGGATGATTAAGTTGACCAATAAGGTAGTCCCAGAGTTGAAGTGACCTATCTAAATTGAGTTGAAATGACTTATTGTGTCCATCTAGTTGAAGTGACCAAGATATACACACTTGTAGAATACTTATATTTTGTCTTTTGTATATTTCAAATAGCTTTTTTCCTTGCTCTGATAAGCTTAACCATTTATTATGGATTTTCATCCTAGATAGCTGTGTTTGTAAATGTGAATTTTAATTACAGTTGCTTTATTTAGTGTTAGTGTATCGAAACAAGGATATATGTAAGTTTTGTTTTCATACCAGGTTTATGCTGTAATACTTTATCTGCTTGTATACATTACAGTTTTGATTGTATTTATTGTACTAATTGTAAACATTGTTTCTAGCGTTGTTTCATTGTTTAGCTGTCTGTCAGCACGTTCTGATGTTACTAATGATGTTTGGATTAACATGAGGATAGTAGGTGCGAAAGTTTTTTAGCCAATTAAATGAGTTTTACATGTTTAAATCTTTGTCCATTAGGAATGGACTTTATGGTTATGAATATGGCGTAAAGCCAAAACGCGTAAGCCGGTCCATCTTACACCTAATCACCTTCTATGCCTATTTCCATTTGCTTGTTCATTTTTAAAAAATTTGTATTAAAATTGGATATTTTTTTTTCATTGGGCATACAGCACCTCTTTTTCTTTGAATAGATATTTATTTTACATGAGCAGTATCATATATATATATATATATATACACACACACACACACACACACACACACACATATATATATATATATATATATATATATATATATATATATATATATATATATATATATATATATATATATATATATATATAATTAATAATAAAAAGTATGTGAGGAACATAGGAATGTAAAAACATAATTTATACTTACCTGATAAATTATTTTCATTCCTGGCATGGAGAGTCCACGAATCCATTCAATTACTAGTGGGATTTCAACTCCTGGCCACCAGGTGGAGGCAAAGAACACCTCAGCAAAGCTTCAAGTATTCTCCCACTACCCACAATCCCCAGTCATTCAGCTGAGGAATTATGGAAAGAGAAGAGGACACAAAGGGTATAGTGGTCCCTGAGGTTTAGAAAATGACAAAAGCCATCTTAAAATAAGGGTGGGTCGTGCACTCTCCATGCCAGGAAAGAAAATAATTTATCAGGTAAGTATAAATTATGTTTTCTTTCCAATAGTGTTGAGAGTCCACAAATCCATTCAATGACTAGTGGGCACCAATACCAAAGCTAGAGTCCACAAAATGGAAGGGAGGGATACACAATACAGGCGGACCTAAACAGAAGACACCACTGCTTGAAGAACTTTCCACCCAAAGGAACCCTCACCTGAGGCAAAAACATCAAATTTGGAAAATTTGGAAAAAAGTATGCAAGGATGACCAATAGGTTCCATAGAAGCATCATTTTTAAAGGCCCAAGAGGAAGCAACAGCCCTAGTGGAGTGAGCCGTAATTTTCTCTGGAGGCTGCTGTCCAGCTGTCTCATAAGCCAATCGAATAGCACTTCTCAACCAGAAGGAGAGAGTAGAAGAAGTGGCATTCTGGCCCCTCTGTTTACCAGAAAATATAATAAAAAGAGGAGAAGATTAACAAAAAATCTTCCATAACCTGTAAATAGAACTTCAAAGCACATACAACATCCAGATTGTGCAACAACAGCTCCTTCCTAGAGGAAGCATTAGGACAAAAAGAAGGAACAAGAATTTATTGGTTAATATTGCGTTCTGAAACCACCTTAGGTAGGAATCCTAATTTAGTATGGAGAACTGCCTTATCTGCATAAAGAATAAGATAAAAAGAACCAAACTGTAGAGCCGAAAGTTCATAAACTCTATGGGCAGAGGAAATTGCCAGCAGAAACAAAAACCTTCCAGGACAATAACTTAATATCAAAACAATGCATAGGCTCAATGGAGCCTGCTGTAGAACTTTAAGAACTAGATTAAGACTCCAAGGAGAAGCAATTGACCTTAACAAAGGCCTGATTCTAACCAAAGCCTGGACAAAAAATTGAACATCTGGCAAAATTGTCAAACGCTTCTGCAGAAGAATCGACAGAGCTGAAATCTGACTACTTAGGGTGCTAAGTGATAAACCCTTCTCCAGGCCCTCCTGAAGAAAGGACAGAATACGGGGAATTCTCACCTGACTCCAAGAAAAAAAAGCTAGATCCGCACCAATGAAGGTATTTACACCATACCTTATAATAAATTTTGCGAGTAACAGGCTTTCAAGCCTAAATCATAGTCTCAATAACCTCCACAGATAAACCTTGTCTGGACCAGACTAAGCATTCAATCTCCAAGCAGTCAGCTTCAGAGAGACTGAGTCAGGATGTAGGAAGGAACCCTAAAGTAGAAGATCCCTCCTCAGAGGCAATTTCCCTGGGGGAAATTATGACATCTTCACTAGGTCCACAAATCAAGTTCTGTGAGGTCACGCTGGTGGCTGATATTATGCCACTGAAGTGATGTTGTCCAATTGAAATCTGATAAACCGGACTAAACTTAGTTGAGGCCAAGCTGTTAGAGCATTGAGAATTGCTCTCAATTCTAGGATATTTATAGGGAGGGTAGACTCCTCCTGAGTCCAAAGTCCCTGAGCTCTTAAGGACCCCCAAACTGCTCCCCAGCCTAACAGGCTGGCATCCATGGTCACAATCTCCCAAGAAGGTCTCAGGAAACAAGTGCCCTGACACAAGAGGTCCTGGGAGATCCACCAAGACAGAGAAATCCTTGTCGGATAGTCTAAAACTATCCTCTGATAAAGATCCATTGACTGACCATACATAACTGTAGAGGTCTCAGATGGAAGCAAGCAAATGGAATAATGTCCATGAATGCCACCATGAGACCAATTACTTCCATACATAATGCCACTGATGGACAAACAGAGGTCTGAAGAGAATGACAGGCCTCCAGAAGCTTGAATTTTCTGACCTTCCTTAAAAAAATCTTCATAGATACTGAATGTATGATTGTCCCCAGAAAACATACCCTGGTACTTGGCACCAAGGAACTTTTCCCTAGATTCACTAGATTCACCTTTCACCCTGAGAGCGGAGAATGACTAACAGATAATCTGTATGGGATCTTGCTAACTGAAAAGATGACGCCTGAACCAAGATATCGTCCAGGTAAGGATCCACTGCAATCCCTGGAGACCTGGCAACAGTCATAAGAGCCCCTGGAACCTTCGTAAAGATTCAAGGAGCAGTGGCGAGGCTGAAAAGAAGGGCTACAAATTGGAAATGTTGATCCAAAAAAGCGAACCTCAGGAACTTAAAATGTTCCCTGTGGATAAGCACATGAAGATACACATCCTTTAGGTCTATGGTGGTCATAAAGTGACCCTCCTGAACCAGAGGGAGAATAGAACAAATAGTCTTGATTTAGAAGGACAGAACCTTGAGAAACTTGTTGAAAGACTTGAGGTCTAGAAAGGGTTGAAAAGTTCCCTCCCTTTTTGGGAACCACAAAAAGATTTGAATAAAATCCCTGACCCTATTTTGCTAGAGGAACTGGGATAATTACTCCCAGAGAAGACAGATCCTTTACGCAGTTTAAGAAGGCCTCTCTCTTTACCTGGTTTACAGATAATCTTGATAATAGAAATCTGTCCCTGGGGGGACAATATTTGAATCCTACTCATGTATCCCTGGAGACTACATCCACTGGCCAAGGATCTAGAAAATCACGAATCCAAGCCTCACCGGAAGGCTTTCTGGACTGCTTACCCTTGTTCCAGGGCTGGCTAGCTCTCCAAGAAGTCTTGGCTTACTCAGATTTAGAAGAGGAAGATTTCTGTCCCTTAAAGTTACGAAAGGAACAAATATTAGAATTCTGATGACACTTGGATCTATTCCTCTTATCTTGTGGTAAAAAGACTCATTTTCCACCAGTAACCATGAAAATGATCCCTGTCAGACCAGAACCACATAAATTCTTACCCTTAATATGAAGAGACAGAAGCTTGGATTTGGAGTCACATCCACAGATTAAGACTTTAACCAAAGGACTCTGCGGGCTAGTTTTGCAAAACTAGAAATCTTGGCTCCGAGCCTGACAACCTGCATACTGGCATCACAGATAAAAGTATTAGCCAACTTTAGAGCATTGATCCTATCTTGGATCTCCTCTGTAGTAGTCTCCTCTGAAATTAGAAGAGACAATGAGTCACACCAATAAGAGGCTGCACCAGCAACTGTCACAATACTAGCAACTGGTTGCCACTGCAAACCCTGATGAAGGAAGATTTTTCTTAAATAACCCTCCAGTTTCTTATCCATAGGGTCACTAAAAGAGGAACTATCCTCAAGAGGAATAGTAGTTCTCTTGGTTAAGGTAGATATAGCGCCCTCAAGTCTAGGAAAAGTGCTCTAACAGATCTCGCACTGAATTAGTCACAGGAAACTTTCTTAAAAACACAGAAGATGGGTTAAAAGAAACACCCGGCCACTCCCATTCCTGAGATATAATGTCTGAAATGTGATCTGGAACAGAAAAACCTCCACAGATTTAGGTTTGACATCAAAAACTCTATTCAGTTTATTAGCCTTCTTAGGAGCCTTTGCAATTGATTCAGAGTCATTCAAAGTAGCTAACTCCTTCAAAAGTAAACAGAGATGCTCCAGTTTAAATCTAAAATTAACCTCCTCAGAATCTACTTTAATAGGAACCAAAGATTCCAAATCAGAGATTTCGCCCTCAGAAGCTGCAGAGGAATGATCCTCGCTATATAACTGAGAAAGACTAACAAAATCAGTCTTGGCGGAAACAGAACCCATAGAAATGTTCTTAGATTTCCTCTTCCTTTTTCCAGAGCTAGGTAAAACATTTAGGGCTGCAGAAACTGCAGAAGTCAACTGTGCAGCAAAAATCTTTAGACAAACAAACACTACCAGAAACTGACTGAGAGGAACCGCAGGGCACTGCATGTGAACCTGTCAAAGACTGGGACATTTTAGAGGAAGGCTGAGACAACACCTGAACAGTATTATCCTGAGAAAAAGAAGGCTCAGATAAGGAATTCTTACCCTTAAATAATAAAACATTATTAAGGCAAGGGGAACAAAATTGCACGGGAGGAAAAACCTGGGCATCTGACAATAAAGACATTTATCAAATGACAGAGAAAGTTTGGGATCTGCATCCATAGTAAAAAATAAAATAGCCCTTTATTTTCCTTATACTCTAAATTCTATATAGAAAATTAGAATAGAAAAAATGTATGGATAGATATGAAATAATTTTTAAAACCAGCACCTCTACACCCCAGCCACGCTGGAGAGACTCACCCAACCAGTAACCAGGAATCCAATCCACACCAGCAGTTAAAACAATCTTGTTCAAATTGCAAATCTTAGAAAGCGGTAACCATCAGAGAGAAGCGACAGACAGGAAAAATAATCTTATGGCAGAAAAAACGCTGGCTACAAACAAACTGTTCAGCAATCAGGAAGTAACTGAGACGTCACATGATCGCAAATTCTAAAGTAAGGTGCGGTCCAACAACTTTCTTAAAGAGATATTACCCAAACAAAATAAAAGGCAACTTTGTGCAAACAAATCTCCATAGCCAAAATAAAAAAAACCTTCACATGACAGAACAGTGCCCTGAACTGCTGCCCAATAAATCCATAAACTTTAAAAGGGATATTCAGTCCCATAAGGATCCACCTTGTTCTCAAACTTTCCTTTTTTTTTCTTTTAAAAAAACATGGAACTTCTAAGTGCTGCATCCTTCTCACCTAGAATGTAAAAACACTTACCTGTGGATCCGCTGTAGGGCAGGTACAGCAAACAGGTGTGACAGAATCCTCATTAACATAGATCTGTAGATAAAGAAAAAACAGAGTAACCAACCCTGGTTTTCTATATAGGGGTAGCAAAATTGTTGGAAGTTAAGCAAAGACCACTTCACCATCTTCCAACTGCTAAAAGCCACCATTACTCTTACTAAAAATAATTACATGGACACAGCATAACCCCAATTCTTGCTTGCAGGGAAAGGTACCCATTAAAGGATTAACAACTTGATTTCTTCAGACACCTTCTTCGCACATCACCTACAATGTTATGCAGGCAAAGAATGACTGGGGATTGTGGGTAGTGGGAGGATACTTGAAGCTATGCTGGGGTGCTCTTTGCCTCCACCTGGTGGACTGGAGTTGAATACCCACTAGTAATTGAATGGATTTGTGGACTCTCTATGCCATTGGAAAGAAATATGCATCTTTCACATTGTGTTTCGCAATTTTGATTTTATCGCTGTAGTGTTAGCGCACATGAAAACGTAGTAATCTTAAGGCGCGTTACTGAAATATTACATTTTTTTTTTTTTAAATTAATAAAAATTATTAAACATTACTAAATAATCCATACAATATATATATATATATATATATATATATATATATATATATATATATATATATATATATATATATATGTATATAATAACAACAGCTATTTCCACTGAGAAATTAAATCAACACAATAATTTTCTTAAAAAAAAAACTTAAATCAAAAGCAGTAGAATCAAACTGAGACAGCTGCCTGAAGGACTTTTCTATCAAAGACTGCTTCAGAAGAAGCAAAATACATCAAAATGGTAAAAACAATAAAAATATGCAAAGAAGACCAAATTACTGATTTGCAAATTTGATCAACCGAAGCTTCATTCTGAAAAAGCCCAAGAAATGGCGACTGAACTTAGTAGAATGAGCTGTAAATCTCTGAGGCGGAGCCTGCCCTGCCTCCAAATAAGCCTTGAAAAACAAAAGCTTTAACGAGGATGCAAAAAAATGGCAGAGGCTTTCTAACCTTCTCTGGAACCAGAAAAATAAATAGACTAGGGGGCATATCTATCAAGCTCCGTACGGAGCTTGAAGCAGCGTTCTAAAGACCGCTGCTCCATAAGTTGTCCACCTGCTTGAGTACGATCGGGTTGATTGACACCCCCCTGCTGGCGGCTGATTGGCCACGAATCTGCAAGGGGCAGCATTGCACCTGTAGCTTACAAGAGCTGCTGGTGCAATGCTGAATACGGAGAGCGTATTGCACTCCGCATTCAGCGAGGTCTGTCGGACCTGATCCGACAGTGCGGATCAGGTCCAACAGACCTTTGTTAAATAGACCCTAGAAGTCTTCTGAAATCCTAGTAACCTCGGTATAGAATTATAAAGCTCTTACCACATCCAAAGGATGTAAAGAACTCTCAAATAATTCTCTAGGATTAGGACACAAAGAAGGAACAACAATTTCTCTACTAATGTTGTTCAAATTCACAACTTTAGGAAAAAAATAAGTCCACAAAACAACTTATCTAGATGAAAAAAATCAGATAAGGAGACACACAAGAGAGAGCTGATGAATCAGAAACTCTTGTAGCAGAAGAGATAGTCAAAAGAAACAACACTTTCCAAGAAAGTAGATAATCTTCAAAGAAAATATAGGCTCAAAAGAAAGAGCCTGCAAAATCTTTAAACCAAATAAGACTCAAAAAATTAGAAACTAATAAATGAACAGGCTTGATACCAACCAAAGCCTGAACAAAACAGTGAATATCAGGAAGTTTAAACAATCTTTCTAGGAAATAAAACAGAAAGAACAGAAATTTGTCCCTTCAAAAATTTACAGAAAAACATGTTCAAACCATCATGAAAAAACTGTAAAATCCTAGGAATTCTAAAAGAATGCCAAGAGAATTTATGAGAACACCATAAAATATAGGTTTTCCAAACCTGATAATACATGTTCCTTGAAAGAAACTTATAAGCCTGCAACATGATAAAAACTGAGTCAGAGAAACCTCTATGACTAAACACTAATCAATTTTCATACCATCAAATTAATAATATGAGATCCCGATGGAAAAATAGTCCCTAAAACAAGAGGGCTGGCCAAAGAGAAAGCGACCAAGGATACCAAACCTGTGAGGCCATGCTGATGCTATCAGAAACACATGAGACTGTTCCAATATGAACTTGGAAATCACCCTTGGAAGAAAAAAACAGAGGCGGAAAGATGTAGTCAGGTTGGAAAACTAAGATACTGCAATGCAACCACCATTTCCGCATGAGGATCCCTGGACCTGAAAAGGTACCTGAAAAATTTAGAAAACACATCTGTATAGAGATACCATTCTCCCGGATGTACCATTTTCTTCCTGTAATATTTGTTGCCAGTGGAACAGAGGAGACTGCTTTTCCTCTCAAATATCAAAGTATAAAAATCCACAGTACCAAAACTTATGAAGAAATCTTAGAAGTTTATTCTTGTCTCAGGTACAAACATATGCAATGTTTTGGGAGCCATCCCTTAACCCTTTAGTGACAGGGTTAAAGTGCCTACATCGGAACACCTGTTCCGATGTAGACAAATTGAAACTACGCGATCGTGCATACGATCGCGAGATTTCAATTATTGGATCGCATCTGGGGGGCGTCCCTACAACCCTAGGAACGCCCTCCAGACCGCGATCAAGTCCTTGAAGCACAGAAGGCTTCAGGACAGCCGTTTGTTATGACATTCTATTCCGTCATAACGGCTTTAAAGCCCAGTGTAATTATGACGGAATAGAACGGCATAACGGCGTTAAAAGGTTAATTATGCATCCCTCTACCGGATGTAAAGACTGACGGCTGAGATAATCCACCTCCGAAACGTCTAACCCTGAGATAAAAATCGTAGAAATTAGACAGGAGATGAATTCCATCTAAGAACGTATTCAAGATACTTCTTAATTGTTAAGGAACTACGAGTCCCTATTTGATTATTGACATATGCCACAGTAGTCATATTGTCTGTCTGAAAGCAATAATAAAAAGTTCTCTCCTAAAAGAGGCCAAGCCTGAAAGAGCTCTGAAAATAGCGCAGAGTTCTAAAATATCATTTGGAAACCTTGCCTCTTGACGTTTCCAAACCCCTTGTGCTGTCAGAGACCCTCAGACAGCTTCCCAACCTGTAAGACTTGAATCCATTAAGAATACAGTCCAGGGGGGGGGGGGGCGGAGCCGGCCAAGAAACAGCATGGCCGCAAATACTTAGTGCTCCGTGAAGCTAACTCCTGCCTTAACATTTAAAAGCAGTCCAAGTGACCAAACCAAAAGTTCTGGCTGAGTAGATGTCAGGGGAAACCCACGGGCAAGTAACGGCACCATGTGAGAAGAGAACCAGCTTTCGGGGAAACAGATACGGCTCCTCACTTGACACCGACAGGGCCTAAACACCTAGTATCAGTGGCGCGAACCGCCATTTGTGGCAGAGCTAAAAGGAGAAGTGGTGGTGGGTCTGAGTTTGCTGGACATAGCCGAAACATCGTAGCAGCACAGCAGACAGATCGATGAAGGCATCGACTGACATACACACCTCAGCACTAGCAGGACTCAGTGAGGGAAGAACGGGAGCCCGCCATCTTTGACAGACGTTCGTTTCAGCTAAGGTATAACCTCACACAGGGATAATAAGTGTTTGGGAGGTTGGCTGCGAGAGTTCTATATCTGAACTGTATTTCAAGCATGCATGGGACATAAAATAGTAGAGCAGCAAGCTACAGGGGGCTGTGGCATAAATTTAACCTTACGAGCATCACAACGACACAACTACTGTGTGGCAGATACCATATTAAAACCTGCTTCTTGCACAGCCCTAGTAACACTCCTGCAGCCCAATGAGAGATAGAGAGAGAATGTTATAAACATGCAGTCAGTATAATCTGCAATCTAATAAGAAGCAGCAAAGGACATGGAGGCTCTGTGACAACAGTATCAAGAAACCCCTATACATAGAAGATTATTAAGCAGACCTTGAACAACTGTGTGTGTAGGGGTTACAGCTCATCCCTCAAGCTAGAGCGGAGCCTCTCACAGTATTCTGGTGTATTGCTCAAGTCATAAATTTACAGCTCTGTGAAACGCAGGCAGTACATATACATCTCAACAGATACCTTGCAATCCACCATAGAGATAAGACAGTGTTGTGAGACCCAGTGCAGGCTTCTCTAAGGACATAGCCTAACGTAGAGAGTTACTTTGCAAAACAGATAATATCACTGCTGGTACAGGGTCTTACAGGCTACAATACAACACTAAGCAGCTTTTGAATCAGATCAGAGACATTTCAAGCATCGACATGACGTCCAAAAGACAACAAAAAATGGACAAAGTTCAAAAACAAGTCAATCCCTCAGGTTCTAAAATTAACTCTTTCTTTAAGACAGTGGCTACACCTGGCGCCATAACACCAAGCTCTCCCACTTCCGACTTAGAAGAAGACAGGGCTCACATGGAAGATACCACACACAAAGCAGATTCTCCCCTTACTAGAGCAGACCTAAATGCTTTACCCTCCAAAGAGGATTTTTAAACCTTCATGCAGCAGGTTAGCCAACTAATCAAAGATGGCATGGCTGAAGTCAAGAAAGACATCACAGGTGTCGGAATCTACAAATTTGACCACACTGCAACTCCAGCATCAGACCACTGAGATTATACAATTGCAAAATCAACTTGAGGACCTAGACAACAGAGGTCGCAGACAGAATTTAAGGATAAGAGGGATACCAGAAACCATCTTGCCTGCAAATCTACAACAATATCTACAAGATTTGTTTCACTTCCTGCTTGATACAGATCCCGACACGGACATAATGTTAGACAGAGCTCACAGAGCATTAAGGCCGAAACCACCACCCTCGGCACCACCTAGGGACGTTATCCTGAAGTGTCATTATTTCCAAGACAAGGAAAATATATTGGCAGCAGCAAGAAACAAATCACCTGTTCGTTATTTAGACACCCCTCTTCAAATATATGCAGACCTAAGTCCCCTCACCTTATCAAAATGCCGGGATGTGGGATTTCTCACAGTGCACCTGAGAAGTTTAGGAGTGCCCTATCGTTGGGGCTTTCCCTTCTCTCTGAGAGCTTTAAAAGACAATAAAGAGGCTGTTTATAAAGACCTGGAGGACTTAGACACTTTCTGTACGCAATTAAATATTGCAAAACCAAGGATACCCGCGGAATCTGGCAAAGGCCAAGAAGATGGTCCAGTCCAGCATCTACCACCGAAAGCACAGAGACAAAAATGGACAACAGTCCAGAGAAAAGCGAAATCGACGGCTCTGAAACATACGCACAAAGATTCCAGCAACATTGCTCCGCTATGAAGCTACTGATAGCAGTGTTCACAGGACTCTCCTCAACATAGAAAAAACCCAAGGTTATTATTGGACATGATAAGGTATAAATAGACTATTAGTCTGAAATGGCAGTGGCAGATTGTTTGTAGAGCCTTGACTGTCTTTATCTATCTTTCTACCAACAGGCTTCTACTACATGATTACAGAAACTGTTACATAAATTTTGGACATTACTTTTTGTTTTTCAATTGGCAGGAGTAGCAGCAGCAGTTGGTTTGCTGTCTCCTCCCACTTGTAGAATATGAGATTAGTCTATAATGGGATAGACTATACTGTTAGGTTTACTGTTCAGTTTATAGTTAGTAAGTTATTTAATATGTATGTGTTCTTTTTGTTCCATTTACAGAAATTTCTCCTAAATTGCTTAAGTTATTTATTACAATCACAGAGCTTTTCTCGGGGTCCTCCGGGCTGGGGAGCGATACAGGCGTTTCCAAAAGATGTCATCAAGTCACAAGGTAAGACTACACACCCACATTTGTTAAGACACAATGCATAGAAACATAACCATAGTATCCCAGAACGCAAAGGGTCTCAACTCCCCCTCTAAAAGATCTATAGCCCTGAGGTGGTTTGCTAAGCAAAAAAGCTCATTCATATTTGTCCAGGAAACCCACTTTTCAAAAACCTCGTAGCCTAAATTCTCGTCAAGGGATTTCCCAACAGGATACTTTAATTACAATGAAAAAAAAAAATGGGGTGGGTATACTGTTACACCGCAGCACACCTTTTCAGCTGATCAATACAGTAGGGGACAGAGAGGGTAGAATACTCATAGTAATTGGATTGATACATAATAGACCAGTGACATTTGTCAATATTTACGCACCCAACTCAGGTAGGACACCCTTCTTTAGAAGACTGCTCTCCCTGGTCCTAGAACATAGGAAAGGTGTGTTGATTTTGGGAGGGGATCTCAATGTAACCATGGACCACCTCCTGGACACAACCTCCATTAATACTAGTGCAGCTCATAGACCTCCAGACTTGGTTTATAGATGTTTCCGACAACTTGGACTGATAGATATTTGGAGGGTTCAGCATCCCTTGCAAAGGAATTATACATTTTACTCACACCCGTGGGCTTCATATTCGCGGCTGGATTATCTGTACATAGACCAATCCAGCTTATCCTTTGTGACAGACTCAGATATCCAACCAACCACATGGGCAGATCATTCATTGGTCTCTATGTCCATACATTGGCCAGAAACCCCAGTAAGCCCTTTTATTTGGAGGTTAGATGAATATCTCCTGAACCACCCACTAACAAATAAGGCTTTAACCACCTCAATCACAGAATACTTCCAGTTTAACATGAACACAGAAGTATCATCACTCAACATTTGGGAGGCACATAAGGCAGTGGTCCGAGGGGAGTGCATCAAACATAAAGCTTATATGAAGAAAACATATAACATGACAGTAGACTCCTTACTCTCTAGATTACGAGAACTAGAAATAGAACATAAACAGAGACCAAAAGACCCTAACCTTTTAACGCTAATAACTAAAGCCAGAGCAGACCTTAACAATATACTTACAAGGGAAGCACAGAAGTCAGCACTTAAACTAAGAAAAACTTTCTTTTACGAGGGAAACAGAGTGGGACCACTACTGGCAAGGGCTCTGAGCGCCAAAACTGGACAAACACATGTACCAAAATACAAAAACAGTCTGGGACAGATATCCATGACAGCAAGGAAATAGCAGACAGTTTCAGGGACTTTTACGCAAGACTTTACAATCTAGAACAATTAGACACACCGCCACATATCAGAGATATGGAGCAATATATACAAACTGCCAACCTGAACCCCCTGACAGAATCTCAGAAAGGAGATCTGGACATGCCATTCACACAAAAAGAAATCCTGACAGTTATCTCCCATCTCCCAACAGGGAAAAGTCCGGGTCCAGATGGGTTCACTAACTCATATTACAAAACTTTCAAGCACATTTTGGCCCCTCACTTATTGTCCTTATTCCAGGCCATAGATAGTGACTTAAAATTCTCACCAGAAATGTTAACGGCGCACATTGCGGTAATATTAAAGCCATATAAACCACCGGATCAAATGGGTAGCTACAGACCTATCTCCTTGCTCAATTCGGACATAAAGATTTTTAGCAAACTTATAGCAAACCGTATAAACTTAGTATTGAACGATATCATACACACTGATCAGGTGGGCTTCACACCTCGCCGTGAAGCACGAGACAATACAATACGGGCATTAACACTATCGTCATATGCAAAATTTCACAACATACCGGCAGTAATAATGACAACGGATGCAGAAAAAGCGTTCGATAGGACAAATTGGCAATTTCTTAAAAAAACATTAGAAATATTTGGATTTGGCCCCAAAATGATAGATAGAGTCTGTAGCCTTTACACTTGCCCACAGGCCAGAGTAAGAGTAAATAGCATGCTATCAGATCCATTTTCGATCCGAAACGGCACGAGACAGGGGTGCCCACTGTCCCCCATCTTGTTTATATTGACTATGGAGGTACTCGCAGCTCACATACGTGCTAACAAAGATATACATGGTATAACTATAGGGCCTAACAAATTTAAAATCACAATGTACGCGGATGATGTTCTCTTCTCTGTCACCACCCCCAATAGCACCATCACAATGATACTCAGGGAAATTGAGAAATTTGGCACTTTTTCAAATTTTGTAATAAATCAAACTAGGTCAGAAGTACTGAACATATCACTGAGTCCATCAGAATTCCAAAAACTTTCACGGATCTGTCACTTGCGTCTACAGTCAGAGTCAGTCAGATACCTAGGTATCCACCTTTCCCCGAGTCACATATCAAGAGACCTGAACACTTGGGCCACTAAAACACTTTCATGGTGGGGTAGAATCCACTCTATTAAAATGACAATACTACCTAAAATCCTATACCTACTACAAACCTTGCCAATCCACCTTCCCTATGGGTTCCTAACACGGGCACAAAGACAGATAAACACCTACGTATGGGGCAAGATAAAACCCAGGGTTAATAGAAGCACCCTACACAGATCTATAACTATGGGTGGGGTGGGATTACCAAGAATTGAGGAGTACTATCATGCAGTGACTCTCCAGAGAATTTTGGACTGGCATGGTTCATCATCTCATAAAGCTTGGGTGTCTATTGATTCCCATACCATTTGTGGGAGCAGTGTGTTGGGTCCCCTCGGATCTAAGACCACCACAATGCGGACAATTAAATGTACATAAACACTTCTTTAAGGAATGGGAGAAGATAAAGACCTTATATCCTCATATTTCATCCATTAGATCCCCACTGTTCCCCATAGTTCTCAATACAGAAATGGTGGGGGGTCTGGATAGGGGATTTAGAAGACTTAAGGAATGAGGATACACAATTCCATTATGTAGATTTATTGAGGAGGGGAAGTTACTGAGCAGACACAGGTTAGAGACCTCTGCAGAAGGACGATACATACACTGGCTTAAGTATGCACAACTTCAGCATTTCCTACAGACATCACCACACAAGAAGGAGTTCCTCCGCTCTTTGACCCCCTTTGAAAGGTTGTGTAACAGTGAAAAGACAATTCAGAGCCCTTTGTCAGTATCACGCCACCTTTTGCTAGAACCTCAAAATACCACATTACCAAACTACACAACGAGGTGGGCACATGACCTTCATACAGAGATAGATAGGAAAAACTGGCACAAAATGTTCCAAAGGACTAAAAGATCCTCTACCTCCCCACAAATACTCGAAATGAACTATAAACTTTTGTCTCGTTGGTACTTGACTCCAACTAGACTGAACACAATATACCCTGACTCTTCGCGTATGTGTTGGAGGGGATGTGGGGGACAGGGATGCTTACTACATATATGGTGGGATTGTCCCGTAATTCAAAAACTATGGAAGGAAGTGGAAGTATACCTTCAAAGATTGGTGGGCGACACATTTAAATTAACAGCCAGAATAGCACTATTAAACGACACCACCCACATTACATGTAAGCTGAGATCTCTTGTAGTACAGATAGGTCTGAATGGAGTTCGTTCATTAATAGCTAGAGCATGGAAGACACCCTTCCCCCCAACTAAGGAGTCGTGGATCGAAAGAACCAATGAACTTATGGTATTAGAAGAGTATGGGTTCCTAAAACGGAACAAGCTCTCCTTCTTCTTAGACGCCAGATTTCTATGGGAAAACTTACATTTACCATCTCAAGACACACCACATTGACAAGATCACCACGGTTGGTGGGACTACTGATTCAGGGGCGTGTCTGTGTCGCTCCCCCCCCGACTCCCGGATCCAGGACGATTCATAGGAGATTCAACGATAACAGGAGAATTAGCCTGTAGGAGATATTAGGTAAGAATGATAGTTTTAATATCTATCAGTGAATGGTTTTAGAATGGAACATAAGTTAAAAGTTAAAATTGACTTTGTAATCTTTGCAGACTTAAGAGTTTACAACTATGCTGTAAAATGATTGTTTGATTTTCCCTTTTTTTTGTTTTTTTGTAAACTGAAAACATAATAAATAAAAAAAAAAAGAATACAGTCCAGGAAGGACAAACAAAAGGCGGTCTCCTCAATAAAATGATGATAATCTAATCACCAAAACAGAGAGAGTTGAGTGTTTAGGATTTAAGAATATCAACTGTGATATCTGAAAACAATCCCTACACCATTGATTCAGTATGCAAAGCAAAAGAGGTCTTAGATGAAAAACGAGCAAAGGGAACCACGCCCGATGCTGCAGTTATGAGAACTAAAACTTCCATGCACATAGCCACTGAAAATAATGTTCTGACTGTAAATTAGACAGGCTAACGCCAATTACAATTGACTTTTGTTCGATAAAGACAAAGACATGGACACAGAATCTATCTAGAAACCCAAAAAGAGGTGACCCTTGTCTGAGGAATCACAAAACTCTTAGGTAAATTAAATCCTCTAACCATGTCTTGAAGAAATTAGTTGATTCATGAAAGATTCCAATAAAAGAAAAAGATTAAGCTAATACCAAGATACCATCCAAATAAGGAAGCACCACAATACCCTACAGTCTGGATATAGAAATAAGGGCACCCAGAACCTTTGAAAAGATTCATAAAGCTGTCACTAAACCAATAAATAAATTATGACCCTTAGATCTAGAACAAGCGTTTGTAGTCAGGACATTCACCAACTGATCTACATCACCGGACTAAAAGTAGGGCAGAAAAACTCTAAACCTCCAGAAATAGTGGAGATAATATAAATCAAACAAGATAGAGATAATAACATATATTTGAAACCTTAATAATAGATATAGTAAACATTATTAAAGGAATACATCTGAAGTAAATAAACAGAGTTATATACTTGAGAATCTGAAACTGCTTATGCTAACTGTTCAACAAAGGTTGAGAGAACAGTAATGTCAGCCACAGATAATGCTGAGCTAAAAATATAAACAGTACGTAAATATGCTCTACTAAGGTTATATTCAAATTCTAAAGAATCCTGAAAATAAGTACCAATTTCCATAGAAATAGTAGTACAGTCCCAAGAGGGAATCAGGATAACCATTCTCTAGAATATAAAAATACAAAGAAGATAGGGGGCGCCCTTGTGGAACCATGTGTAATAATTGGGAATGTGAAGTGATAAGTGAACTATTCAGAGGAATAGAGTGTTAAGATGATTAAAGCTATATAACATATGTGGATGTGCATATATATATACACACATATATATATATATATATATATATATATATATATATATATATATATACCTCTTATGACACAAATGTATACTAACAGTAGTGTATCTATATAGGGCTATAATGCTATATGTAACGCATGATAAACAAATATATGGATACTATCCCTATCTAGAAACCTATAAAATAACAAAGTGATAAAATACAATAATTGTATGTGATAATCTCCAATATCTAACACAAATCAAGTCTCATCTAGCGATAGTAATGTCCACACTGGGTAGACGATGATGCCGGTCTAGGCAGCTATCTGTAGAGGATCAAGGCCATGATCCAGGATCAGTAATCTGCAGACAATATAAGAGCACAGAAGTGCCACATGGCCCAATATTGTTTGATATCAAGTGAAGGTAAAATATGTGATGGGTACACTCACATTTAGTACGGCCCCCCTAGTGGTGCAGAAGAAGCGGTCTGGGATCAATTAACAGTCACCCAGAAGACTGACCTCCGGTGGGTATTCAGTGATCTACAGGAAATGATATGGAACACAAAAGTGCCTATATGGCCTAGTATTGTTTGTATTAGGCAGATGGTGTATAAAAATGATATATATTGCACTCACATTTAGTAGAGCACCTTCCTTGGTGTAAACAGGGCAAGCTGGGTTCAATACAGTCACCCAGTAGATTTATATCCGGTGATCTGGAACTCCCAATGATCCACAGGTGAAAATGTAGACCAAAAAATGCAAAAATAGTGGAAATAATAGTCCGGCAGCAAGTGGTAAGTATATATAAATAAAAACTTACTTTATTTAAGATAATAATAAAAGCAACATGTTTCTCAGCCAACCAGTGGCTGTTTCATCAGGCTTAATAAAATTAATGCTATACACTTGCTATATATACCAGACTACCCTAAATAATGAACTGCACCTGAGTTAGGTGTTAATCAATTAAACAGTGATATGAGTAAATGATCCAATCAAATGAAGGAATACCAAGTGACCTCATAGTGTAAACAGACATTCAGTATCAGAGCTGTACAACTTTAAATAAAATATTAACAGTACAAAAATAATCATTGTTTAAACGTTTTAACTAATACACATTGAATGTAGTATTATCACAAATCTATTCTTGTACTAAGATCATTTATACAAAACTTTTTTCAGTGTTTGAGCGACTAATGCATGTAACAAACTTTTTCCTCATTCAAAGTGTACAATAATTGGCAAAACAATTAATGAGGGTATCTAACAATATTATGTGATCACCTAATATCATTATATTTGTTCAGGGAGATACTGCCTAATAATAAATTGTAATTGGATTTATGTGTTACATGGAGAACCATACATATGTAAGTTTAAGGAGGCGTGTTCCTGTAAGGGTGCCAGGAATCAGACTGAGACGAGAAGTGCAAAAACAATCACACCTTTATTAATAGCAAAAAATAATAAAAAGTCCACAAGTCAAATAACAAGCCAGGAATCAAAACCAGAGCTGGTAGTCAGACAAGCTGAGTCAGGAGCCAAAGCGAGTAGTCAGACGAGCCGGAATCAGGAACAAGGAGAACAGCACAGTCAGGAACAAGCCAGAGGTTAGGAACCAGGAGGAACGTAAGACAGCCAGGTAATACACAGGAGCTCTCACAAAGGCCAGTCTGGCCATAAAAGGAAGTGCAGGAAATGAGCAGCATCACACAGTATGCACCAGAGTCAGCAAGAGAGGTGAGTAAAATGGCTGCCAGCAGCACATGGCAAACAAAACAGGGAAAAAACCCTGACAGTTCCTAACTTCTAAGCCCATAAAGTGTTGTAGTGATGTTCTGGTTTCACTTACTAGAATTGTATGTAGAGATCTCAGCGTTTGTTGCCGTAATAGCGTGGTGGGCGGTTATCTCCAATACACACTTACTGCTCGTGTGTTTGTCAAATGACGTTAAGGGAAATCCTAATCCCCTAAGATGATGGGTCCTATACGAGTAATGTTGATTGGGTCAACAACTGAGCGCCTCAAGATAATGGGCGGTCAATAGGCGGATCAGTGTAAGCTGTCTTCGTAACAAACTATTATAAGAATAGTATTCCCATGCAAAATGCATGGATGTTTATGACCACAATCGTAATCTCCTATATAAAGTGAGGTGAATTATACCTACGGGAATATTATTATCTATAAATAGAATGATAATGATGATGGTCCATACTAGAAATACTGACTTTGAGTAATAGAATATTCTTACTATGATATGTGGATCTATGTATATGTCTGTATCCACAGCACTAAAATATGTAATAGCGATAATAACAATGCCAGTTATACTATCAAATAAAGAGAACATTTCCACAATATATTGCGGTATCTAAAAAGGTTGAAACATATGTGTGGCACAAGATTCTAAGGGTACATAAAAATATTTAATATGGAACATTAAAACATGAGCATCATTAAAACAAATGTATTATTGACCTGAACGGCAGGAAATATTATATAAAACCATATAAAACAGAAACACACGTGTGTAGCTTATTCACTAAGGGTTGATAGTGGTATATCATAAAATGGGTTGTCAAAGTGTGAACCTCATACTAAGATAAGCACTAGATGTTGGTGGTGCTAAGTGATATTGATGCTAAAACGCCGGCAGTATTATATATAGAGTTGTGGCACATATATATACTGTCTCATGAACAATTAAAATACATAGACAGAAAAATAATAATAACAATTAACATAAAGGTGGTGATATCCAAGTATCACTTGCAAAAAGTGAGAAATAAAAAATTGTGACTGAGAATTTTCTTAATAAGTCCAAAAAAATGATAAAAATATATGTTAAACAATCCAATTTGTTGTGATCCAATGTGGTGATACAAACAAAACCAAAAGGTTCAAGAGATTCAAAAATTCAAAAATGAATTAGTCCAAGTGTTCAAAAGTTCGAAAGTTCAAACCAAAGTGGTGATACACATAAGTCCAAAAAATAAAATCCACAAGTTAAATCCAAAAGTTAAATCAACTAGTGTGTACACAAACTAGTGAGAGTGATCACAGAAAAGTCATTGGTTAGCATCTGAAACGATTCTGGATGTGAAAAAAAGGGGTATACGCAATTGTATATAAAAGTTGTAGTCCCAAGTGAAAAGATGAAAAACTGAAAAACATATATATATGAAAAATAAAATAGAAATAAAAAGAAGAATAAAAATAGCCAAAAATAGAAATAAAAATAATTCTGGGAAATCTTCAATACCCAGCAGCAGCTGCACAGGAAGTAAATGGGAGGGGAACAACAAAAAATACTAATATAGTGCTTATCTTAGTATGAGGTTCACACTTTGACAACCCATTTTATGATATACCACTATCAACCCTTAGTGAATAAGCTACACACGTGTGTTTCTGTTTTATATGGTTTTATATAATATTTCCTGCTGTTCAGGTCAATAATACATTTGTTTTAATGATGCTCATGTTTTAATGTTCAATATTAAATATTTTTATGTACCCTTAGAATCTTGTGCCACACATATGTTTCAATCTATGTATATATATTGATACAGCACAATTACCATAATTGTAGCTGAATCTCAGTACTATAACGTTAGTTACATTATCCACACTCAACCTTATCGGACCTCGCCTTTATTGGCGCTCTTTTCTGACTAACATTCTGTATATCTTTCCAATTGTGGGTATTTGGGGACCCACTCCAGACAGGAGCTATAGGTCCACATTTTTAGCGCTGTAAGACCAACACTATACCTGGTATCTAAAAAGGTATTGATAAACAGTGTGGTTTGTGATATACTTAAAACTATGAAAACTAATGTCAATCCGGTAGTGTAGTGTGTGATTATTGTGTTTTGGGAATATAACCAGTGTCGGTGATTCATATGAATGTGACAAATCATGTAGTTGGTATGAGGTGTGAATAAGTGTGGTGATAGGTAATAAACCCATAGAATAAATAATAAATAAAAAATAAATAAATATATAGGTGTAAGACAATTATGATAAGTATATATTAACTGTAAGCTAATATACATACCAGTATACTATTGGTAAGTTGCCATCAAAAAGTGAATTAATTAGTCCTAAATATTGGACCCATTATTTCCTTGTTGTGGACAACTTTAGAGTTGGTCTATAGCTAATGTGATAAAGTGTATAAACTATAAGAATGGTCTGAGTGTGATGTGTGAGCAAATTTCTTACAATAATTAGTCTTATTTGCATACTTAAAATAGTGTAATAAAACCTGCTATGATACCAAGTGTTATAATACACAGAGTGTTAATAATACCAAAATAATCTCATGTGGTAAATGGTGTAGTGTAGTAATATTCTGATCTGATCCTATAGGGGTGTTTATAAGTAATATGTTACCTAGGTGGAATTGGCCTGTTCGTTATCTGAGGTAGTGACGAGTGGATTGGTCATTCTTATATAATGTGAGGAGTGTCAGATCATGACATCAATATGCTATATATCACATTTATTGTGAAGTGATAAAATATTCAAAATAACTGATCTAAATTGTTGTTGCGTGGGAGCGCTAAGGGAAGGGAAGGAGTGTTGGGAATTAAGAGTGGGAAGGTGGAGGAGTGAATGTAACTAGTGGTTGTAGTGTGTAGGATCTCTAAGTGTGTACAAAGGATGATCCATAATGAACCTAACGAGGACATGGGGGGCTATCTATCAAGCTCCGAATGGAGCTTCATGCCCAGTGTTTCTGGCGAAGCCTGCAGGCTCGCTAGAAACAGCAGTTAAGAAGCAGTGGTCACAAAGACCGTTGCTCCATAACCTGTCCGCCTGCTCTGAGCAGGCGGACAGACATCGCCGCAATTCAACCCGATCGAGTACGATTGGGTTGATTGACACCCCCCTGCAGGAGGCCGATTGGCTGCGAGTCTGCAGGCCGTGGCGTTGCACCAGCAGCTCTTGTGAGCTGCTGGTGCAATGCTGAATACGGAGAGCGTATTGCTCTCTGTATTCAGCAAGGTCTGGCGGAACTGATCCGCACTGTCAGATCAGGTCCGCCAGACTTTCATAAATAGGGGCCATGGTGTATATTCTTCCAACTAATAATTTTATATTATGCAAATGCTATCGATTGAGGCCTGACATACAAGAAAACTGGTAGTTATGTAGGGAATATGATAGTCAGTGCCTGACAAGGGAATTAGTATTGAAGTGGTATACTCTCTAAGCTTATGGGCCCTCACCAGACGGAATTAGAGATCAAATGCTGCTAGGTCTACACATTCGTTTAGGCCATCTGGAGTCAGGGTATGTAGTTTATGGATACAATAGGTCTCTCTATGGTGAAGGCTTAGCATGGGATTATGGCTATTTCTAGGAATCTGCTCTATCGGAATGATGGACAGTGTTTTAGAGCTTCCTCTGTGGGCACAGACACAATGCCTTGAGACACTATGTTTCAAAAACGTTCTTTTTACATTATATGTGTGTTCACTCCATTGTCTCTTTATTTTGCGGCATGTGCGGGCTAGATATTGAACCCCACATGAACAGTGAATAAGATAAACCACATAGGTGGATTCACAAGTGAGGCGTTTTTTAATTTTAAATTATTCTCCTGTATGATTAGATTGAAAGGTTTTTGTGCCACTCTTTACTACTTTGCACATACTGCATCTCGATTTATGGCATTTGAATACATCACTTTGGGGTATAAAATTACCCAGAAATGTTCAATTATTGATGTTGGTGGCCATGGTCGAAGTGTTAAGATTTAATTTATCTCTGACAATTTTACTTGGTGCTAGTTTGTTTTTGAGTGTGGGGGCCCTTCTGTATACTATTTTAGGTTTAGAGGAAATATCATCTTTTAAATTTGGATCGTCACAAATGATGGGCCAATGGTTGGAAATGATTCTTTTTATCTCTCGATGTTGGCTACTAAACCCAGTGATAAACAAAGGAGTATTAGTGTCATCATTTAGTTTCTGTTTTTTGGTTCTATTCTTTTTTTGTGTAAAATAAGAGGTCCTGTCATCATGTAAGGCTCTAAGATAGCCTTTTTGTATCAATTCTAAGGGAAATCCTTTCTCAAGGGATCTATCTGTCAATATAATAGACTGTGCTGTACTAAATGTGAGTGTACCCATCACATATTTTACCTTCACTTGTTTTCAAACAATATTGGGCCTTCTGTGCTCTTATATTGTCTGCAGATTCTCTAGAATATATTACAGATAGTATATTGAATAGGAAAAAACCTCAAGAGCAAAAATCTTAAAATCCAGATTTGAAAAGGATTAATAACATACGGCTAGATTACGAGTTTTGCGTTATGAGTGAAAAAACGTCATAACGCTGCTTTTTCACTACCGCTGCTATTACGAGTCTTGTAGGTACAGCTGTACCGCACACTTTTTTGGCCATCACGCAACGTAACTACCGCACCTTTCAAAAAGTTACTTTTCAATGGGACTTCCATAGCGCTGGTATTATGAGTTTGCCTGTCCGGCCAAAAAGTGAGCGGTACAGCCTATAACAACAAGATCTGTACCGCCACCTGAAAGTCAGTAGTTATGAGTTTTACGTTACAGGGCTGTACCATAAAACTCATAACTAAAGTGTTACAAAGTACACTAACACCCATAACTACCTATTAACCCCTAAACCGAGGCCCTCCTGCATCGCAAACACTGAAATAAAATTATTAACCCCTAATCTGCCCCTCCAGACATTGCCGCCACTATAATAAACATATAAAGCCCTAAACCGCTGCATTCCCTTATCGTAAACACTAGTTAAATATTATTAACCCCTAATCTGCCTCCTCCAACGTCGCCGCCACCTACCTACACTTACTAACCCCTAATCTGCCGCCCCCAATGTCGCCGCCACCTACATAAATGTATTAACCCCTAATCTGCCGCCCCCAATGTAGCCGCCACCTACTTACACTTATTAACCCCTAATCTGCCGCCCCTAATGTCGCCGCCACCTACATAAATGTATTAACCCCTAATCTGCCACCCCCAACGTCGCCGCCGCCACTATAATAAAGTTATTAACCCCTAAACCTCTGGCCTCCCACATAACTAACACTAAATAAATATATTAACCACTAAACCTAACCCTAAGTCTAACCCTAACCCTAACACCCCTAACCTTAATATAATTAAAATAAATCTAAATAAAAATTACTATTATTACCTAAATAATACCTATTTAAGACTAAATACTTACTTGTAAAATAAACCCTAAGCTAGCAACAATATAACTAATAGTAGCTATCTTAGGTTTTATTTTTATTTCACAGCTAAGTTTGTATTTATTTTAACTAGGTAGACTAGTTAGTAAATAGTTATTAACTATTTACTAGCTACCTAGTTAAAATAAATACACATTTACCTGTAAAATAAAACCTAACCTGAGTTACACTAACATCTAACATTACACTAAAATTAAATAAATTAAATTAAAAAAATACATTTATCTAAATTACAAAAAATAATAAACACTAAATTACACAAAATAAAAAAAAGAAATTATCAAAAATAAAAACGAATTACTCCTAATCGAATAGCCCTATCAAAATGAAAAAGCCCCCCCAAAATAATAAAACCCCTAGCCTACACTAAACTGCCAATAGGGCCTTTTGCGTGGCATTGCCCCAAAGAAATCAGCTCTTTTACCTGTAAAACAAAATACAAACAACTCCCTAACAGTAAAACCCACCACCCAAAACACCAACCCCTCAAATAAAAACCTACCTAAAAAACCTAAGTTCCCCATTGCCCTGAAAAGCGCATTTGGATGGGTATTGCCCTTAAAAGGGCATTTAGCTCTTTTACGGTGCCCAAAGTCCCTAATCTAAAAATAAAACCCACCCAATAAAACCTTAAAAAACACTAACCCCCGAAGATCCACTTACAGTTTTTGAAGACTTCATCCAATCAGCTAATAGGATTGAGCTTGCATTCTATTGGCTGTTCCAATTATTTTTTTTTGGGGGGGGGCTTTTTTATTTTGATAGGGCTATTAGATTAGGAGTAATTCGTTTTTATTTTTGATAATTTCTTTTTTTATTTTGTGTAATTTAGTGTTTATTATTTTTTGTAATTTAGATAAATGTCTTTTTTTATTTAATATATTTAATTTTAGTGTAATGTTAGGTGTTAGTATAACTCAGGTTAGGTTTTATTTTTACAGGTAAATTTGTATTTATTTTAACTAGGTAGCTAGTAAATAGTCAATAACTATTTACTAACTAGTCTACCTAGTTAAAATAAATACAAACTTAGCTGTGAAATAAAAATTAAACCTAAGATAGCTACAATATAACTATTAGTTATATTGTAGCTAGCTTAGGGTTTATTTTACAGGTAAGTATTTAGTCTTAAATAAGTATTATTTAGGTAATAATAGTAATTTTTATTTGGATTTATTTTAATTATATTAAAGTTAGGGGTGTTAGGGTTAGGATTAGATTTAGGGTTAGGTTAGGTTTAGGGGTTAATATATTTATTTAGTGTTAGTGATGTGGGAGGCTTAGGTGTTAATAACTTTAGTATAGTGGTGGCGGCAACATTGGGGGCGGCAGATAAGGGGTTAATAAATGTATGTAGGTGACGCCGACATTGAGGGTGGCAGATTAGGGGTTAATAAGTGTAGGTAGGTGGCGGCGACATTGGGGGCAGCAAATTAGGGGTTAATAAGTGTAGGTAGGTGGTGGCGATGTTGGCGGCAGCAGATTAGGGGTTAATAAATTTATGAAGGTGGCGGCGACATTGGGGGCGGCAGATTAGGGGTTAATAAGTGTAGGTAGGTGGCGGCGACATTGGGGGTGGTAGATTAGGGGTTAATAAGTGTAATGTAGGTGTCAGCGATGTCAGGGGTGGCAGATTAGAGGTGTTTAGACTCGGGGTTTATGTTAGGGTGTTAGGTTTAAACATACATTTTCTTTCCCTATAGACATCAATGGGGATGAGTTACGGAGCTTTACGCTCCGTCATTGCAGGTGTTAGGTTTTTTTTTAGCCGGCTCTTGATGTCTATGGGGAAATCATGCACAAGCATGTTAAAGCGCTGGTATTTGTGTGCGGTTTGGAGCTCAACGCAGCCATATTGCCTGCAAATGCCGAGTTTTTGCAAACCTGTAATAGCTGCGCTATTAAAGGTGAGCGGTGGAAATAACTTGCAAGTTAGTAGAGAGCCACTCATAACGCAAAACTCGTAATCTCCTAAAAGCTATAAATAACGACATTTTCTTAACAACAAACAAAAAATGTTCAAATGAAAAATAAGGAGAATTTTTAACAAACTGTCTGATACAGGATCCTTTGAGCCAAAGAAACCTTCATCAGTAGAATAAACTTAAGTATGCTGTCGGTCAGAGCCAAATTAAGTAAATATTAACAATTTTGAAAAGACCTTGTAAGTTTACTTAAAGGCATAATAGCAGTCATAACCTTTTATGATATAAGCAATAACATGTGATGTTTGCAGATGAAATCAAATACATGAACTGAATAAGTAAAAACAGTAAATGTTATTGTACATGTAGAAACATTAATAGCATAAAACATGATAAATAAATGCCACAAAATCGAGCTGAAGAAATAACAACAGCTTAATAATGAAAATAACACACTTAGCTTTGTAGAATTGTGTTTCAAGGCATCATAGTTTCTACGGTAAAATCAGAGACAGGATCAGAATGAGACATCTCGCAAAATGTAACAGAAAAAGAAAAATAACATCAGGAAAAACATTCAATTTCCACACTGTAGCAGTTTCAGTAGATAGAAAAACAAAGATAGTAGTATTTTAAATTTTTTTAGAAAACAAAAAATAAAATAAAAAATCAGGCATAGGCCTCTATTTATCAAGCTGTCTACTTACCTGCATTCAACGGCCCCAATACGCTCGCCTAAGATCGCCTAACATCGCCGCCGCTGACCTAAATACGTTTGCCAAATTTATCAAGAAAGCTGTCAAAAAGCCGTGCACCAAGTACGTTGCGATGAGCAGCGGACTGTTGTTAACTAACAGTCATCGATCTCGCTGCTCTTCGGCTTTTTTATAGCTTTCTTGGTACCCTGTTACTAAGCACCCAGACTATACTATACAGTTTTACCCCCTAAACCGCCACTCCTGGAGCCCCACGCAACTAAATAAACTTATTAACCCCTAAACCGCCGCTCCCGGACCCCGCCGCAACTATAATAAATATATTAACCCCTAAACCGCCATTCGCCACCTACATTATACTTATTAACCCCTAATCTGCCACCCCCTATTACACTGCCACCTACATAAAGTTTTAACCCCTATCCTGCCGATCCCGGACCCAGCCGCAACTAAATAAATTGTTTAACCCCTAAACCACCTCTCCCGGAGCCCACCGCCACCTACATTATATTTATTAACCCCTATCCTGCCCCCCTACAGGGCCGCCACAATAATAAAGTTATTAACCCCTAAACCTAAGTCTAAGCCTAACCCTAACACCCCCCTAACATAAATATAATTTAAATACATCTAAATAAATATTACTATTATTAACTAAATTATTCCTATTTAAAACTAAATACTTACCTATAAAATAAACCCTAACGGCTAGAGTTAGAGTTTTGTCGGTAACGACCCGAAAAGCTAACGCCGGCTTTTTTCTGGCCGCACCATAAAAATAACTCTGGTATTGAGAGTCCATATAATGTCAGCGTTAGGCTCCAAAAAAGGAGCGTAGAGCATATTTAACGCAACTTCAACTCTCGATACCAGAGTTGCTTACGCAAGCGGCCAGCCTCAAAAACGTGCTCGTGCACGATTCCCCCATAGAAAACAATGGGGCTGTTTGAGCTGAAAAAAACCTAACACCTGCAAAAAAGCCGCGTTCAGCTCCTAACGCAGCCCCATTGTTTGCTATGGGGAAACACTTCCTACATCTGCACCTAACACTCTAACATGTACCCCGAGTCTAAACACCCCTAACCTTACACTTATTAACCCCTAAACTGCCGCCCCCGCTATCGCTGACCCCTGCATATTATTATTAACCCCTAATCTGCCGCTCCGTAAACCGCTGCTACTTACATTATCCCTATGTACCCCTAATCTGCTGCCCTAACATCGCCGACCCCAATATTATATTTATTAACCCCTAATCTGCCCCCCACAACGTCGCCTACACCTGCCTACACTTATTAACCCCTAATCTGCCGACCGGACCTGAGCGCTACTATAATAAAGTTATTAACCCCTAATCCGCCTCACTAACCCTATAATAAATAGTATTAACCCCTAATCTGCCCTCCCTAACATCGCCAACACCTAACTTCAATTATTTACCCCTAATCTGCCGACTGGAGCTCACCGCTATTCTAATAAATGTATTAACCCCTAAAGCTAAGTCTAACCCTGACACTAACACACCCCTAAATTAAATATAATTTACATCTAACGAAATTAATTATCTCTTATTAAATAAATTATTCCTATTTAAAGCTAAATACTTACATGTAAAATAAATCCTAATATAGCTACACTATAAATTATAATTATATTATAGCTATTTTAGGATTAATATTTATTTTACAGATAACTTTGTAATTATTTTAACCAGGTACAATAGCTATTAAATAGTTAATAACTATTTAATAGTTACCTAGTTAAAATAATAACAAAATTACCTGTAAAATAAATCCTAACCTAAGTTACAATTAAACCTAACACTACACTATCATTAAATTAATTAAATAAAATATCTACAATTACCTACAATTAAACCTAACACTACACTATCAATACATTAATTAAATACAATATCTACAAATAACTACAATGAAATAAACTAACTAAAGTACAAAAAATAAAAAAGAACTAAGTTACAAAAAGTAAAAAAATATTTACAAACATAAGGAAAATCTTACAACAATTTTAAACTAATTACACCTACTCTAAGCCCCCTAATAAAATAACAAAGCCCCCCAAAATAAAAAATGCCCTACCCTATTCTAAATTACTAAAGTTCAAAGCTCTTTTACCTTACCAGCCCTGAACAGGGCCCTTTGCGGGGCATGCCCCAAGAAGTTCAGCTCTTTTGCCTGTAAAAAAAAACATACAATACCCCCCCCAACATTACAACCCACCACCCACATACCCCTAATCTAACCCAAACCCCCCTTAAATAAACCTAACACTAAGCCCCTGAAGATCATCCTACCTTGTCTTCACCATACCAGGTTCACTGATCCGTCCTGGCTCCAAAATCTTCATCCAACCCAAGCGGGGGCTGGCGATCCATCTTCCGGCGGCTGAAGAGGTCCAGAAGAAGCTCCAAAGTCTTCATCCTATCCGGGAAGAAGAGTAGATCCGGACCGGCAACCATCATCATCCAAGCGGCATCTTCTATCTTCTTTCGATGAGGACCGGCTCCATCCTGAAGACCTCCACCGCGGACCCATCTTCATCCGGCGACGTCCAACTGAAGAATGACGGTTCCTTTAAGGGACGTCATCCAAGATGGCGTCCCTCGAATTCCGATTGGCTGATAGGATTCTATCAGCCAATCGGAATTAAGGTAGGAATATTCTGATTGGCTGATGGAATCAGCCAATCAGAATCAAGTTCAATCCGATTGGCTGATCCAATCAGCCAATCAGATTGAGCTCACATTCTATTGGCTGTTCCGATCAGCCAATAGAATGCAAGCTCAATCTGATTGGCTGATTCCATCAGCCAATCAGAATATTCCTACCTTAATTCCGATTGGCTGATAGAATCCTATCAGCCAATCGGAATTCGAGGGACGCCATCTTGGATGACGTCCCTTAAAGGAACCGTCATTCTTCAGTTGGATGTCGCCGGATGAAGATGGGTCCGCGGTGGAGGTCTTCAGGATGGAGCCGGTCCTCATCGGATGAAGATAGAAGATGCCGCTTGGAAGATGATGGTTGCCGGTCCGGATCTACTCTTCTTCCCGGATAGGATGAAGACTTTGGAGCCTCTTCTGGACCTCTTCAGCCGCCGGAAGATGGATCGCTAGCCTCCACTTGGGTTGGATGAAGATTTTGGAGCCAGGACGGATCGATGAACCTGGTATGGTGAAGACAAGGTAGGATGATCTTCAGGGGCTTAGTGTTAGGTTTATTTAAGGGGGGTTTGGGTTATATTAGGGGTATGTGGGTGGTGGGTTGTAATGTTGGGGGGGGGGTATTGTATGTTTTTTTTTACAGGCAAAAGAGCTGAACTTCTTGGGGCATGCCCCGCAAAGGGCCCTGTTCAGGGCTGGTAAGGTAAAAGAGCTTTGAACTTTAGTAATTTAGAATAGGGTAGGGCATTTTTTTATTTTGGGGGGCTTTGTTATTTTATTAGGGGGCTTAGAGTAGGTGTCATTAGTTTAAAATTGTTGTAATATTTTTCTTATTTTTATAAATATTTTTTTATTTTTTGTAACTTAGTTCTTTTTTATTTTTTGTACTTTAGTTAGTTTATTTCATTGTAGTTATTTGTAGGTATTGTATTTAATTTATTTATTGATTGTGTAGTGTTAGGTTTAATTGTAGGTAATTGTAGGTATTTTATTTAATTAATTTATTGATAGTGTAGTGTTAGGTTTAATTGTAACTTAGGTTAGGATTTATTTTACAGGTAAATTTGTAATTATTTTAACTATTTTAGCTATTAAATAGTTCTTAACTATTTAATAGCTATTGTACCTGGTTAAAATAAATACAAAGTTACCTGTAAAATAAATATTAATCCTAAAATAGCTATAATATAATTATAATTTATGTTGTAGCTATATTAGGATTTATTTTACAGGTAAGTATTTAGCTTTAAATAGGAATAATTTATTTAATAAGAGTTAATTAATTTCGTTAGATGTAAATTATATTTAATTTAGGGGGGTGTTAGTGTTAGGGTTAGACTTAGCTTTAGGGGTTAATACATTTATTAGAATAGCGGCGAGATTCGGTCGGCAGATTAGGGGTTAATAATTTAAGTTAGGTGTCAGCGATGTTAGGGAGGGCAGGTTAGGGGTTAATAAATATAATATATGGGTCGGCGGTGTTAGGGGCAGCAGATTAGGGGTACATAGCTATAATGTAGCTGGCGGCTCTTTGCGGTTTGCAGATTAGGGGTTAATTATTGTAGGTAGGTGGCGGCGACGTTGTGGGGGGCAGGTTAGGGGTTAATAAATATAATATAGGGGTCGGCGATGTTAGGGCAGCAGATTAGGGGTACATAGGGATAATGTAGCTGGCGGCGGCGTGCAGACGGCAGATTAGGGGTTAATAAGTGTAGGTAGCTGGCGGCGACATTGTGGGGGGCAGATTAGGGGTTAATAAATATAGGGGTCGGCGGTGTTAGGGGCAGCAGATTAGGGGTACATAAGTATAACGTAGGTGGCGGTCGGCAGATTAGGGGTTAAAAAAATTTAATTGAGTGGCGGCGATGTGGGGGGACCTCGGTTTAGGGGTACATAGGTAGTTTATGGGTGTTAGTGTACTTTAGAGTACAGTAGTTAAGAGCTTTATGAACCGGCGTTAGCCCAGAAAGCTCTTAACTACTGACTTTTTTCTGCGGCTGGAGTTTTGTCGTTAGATTTCTAACGCTCACTTCAGACACGACTCTAAATACCGGAGTTAGAAAAATCCCATTGAAAAGATAGGATACGCAATTGACGTAAGGGGATCTGCGGTATGGAAAAGTCGCGGCTGAAAAGTGAGCGTTAGACCCTATTTTGAGTGACTCCAAATACCGGAGGTAGCCTAAAACCAGCGTTAGGAGCCTCTAACGCTGGTTTTCACGGCTACCGCCAAACTCCAAATCTAGCCGTTAGATAGCTACAATATAATTAATAATTAAATTGTAGCTATTTTAGGATTTATTTTTATTTTACAGGCAAGTTTGTATTTATTTTAACAAGGTACAATAGTTATTAAATAGGTATTAACTATTTAATAACTACCTAGCTAAAATAAATACAAAAATACCTGTAAAATAAATCCTAACCTAAGTTACAATTACACCTAACACTACACTATCATTAAATTAATTCCCTAAACTACCTACAATTACTTACAATTAAATTAAATAAACTAAAGTACAAAAAACAACAAACACTAAATTACAGAAAATTAAAAAAAAATACAAGAATTTTAAACTAATTACACCTAATCTAAGCCCCCTAATAAAATAAAAAAGCCCCCCAAAATAATAAAAATCCCTACCCTACACTAAATTACAAATAGCCCTTAAAAGGGCCTTTTGCGGGGCATTGCCCCAAAGTAATCAGCTTTTTTACCTGTAAAAAAAGAAATACAACCCCCCCAACAATAAAAACCACCACTCACACACCCAACCTCACTCTAAAACCCACCCAAACCCCCCTTAAAAAAAACTAACACTAACCCCCAGAAGATCACCCTACCTTGAGCTGTCTTCACCCAGCCGGGCACAAGTGGTCCTCCAGAGAGTCCAAAGTCTTCATCCTATCCAGGCAGAAGAGGACCTACAGACCGGCAGAAGTCTTCATCCAAGCGGCATCTTCTATCTTCATCCTTCCGGAGTGGAGCAGGTCCATCTTCAAGACATCTGACACGGAGCATCCTCTTCATCCGAAGGCCGATGACTGAATAACTGGTCTTTTAAATGACATCATCCAAGATGGCGTCCATTGAATGCCGTTTGGCTGATAGAATTCTATCAGCCAATCGGAATTAAGGTAGGACAAATCCTATTGGCTGATGCAATCAGCCAATCTGATTGAAGTTCAATCCGATTGGCTGATCCAATCAGCCAATAGGATTGACCTTGCATTCTATTGGCTGTTCCAATCAGCCAATAGAATGTGAGGTCAATCCTATTGGCTGATTGCATCAGCCAATAGGATTTTTCCTTCCTTAATTCCAATTGGCTGATAGAATTCTATCAGCCAATCGGAATTCAAGGGACGCCATCTTGGATGACGTCATTTAAAGGACCAGTCATTCAGTCGTCGGCCGTCGGATGAAGAGGATGCTCTGCGTTGGATGTCTTGAAGATGGACCCGATCCACTCCGGAAGGATGAAGGTAGAAGATGCCGCTTGGATGAAGACTTCTGCCGGTCTGGAGGTCCTCTTCTGCCCCGATAGGATGAAGACTTCGGACCCTCTGGAGGACCACTTGTGCCCGGCTGGGTGAAGACAGCTCAAGGTAGGGTGATCTTCTGGGGGTTAGTGTTAGGTTTTTTTAAGGGGGGTTTGGTGGGTTTTAGAGTAGGGTTGGGTGTGTGGGTGGTGGGTTTTAATGTTGGGGGGGTTGTATTTCTTTTTTTACAGGTAAAAGAGCTTATTACTTTGGGGCAATGCCCCGCAAAAGGCCCCTTTAAGGGCTATTTGTAATTTAGTGTAGGGTAGGGATTTTTATTATTTTGGGGGGCTTTTTTATTTTATTAGGGGGCTTAGATTAGGTGTAATTAGTTTAAACTTCTTGTACTTTTTTTTTATATTCTGTAATTTAGTGTTTGTTGTTTTTTGTACTTTAGTTTATTTAATTTAATTGTAAGTAATTGTAGGTAGTTTAGGGAATTAATTTAATGATAGTGTAGTGTTAGGTGCAATTGTAACTTAGGTTAGGATTTATTTTACAGGTACTTTTATATTTATTTTAGCTAGGTAGTTATTAAATAGTTAATACCTATTTAATAACTATTGTACCTAGTTAAAATAAATACAAACTTGCCTGTAAAATAAAAATAAATCCTAAAATAGCTACAATGTAACTATTAGTTATATTGTAGCTAGCTTAGGGTTTATTTTATAGGTAAGTATTTAGTTTTAAATAGGAATAATTTAGTTAAGAATAGTAATATTTATTTATATTTATTTAAATTATATTGACGTTAGGGGGTGTTATGGTTAGGGTTAGACTTAGGTTTAGGGGTTAATAAAATTAATTTAGTGGCGGCGGTGTAGGAGGGGGCAGATTAGGGCTTAATAAATATAATGTAGCTGGCGGCGGGGTCCGAGAGCGGTGGTTTAGGGGTTAAGCATTTTATTTAGTTGCGGCGGGGTCCGGGAGCGGCAGTTTAGGGGTTAAACATTTTATTTAGTTGTGGCAGGGTCCGGGAGCGGCGGTTTAGGGTTTAATAAGTATAAAGTAGGTGGCGGCGGTGTAGGGGTGACAGATTAGGGGTGTTTAGACTCGGGGTACATGTTAGGGTGTTAGGTGTAGACATTTCCCATAGGAATCAATCGGATATCGGGCAGCAGCGAATATGAACTTTCGCTGCTGTCAGACTCCCATTGATTCCTATGGTATCTTCCGCCTGCAGGGCGGCGGATTCAAAACCAGGTACGCTGGACCTAATTAGTGACGAGTGTACCTGGTAGGATCTTGATTACTTAGCAAAAGTAGTCAGATTGTGCTGAACTTGCATTCGGAACATCTGGAGTGACGTAACCATCGATCTGTGTCAGACTGAGTCCGGCGGATCGTATATTACGTCACTATATTCTACTTTTGCCGGTCTCTAGCCTTTGATAACTAAGGCGAATCAGGCTCGCCACAAATACGCTGCGGAATTCCAGCGTATTTGCGGTTGACAGCTTGATAAATAGAGGCCATAGTATCTTTCAAAATTCATGATAAAAGCGAGCAATAGAGGGAGAGGGGTAAAATAACTAAATTTTGGTGCCAAGAATGCCGCATTATGCAAAAGGAAATTTAAAAAAAATGGCGCAAGACCAACACCAGAAAACGACACAACTCGTGTCCTAACAAACGCAATCTCGCGCCAAATCAACTAACCTCAACAAACACGCAGGAAATTATGTAAATTTGCGCCATCAAAGGCATAGCTTCCAGCCATTTTGCTCCAAGAATGACGCAAAAAAAGAGCATTTTGCGCCATTGCGAGCCTAGATTTGCCCGCAAAAAAATGTAAGTCAAATTAGAAAAAGACTGAACCCCAGGAAAGAAAAAAGTTTTCAAACATGATTCTTATACTGAAACTGTTTAGACTGCAAAGGAAAATATACATAGACCTGATATACATATATTTAAAACTTTATATTAATACATAAAGCGCCAAACCATAGCTTAGAGTGTCTTAAACAATGATACATACTTACCGAAAGACACCCGTTCACATATAGCAGATAGCCAAACCAGTACTGAAAACTATCAGCAGAGGTAATGGTATATAAGAGTATATTGTCGATCTGAAAAGGGGAGGTAGGAGATGAATCCTTATGACTGATAACAGAGAACCCTTAAAAAGATTTCCCATGAGAGAAACCATAAAATCAATAGGCAATACTCTCTTCACATCCCTCTGACAAACACTGTACTCTTAGAGGAATTGGGCTTCAGAATGCTTAGAAGCGCTTATCATAGAAGAAATCATAAAAATCAAGCACAAACTTACTTCACCGCCTCCATAGGAGGCAACGTTTGTAAAACTGAATTGTGGGTGTGGTGAGGGGTATATTTATAGGCATTTGAGGTATGGGAAACTTTGCCCCCTCCTGGTAAGAATGTATTTCCCATACGTCACTAGCTCATGGACTCTTGCCAATTACATGAAATATATATATATATATATGTATATATATTAATATGTATTTACAATTAAAAAGGACATTTTACTGTAAGTGAAAAACATTGGAATGTTAAGTAAATATACAGTAAAATACATAAATATATATATAAATACATATGTACACATACACACACACACATATATATATATATATATATATATATATATATATATATATATATATATATACATATACATATTTAGACGTGTATGTATGTAGCTCTATGTTGAAGGGACAGTCTAATCAAAATTAAACATTCATGATTCAGATAGGGCATGTCATTTTAAACAAGTTTTCAATTTACTTCTATCATCAAATTGCTTTGTTCTCTTGGTATTCTTAGTATAAAGTTAAAACTCGTATCTGAATGCATTTGATAGTTTTTCACAGCTAGAGGACGTTAGTTCATGTGTGACATATAGATAACATTGTGCTCGCACCTGTGGAGTTACCCTACTTAGCTAAAATGCAAGTCTGTCAAAAGAACTGAAATAAGGGGGCAGTCTGCAGAGGTTTAGATACAATGTAATCACAGAGGTAAAAAGTGTATTAATATAACAGTGATGATTATGCAAAACTGGGGAATGGGTAATAAAGGGATTATCTATCTTTTAAAACAATAAAAAGTCTGGAGTAGACTGTTCCTTTAAAGACCTTTGCATGGCTTGAGACCTCATATCTTTGAGCCCTTATAACATTTTAATTGCAATTTTGTAAAAATATTTTTTATCAGACAGAGTTATAATGAGTGTAACTATACTTTTAAATGATTTTTGATGATTTATGTGCAACTTTTTGTCTCACGTAACAGAGCTCTGAAGTCGTGCTAACCTGATGCAGGGTAAACTCAATTGCACTCAAGCGAAAGCGTTTACTTTCAGCTAGTAATACTTGCGCTACTTCCAAGATCTGCAAAATACCCCTTATCATTTGCACGCAAGTTGGTGCTCCACTCGTAATGTAGCCCTAAGTATGGTTTCTAAACAAAACAACTAGATAGATCAGCTCATGTACTTTTCATAAAAAAACATTCTTAGAGTTTTTCCTTTTAATGTGTTTATTTAGCTTTTTATAATGCACCAGTACCAGAATTTAAAGGTATTTAAAAAAAAAAAAAAAAGACTATTGAAATTAATAACACTGGTACCTCTATAACACAGTCCATATATGCTGCCTGATCCTCTGATTGCCCAATGTATGGACTCTGAAACTTCCCATAGCAAACTGCATATATTCTAATTGCATTAACTATATATCCATGGGCTGCAAATAGCTGTTACCCCATTCCACTGTTAACACCTATATATACTCCTTGCTGTTACACAACCACTGCAAATAAACCCTAGTCTTGGTACCCTTTGACATTGCTCACACTGACACACTCACCTCATAGAAGATTTTAGTCCCCAGGATAAGATCGCCCCTAACGGACCCCTAAAGCCTATGATAATACTTCCAAGAAGCTGCCAGTACCTAGTGGCCCCCACCATATGACTTCCCCATGAAAATCTCTCCTAGTACCAAAGGCCTCTAATGAACCCACATATACCATTTAATAAAGCCTCATAATATATTAATAAACAAATTAATGTTTCTCATTAATTTAATGAATTCCTTAATTAAGATTTATTCAATAATAACTAAATCATTTAATAACAATTTACAGGTTTTAACCCCAAGTTAAAAACATTTAAATAAATACCTCAATTTAATCACCATCACCTGCATCCTCCCTGTCCCAAAAACTGGAAAAAAAAATTCTGAGGCAACATTTATGGCAAGTAAAGCAACATCGGATAGCGTGACATCAGAGCTCTGGTTACTCTCGACAAAACATTTACTAGAAATAAACCCAGCAAAAATACATTTAAAAGTACAGTTACAGTTACACTCATAATAACACCATCTAATAAAAATTACATTAAAAAGTTATAAGGGCTCAATGATATGAGGTCTCAGGTGTTAGATAATACTTCCAAGAAGCTGCCAGTACCTAGTCACCCCCACCATATGCATTTGCCATGAAAATCTCTCCTAGTACCAAAGGAATTCCCTCTAATGAACCTACATATACCATTTAATAAAGCCTCATAATAAATGACTAAATAAATTAATGTATCCCATTAATTAATTAATTAATTAATTAATTAATTAATTAATATGTATTCAATAATAACTAAATAATTTAATACAAATTAACAGGTTTTAACCCAAAGTTAAAAACATTTAAAGTGAAAGTCAATTTTCATGTGAAAGTGCCCAGTTTTTAAAAAAACTATTAAAAACAAGGGCACTTTCATTCATGAAAATTGACATTTCAGCCGTTTTTTTTTAAATATACTTACCTTTTCTTCTTGAAGCCGCTCCAGTGCTTCACCATCCTGTCATAAGCCTATTCATACATCAGCAATGACGATTCCGGCATCCTCCAATCACGGCTTCCCCCCGGGGTAATCATTGCCTGAGGCAACGCCGTGATTGGAGGAAGCCGGTTTCGTCATTGCTGGGTAAGTAAGCCAGGAAGAAGCAGGCGGGGCATCGTTTCAGAACGGCGATCCGGCGTTTCAGAAGAACAAGGTAAGTATTTTTAAAAATGGTGCTATGTCAATTTTCATGAATAAAAGTGCCCCTGTTTTTAATAGGTTTTTTTTAAAAAAAAAACGGGCACTTTCACATGAAAATTAACCTTCACTTTAAATAAATACCTCAATTTAATCACCATCACCTGCATCCTCCCTGCCCCAAAAACTGCAAAAAAATATATAAAATCACTATGAGGCAACATTTATGGGAAGAAAAGCAACATTAAATAGTGTGACATCAGAGCTCTGGTTACTCTCGACAAAAAAATAACTAGAAATAAACCCATCAAAAATACATTTAAAAGTAGTTACACTCATAAGAACACCATCTAATAAAAATTGCACTAAAATGTTATAAGGGCTCAACGATATAAGGTCTCAGGGAAAAAAAAAGACATAGAGATAACATAGAGATACATACATCATATATATATATATATATATATATATATACAGTACATGTCTATATATATATATATATATATATATATATATATATATATATATATATATAATATGTATATATATATATGTGTGTGTGTGTGTTTATATTTGTTTACATAGGTATTTATAAGTGTATTTACAGACATATATACATATATAAACGCATAAATACATATGTATACAGACATATATATAAGTGCATTGGAGCCTTTTACAGTCAAGTAGATGCAAACATGAAAAAACATATTTGTGCAATATTCATAAGTGTTTAACTATGTATTTACTATAAATATTTCACAATCCAATGTTCTTCACATAAAGGAATATGTTCTAAGTATTTTTAAATAGATATTCCTATATATCTGTATATATTATATATAATCTTATATATTTATTGAGTAAATGCGATCAGGTTTGCACGTGAGCATGGGTGTTAGTTTATTCTCTACTTTTCATGTTCCATTAAAGTCTATGGGGAAATACGTTAACATGGTCGCAATATTTGTAGTTTGACTTTTTTGCGAGCGTTGGTTTATCGCTCGTGCCAAATCTTCTACCCAACACGCGCAAAAAGCGTACTTTTAGCGGAGTTAACCCATGAGTGGGTGCTATAAATATCGCTCCACTCGTAATCTAGACCTTAGAGAGGTAAAGACACGTGTATACTACTTAGCTGCTATGAGCCTACATAGATTTATTCTTCAACAATACCAAGATAACTAATCAAGGTGATAAATTCAATTTTCCCATTGGATAAAAAAGGCACTTTTAAATTTAAAATCATCAAAATTGCTATATATAACATATATAGCCATATATATAACAAGGATTACAATCCACTTTCTCTTTACTTTTCAACAGTTTTATGAGACTATTTTAAACTTAGAATGCAACACCTAAAGACACTCTGAAAAAAAAAAATTGCACAAATTGCAGTTTTCCAGTCTTGGAAACATTTTTGTATCCATGTGATTGCAATGGAGGAAACCGTGTCACTTAGCTGTTTCAAGATTTACAGTATGAGAACTGTTAAAATCACATTTAAGGGTATCCTACTCCCCACAGGTTGAAATTTATATTCCCCGAAGCATCTGATAGATGTTGGAGAAAATGTGCAGGAAAAGGAACCCCTTTTCACATATGGTGGGAATGCCCCAAGATAGCAAATTACTGGAAGAGTATTAACTCAGGGATGAGTAAAATGCTAAATTGTAATATTCCATTAGACCCTTTGGTATACTTGTTTCATACAATCCCCAAATTCCCCTTCAAACAGTACATGTCACTTTTCCAATTAGCCATATGTAGTGCGAAGCAAGTCATCCCTAGACTTTGGAAATCAGACACAGAACCCACAGTAGCTATGTGGACAGCACAGATGAAAACTAACTTATCGCTAGAAAGATTCTATTATTACACAGTAGGTAGATTAGATTACTATGCAGAAATGATGTTCTTCTGGGACTCCTATTACCATCCTAGAGCCGTAGAGAGGGGAGATCTGCAGGAGTAGGCTTATGTGCTAGTGTAATGTAAATGCAAAACAGCAAAATATCTACCCACGTTGAAATTAATTTTGCAGACTTAACTGTCTCACTGTTAAAGATAAGAAAACTGTAGATAAACAATCTTGTAAGAAACCTGTTGATGTTATAATCTGAGTTTGTTAGCCTCTGATTGTCTATTAATGTTGTTATGTGGTGCTATACCTAGATGTTACAAACAAATCTGGGATATTTGAACTTTGGAAGTTAAAGACAAACTGATGGACTTGAACGGTAATGCGAATATGAAAAAGCCATAATTTTATATTCTGTGGAAATTCTTGGAATGTTTTGAAAATTTTTGGTTGTTTGTAATTTTCTTTTGTTTCTTTGTTGTTATATAATTTTTTGAAACATCTAAATAAAGAAAAGATTAAACTAAAATCACATTTAAGAAGATAAGCTACGTTGCAGCCACTTCCTTCTAATACAAATTAATTTCCCATAGATATAAATCTTGCCAAACCGGAAAATGGTGATTCGTCAATCAATAATTGAAAATAATGATGAAAAACAAAACACTTTTAAAACATTGTCTATATTATCATTAAACAAACATTCTCAGTAAACCAATCATGCCTATATACACTTGGCATTCAGATTATTTAGTTGTGATCAGAACGGATTCAGATTACAATATATGCACCCTGCATGACAGACTGGAAAGAGGGGTGCGTGACTCCCTCCCATGTGGACAAGCGAAAATAAGGGTCAAGTGTAGGTGAAGAGGGTGAAGATTGGGAGGGATTATAAAGGGGTGAGAGCAGGAAGTAACAGCAGTTTTAAAGTTAACCTGGAGGTGTTAGGAATCTGAATTTACCATTATGGAAGCTCAGGACCTTCTGCAAATGGTGGCAGCATTGGTGGAGAGCAGAGGAGCTGGATGGATCCAGGAGCGGTTGTTGTCGGTTGAGGACCAAAGCCCAGCAGGGCCTTCATTGTCCGGTAAGGCCTCAGGATGGCCTAGGCCAGTGGGGAGGTCCCACCTTCCTGTCTGGATCTATGTGGGAAGCGTAGGCCAGCCAGAGTGTCCGGCAAAAGCAGCATAAACAAGTGCTGTCCAAAGTCCTGAACCAAAAATTGCATGGCTCCTTAGCTTAGATGCTTTCTTTTTCAAATAAAGATAGCAAGAGAATGAAGAAAAAGTGATAATAGGAGTAAATTAAAAAGTTGCTTAAAGTTGCATGTGCTATCTGAATGATGAAAGAAAAAAAAAATTGATTCAGTGTCCCTTTAACACCTTAACTTTCCCAAATTGCAGGTAAGAAATAGAGAGAAAATCACAAAAATGAATAGAAGCTTCCTCTAGTATATTGCCAGAGAACAGCTTGTAAATTAACCAAGCAGATTTTGGTAAACAGGTGTTTTAAAGGAAGCTAATGAGGGAAGGCATCATGGTACTTAAGATAATAGATTCTGAAGGAATAGTTATACATACTGTATATAAAACATTAATAAGCCCCGACCACCTTGTCCAAGTAGCAGAACAAACAAGCACCTTCATCCGGGAACTTCAGTATCCCTTTAACTTTATTCAGTTTTTTTGCTGCTTTTGGGATAACTGCTAACAAGGCAACAAACTGTTATTCTGAGGATTTAACAACAATCCAGCAGACTGCTTCTCTCAGGATTAAAGCTCCTCTTTGCTGATCTGACAACTATCCTGCGCGACAGAAGCAGAGTAAGTACACAGCTTAAAATCTGTAATACTTACATAGTTATTCTGGGGGGTTTCTCCAGATTGCGTCTGAGGAAACGGCATTGACCTCCGAGAAATATGTCACTGTTTTAAATTGTTTTTATGCAATAAATTCTTTTTACACGCTACCGCTCCGATTCTGTGATAATTTTTCACGAAACTCTGAAACCAGAATCTTGTGGCCAAGGATTGATACCGCATACTAGGAGATAGTATCGCCAGGAGAGTGACATCTCTACCTGCTGGGAACCTGTGTCTAGGAGAGCTGGATGTTGAGTCAGCTGAGCGGCTCAGAAGTCTCAGCTTGCCCCATTAGCACTATTGTGTGCTTCACCGCATGTGAGTGGTTTTCTTATATTTACAAGCTGCTTTGGTTATCTGATGATACTGCACTTAGAGGCAGTGTTAATTTTGACGGAAGTTTCAATTTAGTCTTAGTTTTAGTCTTTTGACTAAAATGGCATTTTAGTTTTAGTCATATTTTATTCATCTGAATTGTTTTAGTTTTAGTCTAGTTTTAGTAGACTGAATCTCCAATACATTTTAGTCGACTAAATCTCCAGTAGATTTTAGTCAACTAAAATCTAAGGGGTTTAGTTAAAGTGTAATGCATTATTTAAGCATTTCTCTATCATTTGCAAACTGATTACATACTCCAGGAGTAAGCATAACACCTGTTAATATTTATGGTATTAAGGTTTAAACATGCAATACAGACACAGATTTAGCCGTTGTGATATGTAACATCTTTATTAAACTTAAAATTAAATAAAACCAAGTTTTATAAACAAACAGAAGTGCAACTTTAAAATATAAAAAAAAAAACTGTATTGGCTGTATTGAACATATTACCCAATATAAAACTTTTAACAGTTCTCTGTTAATAATTAAAACAAGTATCAAGAAACTCAACACAACAAAAAGTTTCTGCAGCTAGCACAGGCACAGCATAACTTAAACCCATATTCGTGGTTTATGCTTATTTCTATAGGAATTGATTGTTCACAGATTCAAAAACGTTTCGGCAACAATATTAGCACTGCTCTAGAACTTCCAGACTTATTATTACTCCTGGAGTAAAGGTTTATTAACCTGTCTTCTTTTATGGTATTAAGGTTTGAACATGCAATACAGATTTAACAGATTTAACTGTTATGGTATATAACATGTCTTTATCTTAAAATTTAATAAAATTAAGTTTTGTAAATTTTACAAAAGAGCAGTAATTGAATATGGATTGATTATAACAACTTGCATGAAATGTTTTTGTCAGCAAATTTTGATTTAGTTTTAGTCATAGTCTTTTGACTAAAATGTCATTTTGATTTAGTTTTAGTAATAGTCTTTTGACTAAAATGTCATTTTAGTTTTAGTCGTATTTTAGTCATTAGAATTTCTTTAGTTTTATAGTCATTTTAGTCTAGTTTTAGTCGACGAAATTAACACTGCTTAGAGGCACCTCTGTTTGTTTCCTTTCCTAGGATTCTCATTGGTGTTTTATCTACTTACCAGAGACCAGCCAACCTCATCACCCTACACTTATTTTGAGTTTTGGAATGTATCCGTTAAGACTTTTTTATATTACTTTTATCAATTATTGTGGTGTTGTGTTTTCACTAAATGTATCTGTATTATTTGTATACCTGGTTTTTGTGGTTAAAGAGTGATAAACACATTTTACCTTTAATAGGGCCCATTGTTAGGGTGCCCCCTATGAGTACTTGAGTGTCACAGTTGTAACACTCTTCTAATTTATAATATGTACGCAAAGTAAAGCACAAAGGAAGTATGGGTTATTGATATCCCTTCCAATAGCTACACAACCTTAGCAATCCATAGCTATTGATTTCATAGTAGATCTTCCCCTCTCTTATGGCACATTGTATTCCCCTAAAGGAACTCTCTTCAGCCTCCAAGATTGGTAAGGCTTTCCTCCATCATTCATCTATGCAGATTACCTGAGTCCATCACATTTCTGCAAAAAATTATTCAAAAGCCTCAAAGCTTGGAATGATACCTAAGATGCTACAGTAACCACCTCCAAAATAACAGTGCTGACCTGCTTCCAAGGGCTGAATTTTCATATAACAAACCTCTAAACAGTTTTACCAAGCATACACCATTCTATGCCAATTATGGTTTCCACCCTTCAATCCACCTTAAGTCACACACCAAAAATACCTGTCCATCTGTATCTGAAACAATCGAGAATCTCAAGAAAAGGGTTTCAATTTCTACAACAAAACCTAAAACAAGCTCAAGAAACTCAAAAATTGCATTATGACGCCCATCACAGAAATACTCCAGAATACAAGATTTTTGACATGGTGTGGTTGTCCACTAAAAATTTAAGATTACCTAACCCCTTGAAAAACTTAGCAGTCTATACATTGGTCCTTTCAAAATTCAAAGCATTATCAATTCCAACGCTGTTTGTTTGTAACTTCCTGATACATACAGAATACATCCCACATTCCATGTATCATTACTAAAAATGTACAAAAAGCCTCTTGCCACTGAGTGGCAGCCAGCTCCTCCTCCCCCCATTATTATCGGTGGTCAAGAGGAATTTGAAGTGAAGCAAATTTTGTATTCCAGAAAATTCCATGATAAAGTAATTCGTTGGAAGGGATATGGGAAAGATGAAGATTCTTTGGTGAGTTCCTCAGCAGTCAAAGCCTTGTTACTGCTTTCTCGTTTCCATAGACTGCATCCCACTAAACCTAAATTTCAAAGTTTTGCAGTGGATTCCTTTGAGGGGGGGGGGTTGTTACATATATGTATAACTATTCCTTCAGAATCTACTATCTTTTGGACCATGATGCCTTCAACTAGCTTTAAGATGACCTGTTCACCAAAATATCAGTGCTTTGTTAATTTACAAGCTGTAGTGAGCTGTTCTCTGGCAATACACTAGAAGAAGCTTCTATTAATTTTTGTGATTTTCTCTCTATTTCCTACTCTATTTCTAAACTGCAATTTTGGGAAGTTAATTTGTTAACTTTATTCTGTTTTTTTTGCTGCTTTTGTAATAACTGCTAACAAGGCTACAGACTGTTACTCTGAGGATTTAACAGCAAGCCAGCAGACTGTTGCTCTCAGGATTAAAGCTCCTCTTTGCTGATCTGACAACTAGCCTGCGCAACAGAAGCGGAGTAAGAACACAGCCTAAAATCTGTAATACTTACACAGTTATTCTGCATAATTGTTTACCTGTCACAGCAAGTTGGGCAGTATCTGATTGTTGTGAGTTCATATACTCATATACTGGGACTCTGCCTACACTAATACTTAACTTTTAATATTACATCTACACTGGCTACATGCTGTATTGTAATAAGTCATTTACACATAGTGGTTAATTATAAGATTTCATATAAGATTTACTTACTGGCAATAGTGAAGCCACTATTGAAATATAAAACCTCTGCAGTTGTGATCCAAAAACAAGCTAACACAGTCACAACTGACAATAAAACATATGGTGGGATGGCTTGGTGGCATTATGACGAGCAGTTTCATCAGAGCATTGCAGTGCGCCCCGGAGATGAGATGGGATTATAGGGAAATGGGGATCTGGTTTAAGATTATGACACTTCTGAGGTTGGGTCAGACCTTTCAGACCGATGCAGCAACAGGATGTGCAAGTGGCAGCAGTGCAACCATTGTCATCAGAAAGGGGTTATGTTTTCAATTTAATGAGGGGCAGTGTAAGTTCAGGACTTAAAGTAAATACAAACCAATGTGTTCGGGTGTGGGAGAGCAGAGGCTAAGTGTTTTAAGCGAGGAAAAATTATTGGGAAGCTTGGGGAGGCAGTTGTTCAGGGCCCGGCCCCTGGTGAGAGTAGAAAGGATGTTTCCTTGGCTAGAGCAGTACGGTGTATTGAGAGAGAGAGCTGTGGATGTGGAATTGTTACTCACAGGTTCCAGCTCAAGGTTCATTATTCCATATGAGGGTTAAGGTAATGTTTCTGATTTTGACAATTTGGTAACAGTGATTAAGCAGGAAATGGTGGCAGGGGAGGATCTTCATCTTTCCACTGATGCATCCAGAGCCCACTGTTTTGGGGCTTACCTGCACGGTAAATGGTGCAGGTAACGGATTCTTGGCCCCAGGCATGTGACCTAAAAGAGACCTTTGCTGAGAATCACTTACAACTGGTGTTCAGGTGCTTTCAAAGTTACACAGGTATCTCAGATGAGTGGTAAAGTGAAACCTGCTGCCCTTCTGAACTCCACCCAACACTCAAAAATTACAGCTCATATTTGCCTTCTGTATTCTCACAAACAGAGGCCATAGGATTGGGAAGGTATTATTCAATATAACTTCCCCTCAAAATTTGCTTACTGGCCAACTCCTGCTGCCCTAGGCCCAGGTCTAGTTGAATTAGACTAAAGTATATTCCTGATTACAGGATAAAAGAAATCTAAAGCAGTATTTTTCACAGTCCTCATGGCACACGAAATGGGATAACATTTTCATGATATCTGGAGTTGAAAATACTGATCTAAAGTATTACTATCTACCCCTTTTATTTTCCTCCTTACTGTGTTAGACTTACTGATATCCCAAATACTAAACACAATGGGGAATCTTACAAACAATAGCTTGTAATTGAATGTATCTTTTATTAAATTATAAAATAAAAAACAGGACGTATGGTAAACTTACTTATTTTGTTCCTACCTCCTAAACACTGCATGCTGTTCAGCCCAGTGATTTCTTTTAATAGATGTAATTTAGTCCTTGAAACAAAGAAATGAAAATTGAAGCTGAGGCTATTAATATGCCTAGAATTTGTACCTAGGAAATCAGAATAGGTGCACATGTCTTGGGTGGATGTGGGTACATTATTCTTTTTATAAAGAAAAAAGTTTCAAGCTGTGACAACAATTAGTGCACTTGTCAGATCTCCTTTTTAAACAAATACATATTAACAGGGAATCTAGTATTGTGCCCTCCTCTGGTGTGAAAATGAGACAATCAAAATCAAAATCTATTGTAATTACCTTGGTGATATTATAATTAGAAACAATTAAGTTATTCCATGCTGCTTTTTCCCTCTCGGCTACAATTAAAAAAGTATATATCTTTCTCTTGCACATTACTGCTGATCACGTTACCTCACTACGTGTGTAGAAAGTGGATAGGTTTGAAGGAAATTATACAGTATTCAGACAGCATTCCGAGGATATTCATTAATACATTCATAATGACTATCTATCTATCTATCTATCTATCTATCATCTATCTATCTATCTATCTATTATCTAGCTATCTATTTATCTCTCTGTTTGTTTGTCTGTCTGTCTGCCTGAATGTCACTGTCTGTCTATCTGCTTGTCTGCCTATCTGCATGTCTTTGCCTGTCTGTTTATCTACCTACTCTTTCAATTGTTATTTGTTTCCTTAATTCCATCCCTTCTCCCATCACCCTCCTCTCTCCTTTTTTCTTTTCTTCCATTTCCCTTCTCCTTTCTCTGTGGTTAATTTTAGATTTCTTATTCATTTGATCCATTTAATCTCTATCGGATAGATTACGAGTTTTTATCGTAAGGCTTGCGGTGCTAACAAGCATTTTTTTTTCTCACCACTCACTTAAGACAACACTGGTATTACGGGTTTTTAAAAACCCGGCGTTAGCCACAGAAAAGTGAGCGTAGAGCAAAATTTAGCTCCACATCTCACCTCAATACCAGCGCTGCTTATAGTAGTGGGGAGCTGGCTAAACGTGCTTGTGCATGATTTTCCCCATAAAAAAAAACTAACACCTGCAAAAAAGCAGCGTTCAGCTCCTAACGCAGCCCCATTGATTCCTATGGGGAAATACCTTTTATGTCTACACCTAACACCCTAACATGAACCCCGAGTATAAACACCCCTAATCTTACACTTATTAACCCCTAATCTGCCGCCCCCGACATTGCCGACACCTGCATTATATTATTAACCCCTAATCTGTCGCTCCGGACACCGCCGCCACCTACGTTATACTTATGAACCCCTAATCTGCTGCCCCAAACATCACAACACCTACATTATATTTATTAACCCCTAATCTGCCCCCCCAACGTTGCCGCAACCTAACTACACTTATTAACCCCTGATTTGCCTTCCCCAACGTCGCCGCCACTATAATAATGTTATTAACCCCTAAACCTAAGTCTAACCCTAACACCCCCTAACTTAAATATAATTTAAATACATCTAAATAAAATAACTTTAATTAACTAAATTATTCCTATTTAAAACTAAATACTTACCTATAAAATAAACCCTAAGCTAGCTACAATATAACTAATAGTTATCTTGTAGCTATTTTAGGGTTTATTTTTATTTTACAGGCAACTTTGTATTTATTATAACTAGGTACAATAGTTATTAAATAGTTATTAACTATTTAATAACTACCTAGCTAAAAAAATACAAATGTACCTGTAAAATAAACCCTAACCTAAATTACAATTACACCTAACACTACACTATAATTAAATTAATTACCTAAACTAACTACAATTAATTACAATTGCTAAACTAAAGAACGAAAAAAAACACTAAATTACAGAAAATAATAAAATAATTACAAGAATTTTAAACTAATTACACCTAATCTAATCCCCCTAATAAAATAAAAAAGCCCCCCAAAATAATAAAAATCCCTACCCTACACTAAATTACAAATAGCCCTTATAAGGGCCTTTTGCAGGGCATTGCCCCAAAGTAATCAGCTCTTTTACCTGTAAAAAAAAATACAATACCCCCCAACATTAAAACCCACCACCCACACACCCAACCCTACTCTAAAACCCACCCAATCCCCCCTTAATAAAACCTAACACTAACCCCTTGAAGATCACCCTACCTTGAGACGTCTTCACCCAACCGGGTAGAAGTGATCCTCCAGACGGCCAGAAGTCTTCATCCGATCCAGGCAGAAGAGGACCTCCAGACAGGCAGAAGTCTTCATCCAGACAGCATCTTCTATCTTCATCCATCCGGAGCGGAGCGGGTCCATCTTCAAGCCAGCCGACGCGGAGCATCCTCTTCCAACGACATCCAACTGAAGAATGAAGGTACCTTTAAGTGACGTCATCCAAGATGGCGTTCCTTGAATTCCGATTGGCTGATACAATTCTATCAGCCAATCGGAATTAAGGTAGAAAAAATCCTATTGGCTGATACAATCAGCCAGTAGGATTGAAATTCAATCCTATTGGCTGATTCAATCAGCCAATAGGATTGAGCTTGCATTCTATTGGCTGATTGGAACAGCCAATAGAATGCAAGTTCAATCCTGTTGGCTGATTGTATCAGCCAATAGGATTTTTTCTACCTTAATTCCGATTGGCTGATAGAATTCTATCAGCCAATTGGAATTCAAGGGACGCCATTCAAGGGACGATTAAATAATATTTAAGTTTAGGGTTAGACTTAGGTTTAGGGGTTAATACATTTAATATAGTGGTGGCGACATTGGGGGTGGCAGATTAGGGGTTAATAAAATCTAACTAGTGTTTGCGAGGCAGGAGTGTGGCGGTTTAGGGATTAATATATTTATTTAAGTGGCGGCGATGTTCGTTCGGCAGATTAGGGGTTAAAAACGTTATTTAAGTGTTTGCGATGTGGGGGGGCCTCGGTTTAGGGGTTAATAGGTAGTTTATGGGTGTTAGTGTACTTTATAGCACTTTAGTTAAGAGTTTTATGTTACGGCGTTAGCCCATAAAACTCTTAACTACTGACTTTTAAATGCGGTAACAGTCTTGACAGGAGAGGGTGTACCGCTCACTTTTTCCAAGACTCGTAATACCGGCGTTAGGAAAATCCCATTGAAAAGATAGGATACGCAATTGACGTAAGGGGATTTGCGGTATGCTCGAGTCGCGGAAAAAAAGTGAGCAGTACACCTGTACCTGCAAGACTCGTAATACCAGCGGGCTTAAAAAGCAGTGCTGCTTTTTAAGGCTAACGCAAGACTATATATTTATGTATTTATCTGTTTATGTATTAGTAACATCATTTTGTTATAATCCAGTTAGTCATTTGTTTTTGTATATGTTATTCTAAATTAATAATTGATTTATATGATTTAAAAGAAAAAGGAATGTAGTTATATTTTAATCGAAATTATCTAGTATAAGAAAATATTGGATAAAAAATTAACCAATCAGGACACATTTAAAATTAGGACCTTCAATACTGAGCTTTATCTTTGAGAAAGCCAAATCAATGAAACGTGTCACAGGGCAAATAGTGACAGAAAAGGGGCAGTGACCAGTAAAAGTGCAGCACAGCGCTATTGATGCTGAAGCAAACGCAGTTGTGTGATTCAATATTTGTTCAGCTCCAGAACTTCTAATTGTGGGACAAGGTCATCTTGGGCAAGATAAATTAGTATGGTCCCTTTAGATCAGCATCCTTATTCTCCTCCGCCTGTATACCCTGTCCCCTTTATGGCCCACCCGTCCCAACATTCAGTGTGTCCTATATAAAGAATAACATTATATATTACACCTCCTGATATGATAAACACTTCTTCATAAAGTAAATGCAGTCTGTACAATATACCTTCTCATACCATCTCCCCTAACATTGCTGGGCCAAATTGCAAAGCCCTGGCTGGGTGCCCCTCTCGCCCTACACAGGGCTAAATTATGAGTGGCGTGCGAACAGTTGAGCACATGTGATAAGGGGTTATTGCGGGTGTTTTTACATCAGAAGTAGTGCGTGCATTACAAGTTGAAAGTAAATGCATTCACTTGCATAACTGTTAGGCTCATCTAAAAAGTTGCACTAAATACATAAAAAATGCATTAAAAACATTGAACAGCACTTCCAAATGAAGATTTCCAAACATGCATATGTGGAAACAAGATATGTATATACTAGGCGATAAGCCTGCCCAGAGGGCAGTCTATTTAAAATTACTGAAAAATTATCAAAAATGTAATACCCCTATAAAAATAACCCCCCAAAATACAAAAAACCCTAATCTAACAATAAACTACCAATAGCCCTTAAAAGGGCATTTTGCAGGACATTGTCCTTAATTAAACAGCTCTTTTACCTTAAAAAAATTACAAAGTACCACCTAAAACTAAACCCCTCACCCACACAACCCCCCCAAAATAAAAAAAATAAGCTACCCATTGCCCCTAAAGGGACATTTGTATGGGAATTGCCCTTAAAAGGGCAATTAGCTCTTTTGCTGCCCATTAAACATTTTAAAAATCCCTAATCTAAACCCCCCCCCCCAAAAATAAAACTAAGTCTAACCCGAAATAGGTACTCACAGTTCCGGAAGTCCGGCGGTGAAGGTCTTCTTCCAGGCGGCGACATCTTCATCCATTGTGGGGACATCTTCTATCTTCATAAGGAGCAAAGGCGACACAGAGCAGAGTTGACTGTGGAGCTGCACCGGTAATCGCAGAGCAGGACCGGCGGTCGCGGAGCAGGACTGGTGTGGAGGATCCTCTTCATGTGTTCGCCACTGCACACTGAACATTCTTTAGGGGCAATGGGTAGCTTAGGTTTTTTAGACTTAGGTTTTTTATTTTGGGGGGTTGTGTGGGTGAGGCGGTTTACTTTTAGAGGGTAATTAGTACTTTATTTAGGTTAAAGAAGCTGATTGCTTTAGGGTGAAGCCCTACAAAAGACCCTTTTAAGGGATATTGGTAGTTTAGTGTTAGTGTTTTTTTTTAGATTAGGACTTTTTAAATTTTAATGTACAGCAAAAGAGCTGATTGTCCTTTTAAGGGCAATGTCCATACAAATGTCAATTAGGGCCAATGGATATCTTAGGTTTTTTTAGACAGTGAATACTGCTCAAAATTTCAATGACACAACTTGCCTCAACTTTAGGGGGCGCTACCAAATAACCAGATATAGAATAGTATGTATTCTGGACTACAATTAATCAAACCCGATTACAATCAATAGTATTGTTAGGCAGAATAAGAAGGATTTTAAATAATAAATATGGGATGGAAAAAACGTTAACCTTCCCCCCAATAATGTCAGTCAATTATACACAATTTGTATGTGGGTAATATTATAGTATAGAAGTGGTCTGTCCACAGATACGACAATGTTTGTCAATATTAAACATCAAATAAATTAATGTTATTGCCAAAAGATGTAAAGTCTTATCTGGTATGACAGTTCAGTATAGATCTATACGCTGTATTCTGTATAAACTCCTTCCTTGGATATCCAATAGCGATAGGTAGCTGATCCTTGTGATAAACAACACTGCTCACTCCAAAAAAATTATGTGAAAAGAATCACAAACAAGGGCGCTTCTTTGTGTGATACTGATAATATTAAAATGAAATGCACACTAAAGAATTATACTCACAAGTATGGCAGCACCCATTTGTGCTAGGCAGGGCGTTCTGGGAACTCTCAGAAACAGCGAGGAGAGCTGAGAAACGTGTTGCACAACTGTTTTCTTCACACAGGCTTACAGCAGAAGGGGCGGTCCAAGGTGAATCCCTGCTCTGTGGATCAGTGAGCTGGGACACTGAGAGTTCCCAGAATGCCCTGCTTAGCACAATTTGGTGCTACCATACTTGTGAGTATGATTCTTTAGAGTTCATTTAATTTTAATATTATCAGTATCCCATGAAGAAGCGCCCTGGTTTGTGATTCTTTTCACATAATTTTTTTAGACTTAGTTTTTTTTTTTTTTTTTTGTGGGGGTTGGTTGTGTCGGGGGTTTAATTGTTAGGGGGTACTTTGTAATTTTTTTAAGGTAAAGGAGCTGTTTAACTTAGGGCAATGCCCTACAAAAAGCTCTTTTAAGATTATTCTGAAACAACCCCTTATTCACATACCGTTCCTCCAGTGTGGCATCTAAAGGCTAGTTTCTACATTCCTCAAACAGAGGATATACTCAGGACGTACCACTTATTGGATACACTATTACCCCATATAGGAACCGTTTTGGTGTCCCTTGTACAAGCGAATAAGATACCTCATAATTTTGAGGTATTTTAACGTGAGCAGTTTAACTATTTTTATTTGTTTTTTGGTAAAACTATCTACACTATATATACATATCTTGTTTCCACATATACATGTTTAGAAATCTTCCATTAGAAGCACTGTTCCACAAATAACAATAATCAAGAATTTTACATTACCTTCTCACTAAGGTGAAAGTGAGAAAACCAGAACAGCAGCACCTGAGGAAACACAACCTAGCATTTATTTATTTTGGTAAACATAAGCGCAGTTTCCAATTAGATATATATGGTCACATGGGGTGTTTGTCCTATTGGGAACTGGCTACAGCAGAGAGCAGGAAGTTTTGAACAGAGCAAGTAATCAGCGAAGTGGCAAGGAGCGTGATCGGCTATGTAAAAACTTTTCATCAGGATTGCACATCTATCAGTCTCAGAAGGAGGTGTGTGGACAGATAATCAAGGCCTAGCTACATCCGGGGGATCGGCATGGAGCCGGTTGCCAGGTTTGTAAGCTCTACATGTTGATCCGGCCGGTCTGGGCTTTTTTGAATATATCGCTTCAAGCAGCCTGATGTTGTATGCCTGTCTACATTACGCCATATATATCCTTTGCCTTTGTGCTCGCCACACTCAAGCTTTCTGTCCTGCTTACCTGCATCTTTATTGCCACTCTCTTTTTGCTTTATGTGCTTTGGGCTGTTGGGCAGTGGTCAGCAACCTTGTTACCACAGATGTTTTGGAACTACATTTCCCATGATGCTTATACACTCTTTAGGCTGGCTAAGTATCATGGGAAGTATAGTTCTAAAACATCTTAGGTGCCAATGTTGCTGACCCCTGCTGTTGGGCCATGTGCATTACTGACCAGTTAATGCAATTGTTCTGCTATATTTATATGTGTATATACTGTATATGTTGTATTTTATGAACACACCTAACTTTAATATCAGACTGTTATTTCCATGGACATTTTTGGATATTGAAATGCTAAGGGACATTTGTCTACAACATCAAGGACTTAAAGGGTTAAAAGCTGATTTAGAACAGCATTGGTGATTCTGACCTACAGTTACCAGCTTGTTTTAGTTCAGAGGTGACAAGACAAGTTTTGAGAAAAACCAGTCGGAGATCTGAGCAAACTCTCTATCAAAACAATGCCTCAAAAGAAGAAAGGATTCACAAACAAATTTTACAACCCTTACAAACAGCATCTCACAGGGGGTGTCATAAACTACAAGTCTCTGATTAAATCTCTGTTCCTATCACCAATAGCCTAAGGAAGTGACGCTCTATCCCCACTCATATAATAAAGTCATCTTGTCTCTGACTGAGGAATGTACAGCTGAGTGTGGGCTGAGCTGTGTGAAAGAATGAATGACTATAAGTTAGTTGCCATTGTATGTATGTAGGCTAAGCTGTCTTCTCACTCACCTCTTCCCTTCCATCTCTCTCCCTCTTTCCACCTTCCCTTTCCTTCCCTTACATTACTCAGTAACTTGTTTCTATGTAAATACTTATTGTCTGTATAATAAATGAAATAATTTCATCAAGCAGCGTCCTGATTTCCTAAGATAAAGGTAATATTAGTGAGGAAACAGTAACTAAAAAGTTAGCAGATACTACATTTGGCACCCCAGATAAATCACTAATTCCACATTGAACTACTGCTGAATTTGCTAAATTGAAGTACTGGAGCTGCAAGAAATCTTGGTGAATAGAGGCCAAACCGGATCTATATGTGTGGGAAGTGTGCAGATCTACAAGACACTGTGTGTAGAGAGAAATCTGTAAGTACTGTAAGTATATGTTTTTGTGTGTTTATGATATGTTCCTGTATGCTACAGAAAAGTATCAATTGTTTCTTGCTAAAATCCAAAAACAAGAGAGTAGCCAGACATATCTGAGAGTAAATTGTAATAAGCATAGTCCAGTTTTCATGCAGCTCAAAAGGAGATCCCTCTAGGTTTAGATTTTAGGCTAATGATGCAAAAAGTTTGTTGATGTTAGATGTGTACTTGTGAGTGTGTACATTTGTACTGTGTATAGTGTGTTGTGTTAATCTGGTGTGTTTGTTGTTAGTAAGAATGGAACTGGTTGAGAAATACATTAAGAAATATGCCTCTGTCACATGTATTACTTGCTCCGAAGATCCATTGACACGTCAGTTTTATGATGTAATTAAACAATGAGAGAAGCACAATAATGAACTAAGTAGAAAACTGTTTCAGAAAGACAGAAAAAAGAGAGCTAAGTAATTTACTAAGTATGTTTCTAAGAATGAAAGAGATTGCTGAACAGAAAGAGTTGGAATGGAAGGCACAAAGAACTGATATCATAGAACAGCTGGATAAACTTGGTCAATCTATTATGGCTGTTGCTAGTCACTCTGAAAAGAGATGTGAGTGTGATACACTGAGTGAAGAGATAGACAAACTTACTAAAGTGAATGCTGAGCTACAAGAGAGGCTTAATGAATGTGAAGTGAGGTGTGGCATGAGAGAACAATTAGTAATATGTATGGAAGAAAAGGAAATGCAGAGAGAAAATGTTATTGCATCACTTAAGGCAGATTTATGGGAGTCTGAATCACAGCTTTTCAATAAGGAACAATGTATCTTGTCTCTTAAAGCACAGAGGATACAAGACAAATGCAACTGTTACAGGAGTAGTCTAGCACATGTGTGTCCTTTAGAAGTAGATGGTAATGAAAGTCAAACTATAGAACTAGATGGACAAACCCCTAACATTCCTGACAGTTCTTTGTTAATTTTTAACCAAGTCCCCTATATTCTAACGCCTCAAACATTAGGTAAAAAACAGCAAACAGAATGCAGACAAAGCAACCCTCAATTACAGACTAACATAAATAATCATACTAGCTCTTACACTACAAGACCGTAATAATTTGTGCCGTATTTTAGGTCACTTTGATACCTCCACACCACCTGTAATCCTTTCTAATAAGTTAGAAGCTGTTATTACTCAGTATAATTTAGGCAACAGAGATGCATGTGCTTTGCTCAGGGCCTGGTTGCCATCACAATTAGCTGCACAGCTAAGGGCACCAGTAGGCACCCATAAAGGAGTTTCTCCTGATGTTGATGCAAACTGGGGAAATTTAGGAGACAGATTAAAGAAATTACAGTATGTTTTGTGTTGTTGTGATGCCAGAGGTACCAGTGCCATAGCAAATGCAAGTTTAAAGGAAGTAGATGACACAATTTTGTTTTGCACTGAGTACCTTGCACTGTATAAGATAACTTATGACTGCCCTAACATGTCCCCAGATGATGCAGATTTTCTGTATTCTATGGAAAATAAATGCACATTAATTGACAGTAGTACAAGAATCACTCTTAGAAATGCCAGCTCCTATACAAACTTTGTTAACATACTACTGGTTTACAGACTCAAAGCATAAGAATGTCACTCAAAATAATATATCTATGCTAACTGAGAGTCAGGGAAAGCAGAGATTTTTGACACGTTGTTTTAAATGTGGAAAGTTTGGGCACATCATGAGGGAATGTGTGACATCAATGAGAGATACCAGGAATAAAAATTACATTAGGAGGCTGAACAAAATATCATATTTAAGTAAGGAGGGAAAATACAGTGATATATTTGAAGGTGAACAGGAACAGAATATATCTCCTTTAACAAAGATAGAAGTCATAGAAGAAACTACTAAGAAGGAAAATAGATGTCAGCAAACTTGCAAAGAGCCCCCTTCTAAAAAAGAAGGGACAAATGTTCAATTTCAGATGCCTTTCATAAACTGACCATTTTGGGCACTATTTAATTACACACAATTGGCAATGCATCTATTGATATTCAATTTAGCTCAGCCTGTGTATATTGCCAATTGATTGCAGAAATCTGTTTCTACTCTCTACATTCTATTACCCTGTATTCCATGTATAGTGATGGTAGAATTTTAGGCAAGTAGAGATTTATTTTGTTTCATTTATTTACTTTGTATATATATCTATATTAATGTTATGTTTCTTTTTTTTTTTAGGGCTATTACTTGAAGAGAAGTGAACTTTGTACAGTCTACTTCAAGAAATTAAGGCCTAGATTTAGAGTTGGGCGGTAGCCGTCAAAATCAGTGTTAGAGGCTCCTAACGCTGGTTTTTACCGCCCGCTGGTATTTGGAGTCAGTCAGGAAAGGGTCTAACGCTCACTTTGCAGCCGCGACTTTTCCATACCGCAGATCCCCCTACGCCATTTGCGTATCATATCTTTTCAATGGGATCTTTCTAATGCCGGTATTTAGAGTCGTGGCTGAAGTGAGCGTTAGAAATCTAACGACAAAACTCCAGCCGCAGAAAAAAGTCAGGAGTTAAGAGCTTTCTGGGCTAACGCCGGTTTATAAAGCTCTTAACTACTGTGCTCTAAAGTACACTAACACCCATAAACTACCTATGTACCCTTAAACCGAGGTCCCCCCACATCGCCGCCACTCTATTAAAATTTTTTAACCCCTAATCTGCCGCTCCGTACACTGCCGCCAGCTACGTTATCCCTATGTACCCCTAATCTGCTGCCCCTAACATCGCCGACCACTATGTTATTTTTATTAACCCCTAATCTGCCGCCCCCGCTATCGCTGACACCTGCATATTATTATTAACCCCTAATCTGCCGCTCCGTACACCGCCGCCAGCTACATTATACCTATCTACCCCTAATCTGCTGCCCCTAACATCGCCGACGCCTATATTATATTTATTAACCCCTAATCTTCCCCCCACAACGTCGCCTCCACCTACCTACAATAATTAACCCCTAATCTGCCGACCGGATCTCACCTCTACTATAATAAATGTATTAACCCCTAAAGCTAAGTCTAACTCTAACCCTAACACCCCCCTAACTTAAATATAATTTAAAGCTAACAAAATAAATTAACTATTATTAAATAAATTATTCCTATTTAAAGCTAAATACTTACCTGTAAAATAAACCCTAATATAGCTACAATATAAATTATAATTATATTGTAGCTATTTTAGGATTAATATTTATTTTACAGGCAACTTTGTAATTATATTAACCAGGTACAATAGCTATTAAATAGTTAATAACCATTTAATAGTTACCTAGTTAAAATAATTACAAAATTACCTGTAAAATAAATCCTAACCTAAGTTACAATTAAACCTAACACTACACTATCAATAAATTAATTAAATACAATACCTACAATTATCTACAATTAAACCTAACACTACACTATCAATAAATTAATTAAATACAATACCTACAAAGAAATACAATGAAATAAACTAACTAAAGTACAAAAAATAAAAAAGAACTAAGTTACAAAAAGAAAAAAATATTTACAAACATTAGAAAAATATTACAACAATTTTAAACTAATTACACCTACTCTAAGCCCCCTAATAAAATAACAAAGCCCCCCAAAATAAAAAATGCCCTACCCTATTCTAAATTAAAAAAGTTCAAAGCTCTTTTACCTTACCAGCCCTGAAAAGGGCCCTTTGCGGGGCATGCCCCAAAGAATTCAGCTCTTTTGCCTGTAAAAAAAACACATACAATACCCCCCCCAACATTACAACCCACCACCCACATACCCCTAATCTAACCCAAACCCCCCTTAAATAAACCTAACACTAAGCCCCTGAAGATCTTCCTACCTTATCTTCACCTCGCCGGGTATCACACCGATCCGTCCTGGCTCTGATGTCTTGATCCAAGCCCAAGCGGGGGGCTGAAGATGTCCATGATCCGACTGAAGTCTTCATCCAAGCGGGAGCTGAAGAGGTCCATGATCCGGATGAAGTCTTCTATCAAGCGGCATCTTCAATCTTCTTTCTTCCGGATCCATGTTCATCCCGCGGACGCGGAACATCCATCTTCACCGACGACTTCCCGACGAATGACGGTTCCTTTAAGGGACGTCATCCAAGATGGCGTCCCTCGAATTCCGATTGGCTGATAGGATTCTACTAGCCAATCGGAATTAAGGTAGGAAAATTCTGATTGGCTGATGGAATCAGCCAATCAGTATCAAGTTCAATCCGATTGGCTGGAGTGAAATAACTAAATGTAAACGTGATATATTAAAATAATCCGACATCAGAGATAAATGGCATTCATGCTGCAGCTAAACCTCTCTAAGGTACTATCAATAAAAGATAGTACATTATGAAAAGTTAAATATGCTCAAAACATCACCTTTCAGGTATTTATATTATATCATCCTTTCAAGCTCATAATATGTTAGACGATAATCATATATTCACATATTAAACTGGTGACCCAGATTATCTTGGGAGATATAAATAACCCACATTACTTATAACTGAGCTGTATAATCCACTTGTTCTATCATGTGCCTAGTTAATGTTCTATATACCATATTACATGACTTATTCCTATGTTCACTACAGATGTTTTAGTAAAATTATGTTAACCTATTCAAGTGTCCAAAAGAACTAAATAGGAAACAGACAAAATGGAAACAGGACCAAACGGCTTGGTATGGCAAACGACTCATAGATCAGGAACATGATTGAAAAGTCCCCATGGGTTCTGGCCATACAGTAAGGGTACATCACCTGGCAACTTACATCATTAGATTCTGGAGCAAAAATAATAATGGTAACCCACCGGTGTGTGTAGATCTCCCTGACAGGTGTGGAGCCCTCATTGGATCCCACTCCTATTCAGGATAAGGGTGTGTGGTGGAAAGCCCGCCCCAAAAGGGGCGAAGCCCCCATCAGGTCCTATACCATGGTCCACAATGCCCGTGGTAGTACCTCAGGAATGTGTCTCCAATCTAGATGAGTGCCTTAAAATCAGGTGGTGAATTTAGGCACCCTGGGTGTACAGTCCCCAGCTGGTACATCCATTCCACCTCCCGTCTGAGTAGGGCTTTGCTACGATCTCCTCCTCTATCCAGATGGGGAATATGATCAATCAGAATGTATCTGATGGATGAAACATGATGTGTCATCAGAGCACAGTGTCTTGCGACGGGTTAATCCAACTCCCCCTTGTCAAGTGCTAGCCGTATCGCCCGTCTGTGATTGGCCATCCTTTCACATAGTGTACCAATGGTTTTGCCCACATAGAACTGGGCACACGGACAAAATAGTAAATATATCACAAATGTGGTATTGCAGGATAGTGAATGATTGATGGTATACACCCTGTTAGTGTGCGGGTGATGGAAAGTTTTGGTGGCAATTAGGCCATTACAAGTGGTACAGCCTAGGCATTGGTATGATCCCTTGATGTTAATCTTTGTTGCCAGGGTATAACTTGTTTTAGGGTCTGTCCAGACCAATATATCTCAAAGATTAGTGCCCCTTCGATAGGCAATCATAGGGAACAAATTTTGTGTAAACAGAAGTCTTGGATCTGAAGTGACCAAGGGCCAATATGTTCTCAAAATTTTGCCAGCATCTGTTGTATTTGGTGCAAATGTAGTTGCCATGATAAGTTTCTTCTGCTCTGTGGGTATTATTTCTTTGTTAATAAGGGTATCCTGAGTGAATGTCAAAACCTCTGCAAAGATGTCATTCACAATGTGTGCTTTATAGCCCCGTTGTAGAAATTTGTCTCTCATGAGTTGTAACTGGGAGACCCCTGTGGTCTTGTCAGAATTATTACGTACAGTTCTTATCATCTGTGATTTAATTATGCCCCTAAGTAATGCCGGAGGATGACAACTTGCCGCACTGAGAATAGAATTTCTATCAGTGGGCTTGCTATATAAGGTAGTACCCAAAGTGTGTCCCTGTATGAAAATATTCAAATACAGAAACTGTATTTCTTTGTCACTGTGTGTTATCTTAAATCAAACTGTTGTGTCAGTGTTATTAAACTGGTCAAACCAGTCCAATAGTGTCTGCTGTCCCCCACGCCATACCAGAAAGACATCATCGATGTACCTTACAAAGAAGACAATTGAGGATGTGTCTGTATTCCTTAGGTGTTCATTCTCGAATTGGGGCATGAAGATGTTGGCATAGGATGGGGCCATATTCGACCCCATCGCTGTGCCAGCCACATGGAGATAAAATCTTGTCTCAAAACGAAAATAGTTTTGGTGCAAACAGAATTCAAGTAGGGTCAGCAGGTATTCTACAGGTGGTCCCTCATAATGTGTTCCTTGCATGAGATGTTTTTTAACTGACAGTAGTCCAGTAGTATGTGGGATGATCGTATAGAGACTGTTGACATCCAGGGTAACCAGGATGTCACCAGTCTCTATCTCCACATCCCTCATCTTCCTAATCAGGTCATTGGTATCTGAAATGTATGATTTGATATTTTTTACTGTAGGTTATAATAGTATATCAATGTATCGGGCAACTGGCTGAGATAGCGATTGAACTGCTGAGACAATCGGACGTCCCGGAGAATTGTCCAATGTTTATGTATCTTAGGTATAGTGTATAATACAGGGACCCTAGGGAATTGGGTCACACAAAATTCATATATCTGTTGTGTTAGGTGGCCCTGTTCAAAACCTAATTTGAGGATACCATCCAATTCCTTTTTAAAAATTATGGTTGGATCCCCAGGTAACTCCCTGTATGTATGCACATCGGCCAATTGTTGCATGATGTCCAACCTGTAGTCACTGTAGTTAAGCAATACTATGGCTCCTCCCTTATCAGCAGGATGAATGACAAGGGATTGATCATTATGCAATGATTTAATGGCATCCTTTCCGATGTCACTAAGATTATGTTTCCAGGCCTGGTTAGTTCTTTCATGTTCCAAATCTTGTGAAATCAATCTTACATATGTTTTAGTACTAGCACTACAATTTTGGGGTTCAAATGTACTCAGTTTTTACATCTCTGAACAGGACTCTGTCGTTCTGACTCAATGTGAGAGTGTTGAAAATATTCTTTGATTTTCAAAGTCCTGTTTAGTTTGTAAATGTCCAGTTTAAGGTCAAGTTCCGAAATAGTATGGCTAGGCACAAAAGCCAAACCCTTATTGAGCACCTGTCGCTCTGCTGTAGTCAAAATGTGTGTACTCAAATTTACCACTATATCCTCTGTAGGCTGCGGCGTGAGGGTCTGTATCTGCCTCCTCGCCCTCCTGATATGTGGTCTGTGGTTCCTCCCCCTCCCGAGATCTCGTGGTGACCCCTAAAAAATGACTCAGTGTGGAGTGACCCCTATGTGCATGCGGGAAGTTTCGTGTGGACTGTGGTTTAAATTCAGGTGGTGATGACTGTGTAATATTTAAGTTACTTCCTTCTGTGTCAGAAGACTCTGCTCCACTCATGTCAACTGTACTGAAGTGCACTCTTCTCGGTCTGTGCTTAATCTACCACATCTATAGTGTGATTACATAGCTGTCAGTGCATACGTATATGCTTTGCTGGCAGTACTAATCCTTACATCAAGCTGCTTGTTGCAAATTGTGGATTATATATATATATATATATATATATACTGTATCCATACTTTGGGCTTCTACTTGAGCTATATACCGTTCCCCTTGCTACTTTCTGCATCTTTTGGATTAGTATTGAGATTGAATATATGCCAAGAGACAATATGCTGGATAATTGCCATATAGTGCAACCTAAAGGGTTCTACTACAAGTACCAGGATTAACTATCTGCTGCTGCTAATTTGCAATAGGTGTTTAGGAAATGTTTTCAACAGATTGTTAAGCTTTGGATTTTCTAGTGGCAACTGGCTAGTTATTTAGTATTAAAGTGTGCCTGGTAGGTTATTTAACCACTTATATTGTATAATTTACTTTGTAATAAAAGGTTGTTTATTACTCTGATTATTGGTCTATTATGTCTCTTTGTTGTATTTTCCTGGTAGGGGGCTGAGTTTATTGTATTTTTTTACCACTTATGGGAGGTTGCTGGCTAGGGTACTCTATTATCCCCCCCCCCCCTTCCCCACCTCCTTTCTCCTTTTCTTATTATATATATATATATGTATATAGATAGATAGATAGATATAAAGATATACATTTATATATATATATATATATATATATACATATATATATATATATATATATATATATATATATTATATATATATATATATTTGCTATATATGTATAGGTTAGTGATCATTGGCTACATAAGCTTCCTTTGGATACAACACATACTCTACGCTAATATTGTGCGTTTTAGTCTTGCTGTCGTAGTCTTAAATAGGATTGTCTGGTTTTCTTAGGTCACCCTACAGCACATATATATATGATAGCACACGGAGCACTATTACAAGTAGTAATTTATGTTTTGCGCTCGGGCACAATCCAAATTAGTACTGTAATTTTTTTTTTATGTGACCTTAAGTAACATGACAAGGGGTGGGACTAGGAAAGGATCAAAGGTGTGTGTGTGTGTGTATATATATATATATATATATATATATATTTATACATACAGTACATACATACATGTATATGTATGTAAGTATGAATTGTTTTTTACTTTCATTAACATAGTATAGCACAGAACTAAATGAAGAACCCCATTACTTGTGTTACTTCGGATTAACGCACCATAAACAATCCAACATGAATTTTATACTCGACCCATAAAAGTCTATTATGTGAGGGAATTCCGTCACCTACGCTATTTAACATGCAGATGTTAGCACGCCCTCAACTTGCTAGAGCATTAAAAAAGCACTTGTGATTATGCTTGAGCGATGTTAAAGTGAATGTTAAAAGGAATATTTTTGCCTCCACTTGAAGTCTATCCCTATTTGTCCTAAAGATGGCATCTACTACATAAGACCTACTTACTTAATGGCAGTCAAGTTCTCACTAGACTATAAAATGTAGTTTCCCTTCCCCGGCCCACACTATTTTACATTTCATTGTTTATCTATATGAGACTGCATACTGAGTTTGAATGTTTTTCCTTACTTCAGGCATGGTCACTATGACAACGTATGATTGTTTAAATATAACCCATTTGTTATAGGATCTCATTTAACTAAATATGATTTTTGCTATAGGATTTCATTTAACTAAAAGGTTTATAGTCATCTAGGCAATCATATTTAGGTAAATGGATGGAAGGCAGACAGACTAAAGACAGATAAAAATCCTGAATAAAATAGAGACCTTCTGATTTGATTTGTGTTCTCAATCCTTCTCGGTGGCATCTTCCAACAATGATCCATTTAGTGATACTCATCAGCAAAGGCTTAAAGGACGATTTACTAATGTGCGGGGGGCGGACATCGATAAATGCCGACAGCATATGCTGTCGGCATTTATCATTGCACAAGCATTTCTAGAGAAATGCTTGTGCAATACCGCCCTTGCACATTTGCGGCCAATCGGCCGCTAGCAGGGGATGTCAATCAACCCGATCATATCTGATCGTGCTGATTGCTGTTCGCCGCCTTCTTCACTTTCGCTTCAGGTGGACCTGAAGCGGAGTTGGTCGAAAGTAGATCTGCTGCTTCATAAATCAACCCCTTAAACTCGTTAGAAATGTCATCTTAGTTTATACATTTGTTGCAAAATCCTTAAATATATACATATATCTATAGTAGGGACTGTCTACTCCAGAATTGTAATTGTTTAAAAAGATGGATAATCTCTTTATTACTCATTCCCTTTTTTGCATAACTAACACTGTTATATTAATACACTTATTACCTCTGTGATTACTTGTATCTAAGCCTCTGCAGACTGCCCCTTATCTCAGTTTATTTGACTGACTAATACATAACTCCACAGGTGTGAGCATGATGTTAACAATATGGCACATATGAACTAGCACTGTCTAACTGAGAAAAACTGTGAAAATGCAGAGGCAGCTTTCAACAGCTTAGAAATTAGCATATGAGTGTACTTAGGTTCAGCTTTTAACAAAGAATACCAAGAGAACAAAGCAAATTTGATGATAAAAGTAAAATAAGAAGTTGATTAAAATGACATGCCCTATCTGAATCATGAAAGTTTAATTTTGACTTGACTGTCTCTTTAAATAATAAAGGTTAAAATGAGTAGACAAATAGTCATAAATTAGCTCTCTCCTACCTCAAATAATTAGAAAAGAGAAACTTACGGCTAGATTTAGAGTTTTGTCGGTAACGACCCGAAAAGCTAACGCTGGCTTTTTTCTGGCCGCACCATAAAAATAACTCTGGTATTGAGAGTCCACATAAAGGCTGCGTTAGGCTCCAAAAAAGGAGCGTAGAGCATATTTAATGCAGCTTTAACTCTCGATACCAGAGTTGCTTACGGACGCGGCCAGCCTCAAAAACGTGCTCATGCACGATTCCCCCATAGGAAACAATGGGGCTGTTTGAGCGGGAAAAAAACCTAACACCTGCAAAAAAGCAGCGTTCAGCTCTAACGCAGCCCCATTGTTTGCTATGGGAAACACTTCCTACGTCTGCACCTAACACCCTAACATGTACCCCGAGTCTAAACACCCCTAACCTTACACTTATTAACCCTAATCTGCTGCCCCGCTATCGCTGACCCCTGCATATTATTATTAACCCCTAATCTGTCGCTCCGTACACCGCCGCTACTTACATTATCCCTATGTACCCCTAATCTGCTGCCCTAACACCGCCGACCCCTATATTATTTATTAAGCCCTAATCTGCCCCCCACAACGTCGCCTCCACCTGCCTACACTTTTAACCCTAATCTGCCGACCGGACCAGAGTGCTACTATAATAAAGTTATTAACCCCATCCGCCTCACTAACCCTATAATAAATAGTATTAACCCCTAATCTGCCCTCCCTAACATCGCCGACACCTAACTTCAATTATTAACCCCTAATCTGCCGACTGGAGCTCACCACTATTCTAATAAATGTATTAACCCTAAAGCTAAGTCTAACCCTAACACTAACACCCCCCTAAGTTAAATATAATTTACATCTAACGAAATTAATTATCTCTTATTAAATAAATTATTCCTATTTAAAGCTAAATACTTACCTGTAAAATAAATCCTAATATAGCTACACTATAAATTATAATTATATTATAGCTATTTTGGATTAATATTTATTTTACAGGTAACTTTGTAATTATTTTAACCAGTTACAATAGCTGGATGAAGATGGCTCCGCGGTGGAGGTCTTCAGGATGGAGCCGGTCCTCATCGGATGAAGATAGAAGATGCCGCTTGGAAGATGATGGTTGCCGATCCGGATCTACTCTTCTTCCCGGATAGGATGAAGACTTTGGAGCCTCTTCTGGACCTCTTCAGCCGCCGGAATATGGATCGCCAGCCCCCGCTTGGGTTGGATGAAGATTTTGGAGCCAGGACGGATCGGTGAACCTGGTATGGTGAAGACATGGTAGGATGATCTTCAGGGGCTTAGTGTTAGGTTTATTTAAGGGGTGTTTGGGTTAGATTAGGGGTATGTGGGTGGTGGGTTGTAATGTTGGGGGGGGTATTGTATGTTTTTTTTTACAGGCAAAAGAGCTGAACTTCTTGGGGCATGCCCCGCAAAGGGCCCTGTTCAGGGCTGGTAAGGTAAAAGAGCTTTGAACTTTAGTCATTTAGAATAGGGTAGGGCATTTTTTATTTTGGGGGGCTTTGTTATTTTATTAGGGGGCTTAGAGTAGGTGTAATTAGTTTAAAATTGTTGTAATATTTTTCTTATGTTTGTAAATATTTTTTTATTTTTTGTAACTTAGTTCTTTTTTATTTTTTGTACTTTAGTTAGTTTATTTCATTGTAGTTATTTGTAGGTATTGTATTTAATTTATTTATTGATAGTGTAGTGTTAGGTTTAATTGTAGGTAATTGTAGGTATTTTATTTAATTAATTTATTGATAGTGTAGTGTTAGGTTTAATTGTAACTTATGTTAGGATTTATTTTACAGGTAAATTTGTAATTATTTTAACTATTTTAGCTATTAAATAGTTCTTAACTATTTAATAGCTATTGTACCTGGTTAAAATAAATACAAAGTTACCTGTAAAATAAATATTAATTCTAAAATAGCTATAATATAATTATAATTTATGTTGTAGCTATATTAGGATTTATTTTACAGGTAAGTATTTAGCTTTAAATAGGAATAATTTATTTAATAAGAGTTAATTAATTTCGTTAGATTAAAATTATATTTAATTTAGGGGGTGTTAGTGTTAGGGTTAGACTTAGCTTTAGGGGTTAATACATTTATTAGAATAGCGGCAAGATTCGGTCGGCAGATTAGGGGTTAATAATTGAAGTTAGGTGTCGGCGATGTTAGCGAGGGCAGGTTAGGGGTTAATAAATAAATATAGGGGTCGGCGGTGTTAGGGGCAGCAGATTAGGGGTACATAGCTATAATGTAGCTGGCGGCTTTTTGCGGTCGGCAGATTAGGGGTTAATTATTGTAGGTAGGTGGCGGCGACGTTGTGGGGGGCAGGTTAGGGGTTAATAAATATAATATAGGGGTCGGCGTGTTAGGGCAGCAGATTAGGGGTACATAGGGATAATGTAGCTGGCGGCGGTGTGCGGACGGCAGATTAGGGGTTAATAAGTATAGGTAGCTGGCGGCGACGTTGTGGGGGCAGATCAGGGGTTAATAAATATAATATAGGGGTCGGCGGTGTTAGGGGCAGCAGATTAGGGGTACATAAGTATAACGTAGGTGGCGGTCGGCAGATTAGGGGTTAAAAAAATTTTATCGAGTTGCGGCGATGTGGGGGGACCTCGGTTTAGGGGTACATAGGTAGTTTATGGGTGTTAGTGTACTTTAGAGTACAGTAGTTAAGAGCTTTATGAACCGGCGTTAGCCAGAAAGCTCTTAACTACTGACTTTTTTCTGCGGCTGGAGTTTTGTTGTTAGATTTCTAACGCTCACTTCAGACACGACTCTAAATACCGGAGTTAGAAAAATCCCATTGAAAAGATAGGATACGCAATTTACGTAAGTGAGCGTTAGACCCTTTTTTGAGTGACTCCAAATACCGGAGGTAGCCTAAAACCAGCGTTAGGAGCCTCTAACGCTGGTTTTCACGGCTACCGCCAAACTCTAAATCTAGGCCTTAAAGGGCTAGGAAGGTCAAAATGAAATTTGTATGATTCAGATAGAGAATGTAATTTTAAGACACTATTAAATTCTCTTCTGTTTTTAAACTTTCGTGAAAAATAATATGTACATATCCTATACTACTGGGAGTTACCTGGTGATTGGTGATTACACACATTGTTCTCTTGTTATTGGCTCACGAGATGTGTTCAGCTAGCTCCAGTTGCGCTTTGCTGCTTTGGAGCTGACTTTAACTATGTGTTTAATTCCTTTGTAAGGCTTAAATAAACACACAGTTATATAAAGGTAATCTTGCTATATTAAAATGCCCTAATATTAGAGCATTTTCTTATGGCACTTTTATATCCCTTTAACTTATAATTATCGACATGAGAGCTCTACTAGACTTTTAAAGCATTCAAACTGTAAAACAATTATTCTTGATCATATGTGAATGGGATTTCACTCTGAAGAGTTTAAATGGACATGAAACCCTGAAAATGTTTTTTTTTTTTTTTTACATGCTTCAGAAAGAGCAAGTGATTTTAAACAGCATTCCAATTTACTTGTATTATCTATTTTGTTTTGTTTTCTTGTTATCCTTTGTTGAAAGGGATATCTAGATAAGCTCAGGATCTGCTGATTGGTGGCTGCATATGTATGTTATTGGCTCTCCCAAGTGTTCAGCAAGCTTCCAGTAGTGCATGGCTGCTTCTTCAAAGATAAGATAATTAAACAAATTAGATAGTAGAAGTAAATTAACGTTGTTTAAAATCACATACTCTATATGAATCATGAAAGACTAAAACATTGGTTTCATGTACCTTTAAAGGGACATGAAGCCCCAAAATTTCCTTTCATGATTCAGACAGAGAATACAATTTTAAAAACTTTCTAATTCACTTCTATTATCTAATCTGTTTTATTCTCATGGTATAATTTGTTGAAGGAGCAGCAATGCACTACTGGTTTCTAACTGAACACATGGGTGAGCCAATCACAATCAGTTTATATATGCAGCCACCAATCAACAGCTAAGACCTAGGTTCTCTGCTGCACATTAACTTGCCTAGATAAACATTTCAGCAAAGGATAACAAAAGAAAGAAGCAAATTAAATTAATAGAAGTAAATTGAAAAGTTGTTTGAAATTGTATTCTCTATCTGAATCATGAAATACATTTTTTGGGTTTCATGTCCCTTTAAGGCAGCATAACTTTAGGACCTGTGAGGAAGGAAAGAGAGGACAGCATTAAAACTCTTTATTCATTTCTAACTTCTAAGAACAACATAATACTCCAGTTACTTTACAGGAAAATATTTACCTACTTAAGTATAATATTACATTGTTCTTAAAGGGATATATAGATTAGTGCAAAAAATGTGAAACATGCGTGCTCAATAATATATAAAATAAGAATATATAAAAAATGAAATTAATAATACCAGTTGCCCTTTCAATGATAGTACTTTTATAATAGTATTCCAATTTGGTATATTTGCATAGCATAACTCAGAAACACTGTAATTCCATAGACTAAGGAAATACACTTTTAGGAGCATGAATATTCTCAATATCAAATCTTCTGTATGTTTACTGGCTCTTACGCAGTCTATCAAGCTATTTACCGCTCCCGCTCGTGCTCTAACTCCGCTAGAAGAAAGCTTTTTACCCACATCAGGTACCATGCGTATTACACGTTAAAAGTTAAAAGTTTGTGCTCGCACGCTAACTCAACGCATACAAAAAGCCGTAGATGGAATATCAAGAACACGTTAACATATTCCCCCATAAAAGTTAATGGAACCCAAATAGTGAAAAAAAAAATAATTCCCTTACTTGCTTGCAAACCTGATAGCATTTTCTCAAGTGCGCTCTTACGACATGAAATATTAATATTTCCCATTCCAATGTTCTTCACATAGAAGAATATGTTCTATTCATTCATAAATACATATTTCGATATATCTGATGTTTTTTTGGTAAAATATATATCTATAACTATAAATAGATGATTTTATATAGGTATAGGTATATATATATATATATATATATATATACGAACTCAAGAAAGGGAGGACACTCTCAGGATTTATGTAAAATTGCATAACAGCAAATAGAATATCATTTATTTTTCATAGCGATAACATAGAAAAAGTCATAAGTCGACGTTTCGGCTTATATGGAAAGCCCTCTCATCAGGACAAATAAGAAAACTCCAATCGGCACCCTGTGCCGTGTCAACCGCACCAGATAAGACATCTGTCATCTGTCTTATCTGGTGCTGTTGAACACGGCACAGGGTTTGCCATTGGAGTTTCTTATTTGTCCTGATGAAGGCTTCCATGTAAGCCATAACGTCGACTTATGATTTTTCTATGTTATCGCTATGAAAAATAATTGATTTTCTATTTGCTGTTATGGCAATTTACATAAATCATGAGAGTGCTCTCCCTTTCTTGAGTTCGTATATATATATTATATATTATTTATATCATACCTATACCTATATAAAATCATCTATTTATAGTTATAGATATATATTTTACCAAAAAAACATCAGATATATCGAAATATGTATTTATGAATGAATAGAACATATTCTTCTATGTGAAGAACATTGGAATGGGAAATATTAATATTTCATGTCGTAAGAGCGCCACTTGAGAAAAATGCTATCAGGTTTGCAAGCAAGTAAGGGAATTATTTTTTTTTTCACTATTTGGGTTCCATTAACTTTTATGGGGGAATATGTTAACGTGTTCTTGATATTCCATCTACGGCTTTTTCGTATGCGTTGAGTTAGCGTGCGAGCACCAAACTTTTAACTTTTAACGTGTAATACGCATGGTACCTGATGTGGGTATAAAAAGCTTTCTTCTAGCGGAGTTAGAGCACGAGCGGGAGCGGTAAATAGCTTGATAGACTGCGTAAGAGACCAGTAAACATACAGAAGATTTGATATTGAGAAAATTCATGGCTCCCTAAAAGTGTATTTCCTTAGTCTTATGGAATTACAGTGTTTCTGAGTTATGCTATGCAAATATACCAAATTGGAATACTATTATAAAAGTACTATCATTGAAAGGGCAACTGGTATTATTAATTTCATTTTTTATATATTCTTATTTTATATATTATTGAGCACGCATGTTTCACATTTTTTTGCACTAATCTATATATCCCTTTAAGAACAATGTAATATTATACTTAAGTAGGTAAATATTTTCCTGTAAAGTAACTGGAGTATTATGTTGTTCTTAGAAGTTAGAAATGAATAAAGAGTTTTAATGCCTGTCCTCTCTTTCCTTCCTCACAGGTCCTAAAGTTATGCTGCCTTAAAGGGACATGAAACCCAAAAAATGTATTTCATGATTCAGATAGAGAATACAATTTCAAACAACTTTTCAATTTACTTCTATTTATTTAATTTGCTTCTTTCTTTTGTTATCCTTTGCTGAAATGTTTATCTAGGCAAGTTAATGTGCAGCAGAGAACCTAGGTCTTAGCTGTTGATTGGTGGCTGCATATATAAACTGATTGTGATTGGCTCACCCATGTGTTCAGTTAGAAACCAGTAGTGCATGGCTGCTCCTTCAACAAATTATACATGAGAATAAAAACAGATTAGATAATAGAAGTGAATTAGAAAGTGTTTAAAATTGTATTCCTCTGTCTGATTCATGAAAGGAAATTTTGGGGCTTCATGTCCCTTTAAAGGTACATGAAACCAATGTTTTAGTATTTCTATGATTCATATAGAGTATGTGATTTTAAACAACGTTAATTTACTTCTACTATCTAATTTGTTTAATTATCTTATCTTTGAAGAAGCAGCCATGCACTACTGGAAGCTTGTCTGAACACTTGGGAGAGCCAATAACATACATATGCAGCCACCCAATCAGCAGATCCTGAGCTTATCTAGATATCCCCTTTCAACAAAGGATAACAAGAAAACAAAACAAAATAGATAATACAAGGTAAATTGGAATGCTGTTTTAAAATCACTTGCTCTTTCTGAAGCATGTAAAAAAAAAAAAAAAACATTTTCAGGGTTTTCATGTCCATTTAAACTCTTCAGAGTGAAATCCCATTCACATATGATCAAGAATAATTGTTTTACAGTTTTGAATGCTTTAAAAGTCTAGTAGAGCTCTCATGTCGATAATTATAAGTTAAAGGGAATATAAAAGTGCCATAAGAAAATGCTCTAATATTAGGGCATTTTATATAGCAAGATTACCTTTATATAACTGTGTGTTTATTTAAGCCTTACAAAGGAATTAAACACATAGTTAAAGTCAGCTCCAAAGCAGCAAAGCGCAACTGGGAGCTAGCTGAACACATCTCGTGAGCCAATAACAAGAGAACAATGTGTGAATCACCAATCACCAGGTAACTCCCAGTAGTATAGGATATGTACATATTATTTTTCACGAAAGTTTAAAAACAGAAGAGAATTTAATAGTGTCTTAAAATTACATTCTCTATCTGAATCATACAAATTTCATTTTGACCTTCCTAGCCCTTTAAGGCCTAGATTTAGAGTTTGGCGGTAGCCGTTGAAAACCAGCGTTAGAGGCTCCTAACGCTGGTTTTAGGCTACCTCCGGTATTTGGAGTCACTCAAAAAAGGGTCTAACGCTCACTTACGTAAATTGCGTATCCTATCTTTTCAATGGGATTTTTTCTAACTCCGGTATTTAGAGTCGTGTCTGAAGTGAGCGTTAGAAATCTAACAACAAAACTCCAGCCGCAGAAAAAAAGTCAGTAGTTAAGAGCTTTCTGGGCTAAGCCGGTTCATAAAGCTCTTAAACTACTGTACTCTAAAGTACACTAACACCCATAAACTACCTATGTACCCCTAAACCGAGGTCCCCCCACATCGCCGCAACTCGATAAAATTTTTTTAACCCCTAATCTGCCGACCGCCACCCTACGTTATACTTATGTACCCCTAATCTGCTGCCCCTAACACCGCCGACCCCTATATTATATTTATTAACCCCTGATCCTGCCCCCCACAACGTCGCCGCCAGCTACCTATACTTATTAACCCCCTAATCTGCCGTCCGCCACACCGCCGCCAGCTACATTATCCCTATGTACCCCTAATCTGCTGCCCTAACATCGCCGACCCCTATATTATATTTATTAACCCCTAACCTGCCCCCAACAACGTCTCCGCCACCTACCTACAATAATTAACCCCTAATCTGCCGACCGCAAAGAGCCGCCAGCTACATTATAGCTATGTACCCCCTAATCTGCTGCCCCTAACACCGCCGACCCCTATATTATATTTATTAACCCCTAACCTGCCCTCGCTAACATCGCCGACACCTAACTTCAATTATTAACCCCTAATCTGCCGACCGAATCTTGCCGCTATTCTAATAAATGTATTAACCCCTAAAGCTAAGTCTAACCCTAACACTAACACCCCCCTAAATTAAATATAATTTTAATCTAACGAAATTAATTAACTCTTATTAAATAAATTATTCCTATTTAAAGCTAAATACTTACCTGTAAAATAAATCCTAATATAGCTACAACATAAATTATAATTATATTATAGCTATTTTAGAATTAATATTTATTTTACAGGTAACTTTGTATTTATTTTAACCAGGTACAATAGCTATTAAATATTTAAGAACTATTTAATAGCTAAAATAGTTAAAATAATTACAAATTTACCTGTAAAATAAATCCTAACATAAGTTACAATTAAACCTAACACTACACTATCAATAAATTAATTAAATAAAATACCTACAATTACCTACAATTAAACCTAACACTACACTATCAATAAATAAATTAAATACAATACCTACAAATAACTACAATGAAATAAACTAACTAAAGTACAAAAAATAAAAAAGAACTAAGTTACAAAAAATAAAAAAATATTTACAAACATAAGAAAAATATTACAACAATTTTAAACTAATTTACACCTACTCTAAGCCCCCTAATAAAATAACAAAGCCCCCCCAAAATAAAAATGCCCTACCCTATTCTAAATGACTAAAGTTCAAAGCTCTTTTACCTTACCAGCCCCTGAACAGGGCCCTTTGCGGGGCATGCCCCAAGAAGTTCAGCTCTTTTGCCTGTAAAAAAAAACATACAATACCCCCCCCAACATTACAACCCACCACCCACATACCCCTAATCTAACCCAAACACCCTTAAATAAACCTAACACTAAGCCCCTGAAGATCATCCTACCATGTCTTCACCATACCAGGTTCTCCGATCCGTCCTGGCTCCAAAATCTTCATCCAACCCAAGCGGGGGCTGGCGATCCATATTCCGGCGGCTGAAGAGGTCCAGAAGAGGCTCCAAAGTCTTCATCCTATCCGGGAAGAAGAGTAGATCCGGATCGGCAACCATCATCTTCCAAGCGGCATCTTCTATCTTCATCCGATGAGGACCGGCTCCATCCTGAAGACCTCCACCGCGGAGCCATCTTCATCCAGCTATTGTAACTGGTTAAAATAATTACAAAGTTACCTGTAAAATAAATATTAATCCCAAAATAGCTATAATATAATTATAATTTATAGTGTAGCTATATTAGGATTTATTTTACAGGTAAGTATTTAGCTTTAAATAGGAATAATTTATTTAATAAGAGATAATTAATTTCGTTAGATGTAAATTATATTTAACTTAGGGGGGGGTGTTAGTGTTAGGGTTAGACTTAGCTTTAGGGGTTAATACATTTATTAGAATAGTGGTGAGCTCCAGTCGGCAGATTAGGGGTTAATAATTGAAGTTAGGTGTCGGCGATGTTAGGGAGGGCAGATTAGGGGTTAATACTATTTATTATAGGGTTAGTGAGGCGGATGGGGTTAATAACTTTATTATAGTAGCACTCTGGTCCGGTCGGCAGATTAGGGGTTAATAAGTGTAGGCAGGTGGAGGCGACGGTTGTGGGGGGCAGATTAGGGCTTAATAAATATAATATAGGGGTCGGCGGTGTTAGGGGCAGCAGATTAGGGGTACATAGGGATAATGTAAGTAAGCGGCGGTGTACGGAGCGACAGATTAGGGGTTAATAATAATATGCAGGGGTCAGCGATAGCGGGGGCAGCAGATTAGGGGTTAATAAGTGTAAGGTTAGGGGTGTTTAGACTCGGGGTACATGTTAGGGTGTTCGGTGCAGACGTAGGAAGTGTTTCCCCATAGCAAACAATGGGGCTGCGTTAGGAGCTGAACGCTGCTTTTTTGCAGGTGTTAGGTTTTTTTCCCGCTCAAACAGCCCCATTGTTTCCTATGGGGGGAATCGTGCATGAGCACGTTTTTGAGGCTGGCCGCGTCCGTAAGCAACTCTGGTATCGAGAGTTAAAGCTGCATTAAATATGCTCTACGCTCCTTTTTTTGGAGCCTAACGCAGCCTTTATGTGGACTCTCAATACCAGAGTTATTTTTATGGTGCGGCCAGAAAAAAGCCAGCGTTAGCTTTTCGGGTCGTTACCGACAAAAACTCTAAATCTAGCCGTAAGTTTCTCTTTTCTAATTATTTGAGGTAGGAGAGAGCTAATTTATGACTATTTGTCTACTCATTTTAACCTTTATTATTTAAAGAGACAGTCAAGTCAAATTAAACTTTCATGATTCAGATAGGGCATGTCATTTTAATCAACTTCTTATTTTACTTTTATCATCAAATTTGCTTTGTTCTCTTGGTATTCTTTGTTAAAAGCTGAACCTAAGTACACTCATATGCTAATTTCTAAGCTGTTGAAAGCTGCCTCTGCATTTTCACAGTTTTTCTCAGTTAGACAGTGCTAGTTCATATGTGCCCATATTGTTAACATCATGCTCACACCTGTGGAGTTATGTATTAGTCAGTCAAATAAACTGAGATAAGGGGGCAGTCTGCAGAGGCTTAGATACAAGGTAATCACAGAGGTAATAAGTGTATTAATATAACAGTGTTAGTTATGCAAAAAAGGGAATGAGTAATAAAGAGATTATCCATCTTTTTAAACAATTACAATTCTGGAGTAGACAGTCCCTACTATAGATATATGTATATATTTAAGGATTTTGCAACAAATGTATAAACTAAGATGACATTTCTAACGAGTTTAAGGGGGTTGATTTATGAAGCAGCAGATGCTACTTTCGACCAACTCCGCTTCAGGTCCACCTGAAGCGAAAGTGAAGAAGGCGGCGAACAGCAATCAGCACGATCAGATATGATCGGGTTGATTGACATCCCCTGCTAGCGGCCGATTGGCCGCAAATGTGCAAGGGCGGTATTGCACAAGCATTTCTCTAGAAATGCTTGTGCAATGATAAATGCCGACAGCATATGCTGTCGGCATTTATCGATGTCCGCCCGCCCGCACATTAGTAAATCGTCCTTTAAGCCTTTGCTGATGAGTATCACTAAATGGATCATTGTTGGAAGATGCCACCGAGAAGGATTGAGAACACAAATCAAATCAGAAGGTCTCTATTTTATTCAGGATTTTTATCTGTCTTTAGTCTGTCTGTCCTTCCATCCATTTACCTAATATATGATTGCCTAGATGACTATAAACCTTTTTAGTTAAATGAAATCCTATAGCAAAAATCATATTAGTTAAATGAGATCCTATAACAAATGGGTTATATTTAAACAATCATACGTTGTCATAGTGACCATGCCTGAAGTAAGGAAAAACATTCAAACTCAGTATGCAGTCTCATATAGATAAACAATGAAATGTAAAATAGTGTGGGCCGGGGAAGGGAAACTACATTTTATAGTCTAGTGAGAACTTGACTGCCATTAAGTAAGTAGGTCTTATGTAGTAGATGCCATCTTTAGACAAATAGGGATAGACTTCAAGTGGAGGGCAAAAATATTCCTTTTAACATTCACTTTAACATCGCTCAAGCATAAATCACAAGTGCTTTTTTAATGCTCTAGCAAGTTGAGGGCGTGCTAACATCTGCATGTTAAATAGCGTAGGTGACGGAATTCCCTCACATAATAGACTTTTATGGGTCGAGTAGTAAAATTCATGTTGGATTGTTTATGGTGCGTTAATCCGAAGTAACACAAGTAATGGGGTTCTTCATTTAGTTCTGTGCTATACTATGTTAATGAAAGTAAAAAACAATTCATACTTACATACATATACATGTATGTATGTACTGTATGTATGTAAATATTTATTATATATATATATATATATATATACACACACACACACACACCTTTGATCCTTTCCTAGTCCCACCCCTTGTCATGTTACTTAAGGTCACATAAAAAAAAATTACAGTACTAATTTGGATTGTGGCCCGAGCGCAAAACATAAATTACTACTTGTAATAGTGCTCCGTGTGCTATCTATATATATATGTGCTGTAGGGTGACCTAAGAAAACCAGACAATCCTATTTAAGACTACGACAGCAAGACTAAAACGCACAATATTAGCGTAGAGTATGTGTTGTATCCAAAGGAAGCTTATGTAGCCAATGATCACTAACCTATACATATATAGCAATATATATATATATATATATATATATATATATATATATATATATATATATATATGTATATATATATATATATATATATATAAATGTATATCTTTATATCTATCTATCTATCTATATACATATATATATATATATAATAAGAAAAGGAGAAAGGAGGTGGGGAAGGGGGGGGGGGGATAATAGAGTACCCTAGCCAGCAACCTCCCATAAGTGGTAAAAAAAATACAATAAACTCAGCCCCCTACCAGGAAAATTACAACAAGAGAGACATAATAGACCCAATAATCAGAGTAATAAACAACCTTTTATTACAAAGTAAATTATACAATATAAGTGGTATAAATAACCTACCAGGCACACTTTAATACTAAATAACTAGCCAGTTGCCACTAGAAAATCCAAAGCTTAACAATCTGTTGAAAACATTTCCTAAACACCTATTGCAAATTAGCAGCAGCAGATAGTTAATCCTGGTACTTGTAGTAGAACCCTTTAGGTTGCACTATATGGCAATTATCCAGCATATTGTCTCTTGGCATATATTCAATCTCAATACTTGTAATCCAAAAGATGCAGAAAGTAGCAAGGGGAACGGTATATAGCTCAAGTAGAAGCCCAAAGTATGGATACAGTATATATAGATATATATAATATATATAAATCCACAATTTGCAACAAGCAGCTTGATGTAAGGATTAGTACTGCCAGCAAAGCATATACGTATGCACTGACAGCTATGTAATCACACTATAGATGTGGTAGATTAAGGTATCATTACCCATATATATTGACCAAACCCTCTTCCAGAGACACTTTAGGAGACGTGACCAGCCCCATTTCAGAGTCCTCACTGAGGATACAGAACGATCTCACCCACTACCGGTGCAGTCCATCCATAAGCTGTCACTTCTGCTGTCTCTTCTGGCCTGTGCTATAGTTTACTGTTCCAACTAGCTGCCGTGCTTGCACTGCCGCTCCTTACAGTGACCGCTATCTAAAACTAGCTTGGCTGGTCTCACCGAGTATATAAATCACGCTAAACGTGTTTCACCGCTTAGGCTAATTTACTGCAGGTTCTTCATGGCACATCTGTGCTCACCCCCGCATTTTTCTTCTTTTATTATAGTATTTAAACCATCAGTACCCTGTGCACACCTGGATATGATTGATTTTTATATGTATCCAGGGTTATATTTGTATAATTTGTGTATATATATATATATATATATATACACATATAAAAAACATACACACACTTATATATATATATATATATATATATTATATATATATATATATATATATATATATTTATTTAGACTGACGGATTTCCCACTGAACTTTTATGTTTTTACTATGTGTGCCGTGGATTTTAACTAAAACTTGAATAAAGGAAATATTTTAACTATTTGGAATGCGGTTATCGTTTGATCTTCATATATAATTTATACATGTATTTTTGAATATATAGTTAATTTAGATTATATTTGTTTATTTTATCTCGTATTGCTAGACATAGCAATATGATCACTTTGAAAAAATGTCTGCTTAATAACAAACAAAGAAAATATACTTAATTTGGAATCTTGCAGTCAAGGAATGGAAAACACCTGTAGTTTAAAGGATGCATCTCTCAAGTTTTGTTTGCATTCCGGCTGTGTCACAAGTCAAGCAATGCTTCACTGGCTGGAGATACTTCCACCTTTCAGAGCTGAGCTATCCTGTGATTTTTCTCAATGACTCTCATTTGTTTGTGTGCTGACAGTTTTGGAGAACAGAACCAACTATGGTTTACTGGGGAAATGAATATGTATTGAAAGTTTAGACTTTAGTGGCAGGTGATCTATTCAGAGTTTGTGAAGCAGGAATAGGAGTAGGGAAATACATTTTATGCATCTGGGTGGCCTACAAACTGTCAACTCCTAGATACATTCATAAGCAAAGCCAGTGCTCATATTTATTACCGATCATTTAAATCTTTGGCTAATAGAGAGCTACAATACATTCTTTGAAATCTATGACAGTCATCTTTGGCAAACAAAAGGTTAACATAAAACATTAGTGTCATTCTTACTGTCAACACAAATTTTTAACCCCTCCATCCGCTCAGATTTAAAGCACAGAGTATACTTTGCTGTTATCTAATTAAAGTTAAATTTTTGAACTCTACTTAAAAAGAGCCAAAACACATTCCCCCCCCCCCCTACCCCAGGAAAACGTCTGCTTTAAAGGGACAGTCTAGTCCAAAATAAACTTTCAGGATTCAGATAGGGCATGTAATTTTAAACAAATTTCCAATTTACTTTTATCACCAATTTTGCTTTGTTCTCTTGGTATTCTTAGTTGAAAGCTTAACCTAGGAGGTTCATATGCTATTTTCTTAGACTTTGAAGGCCACCTCTTTTCAGAATGCATTTTAACAGTTTTTCAACACTAGAGGGTGTTAGGTTATGTGTTTCATATAGATAACACTGTGCTCATGCACATGAAGTTATCTGGGAGACAGCGCTGATTGGCTAAACTGCAAGTCTCTCAAAAGAACTGAAATAAAGGGGCAGTTTGCAAAGGCTTAGATACAAGATAATCACAGAGGTAAAAAGTATATAAATATAACTGTGTTGGTTACGCAAAACTGGGGAATGGGTAATAAAGGGATTATCTATCTTTTAAAACAATACAAATTCTGGTGTAGACTGTCCCTTTAAGAGTAATACAAAAAAACTGTGTCTTAGTTATGTTGCACATTTTAAATTTAAGATATCATGTTTGTTTTATTTTAAATAAATGTTTAAAATGTTTAATTAGGTTAATGGTTTCAATCTCTATCATATTCTTTCACTCATCACTTCCTGTACTGATCTATAAGGGATTAAAGGTCCAAGTTAGGGAAGGTAAACTTGACATGTTGAGAAAAAGAAAGAATGGCACTAGCACTACAATAATGTTAATACAGGGTTGCTCGAATTAGATTAGATTGATATATGTTTATGTACGTATATATTTATCTATGCATATGCATATATCTGTACACACGTTCAAGTCTGTGTGTATATCAATCTTATTAGTGTAGCTTGTAGTGAGCTGGGGTGCTTGTGCACAGGAACAACTTTTGGATTGAGTCTAGAGCCCAAGAGATGGGATCAAGACTAGAAATAGTGCACTTAGGCAGCACTCCCGTCCCTGATTTGAGTGAATAGTAATGATAAACTCACATTCAGGACCAAAAAGTTTCTATTCAAAAAGGATTTACTTAAAACATAACTTTTATTCAACAATGGTTATAAAATCAATATGTGTATGTGTGTGCTTTACACATACATACACATATTGATTTTATAACCATTGTTGAATAAAAGTTATGTTTTAAGTAAATCCTTTTTGAATAGAAACTTTTTGGTCCTGAATGTGAGTTTATCATTACTATTCACTCAAATCAGGGACGGGAGTGCTGCCTAAGTGCACTATTTCTAGTCTTGATCCCATCTCTTGGGCTCTAGACTCAATCCAAAACTTGACATGTTGTAAAATCAGGTCCCTAATCTAAGCAATATTTTACAAGGACTTTAATTGATCACTTTTAATTAAGATGCGCTGTAACATCATTTTTAATCTAGCCATGCCATTCTAATACCTTGTGCTCGGGCCGCCCACTTGTAAACTCATATTTTATATGAGTTAACGGTTTGAAAGTTCTAGCCACAACAAAAGTGACGAACGGCTAGAGTGCCATTTGGAGAAAAATTTCAACTGCTAGCTCACAAAAAATATAAGTTTTGAAGTGGGCAGCCGGATTACATGGTATTAAAATGGCATGGCTCAATTAAAAAGTAAGTTACAGCACATCTTTATTAGAAGTGATCAAATAAAGCCCTTGTAAAATATTGCTTAGATTCTGGACCTAGTTTTTAAACATGTTAAGTTTACTATCCCTTTAACAGTGTAGTGCTATAACAACAACTTCCCAAAGTATTAAATATAAACAAGGAGGCTCATACTGGAGAGTAGACCGAGATGGTCTAATTTATTAGTTAAAACAACATATAACTAACAGAACAATTAAATAATGGGGATGGTAGCAATTAAATCCCTAGTCAACTTAAGTTAGCAAGTGGTCAAGACCCAGCAAAATAATCTGTGACAGAGCCTCGTGCTCCACCCAAGGCAATGTCAAAAGTGCTTCCAGGGAGTTCTTATGACTCTTCTATCTGAGAGGAACACCTTAGACACCCACCTAGGGTTTCTGGCCCTTCTCATTGGCCTGGATATTACTCCTCCCCAATTTTTTGCCTAAAGGTGAAAAGGGGCCAAGTCCTACCACTACCAGAGAGTAAACATTATCTCCAGCTTATAAAGGGGCACCAGCTCCATTAAGCCACAAAAACAAACTAGCACCAGGAGAGAACTAAATTAAGAACACTGACTAATAAAGAGCTAGTTTAAGTAACCCTACACCAACCGTTTTAACCTACAACTGTAAACCTCAAAGCCACAATCCAACCATCCATACAGGGAGGGAGGAAGAAGCAAAATCTTTGGCCAGAACAGCAGCAGTAGAGGCCTAGTACTTCCTGCCTGAACCTTATAAAGGTAGGTTAACCCCCCCCCCCCACTAAATAGCAACACTGTTGCAAACTAACACTAACCTTACCACTTAACCCTTAAGACTGCTCCAAGCCCATAATACTGAAAGTACAATCCGTTCAAAGTGGGGCTGCAGTACCAAATAGTGTATATGTAATTTGTATATGTTAATAATATACATTCTCATACGAATCCTATAAATCTCCCGGTATATACAATTTTTCCACACGGCTTACCTCATTGTTTACTGAAGGGGAGGGGGGGCGATCTTCAGGCACTCGCAAATCTTCTCAAAAGTGTATGGTAGTGCCCTGTGTATTGCACTCAAAATAGGCGTTCATAGAGGCTTTCTATCTCTACTTGTCCTCCTTGCACTCCAGTTCCTGTTTGCGATAGCCCTCTTTCAGCTCACACCCTCTGTGCCATGACATCATCCACTGGTACACCACTGAGAACACAGATTTCATGAGGGGGAGTTTAAACCGCAGGTTCAATAGTGTTACTGTGCTCACCCCAATGTTGAGCCATCACAAAAAAAATCTTGAGGAGCACCAGATTAAAAAATAACTTTTATTTATTTATTCATTTTAAAAGCTTTTACAGGCAGCAGTATTGGGAAATGGCTAGTTGTACAACAACTCAGCTGACACATTTCAGCTATAGCTGTAGTTTTAGCTGTAAGTTTTTGGACAACTGTCGCTCATTTGTATCTAAAGCTCTCTTGCTTTTCCAACATTCATAAATGTGGCTTAAATGCTTAAAGGGACAAGAAACCCCCAAATTTTTTTATTTTGTGATTTGGATAGAAACACAATTTTAAACAACTTTCCTATATACGTATATTATCATATTTGCTTCTTTCTCTTGTTATCCTTTGATAAAAGGACAGCATTGCACTACTGGCAGCTAGATAAACACATCTAGTTAGCCAATCACAAGAGACAAATGTCTAATTAGATTCTACGAGGAAGTAAGTAAAAATATAGATAAAGGGGAATCAGTTGATGTGATATACTTAGATTTTGCAAAGGCATTTGATACAGTGCCACATGAGAGATTAATGCACAAAATTAAGGGACTGGGAATAGCTGAAAATGTTAGCTCATGGATAAATAACTGGATAAAAGATAGGAAGCAACGAGTAGTAGTAAATAGATCATACTCAGATTGGACAAAGGTAATCAGTGGCGTCCCCCAGGGATCAGTACTGGGCCCTGTTCTTTTTAATATTTTTATAAATGACTTGGAGCAAGGATTAAATAGCGACATCTCTATTTTTGCAGATGATACTAAGTTAAGTAAGGTCATAAGGTCAGAGCAGGACGAACTCTCTTTACAAAGGGATTTGCTAAAATTAGAACTATGGGCAAGTGAATGGAAAATGAGATTTGATACGGAAAAATGCAAGGTTCTACATTTTGGAAGTAAAAATAAGCAGGCTACGTATTTTTTTAAATGGGACAAGACTTAGCCAAACACAGGAGGAAAGGGATTTGGGAGTAGTAATAGATAACAAGCTAAAGATGGGTGCACAATGCAGGGCAGCGGCTTCAAAGGCTAATAAGATACTAGCATGTATTAAAAGAGGCATTGATTCAAGGGAGGAAAGCATAATTATGTCATTATATAAAGCCCTGGTAAGACCTCACCTTGAATTTGGAGTGCAGTTCTGGGGACCAATTGCTAAAAAAGATATTGCAGAACTAGAAAAAGTTCAGAGAAGGGCCACAAAGCTAATAAGGGGATTGGAGAAATTAACCTATGAGGAGAGGCTAGCCAAACTGGGTCTGTTTTCTTTAGAAAAAAGGCGCTTGAGAGGTGACATGATTACTTTATATAAATATATTCAAGGCCCATATACAGAGATGGCAGAAGCTCTGTTTATTCCAAGAAAATTGTTTCTGACAAGAGGTCATAATTTAAGGTTGGAGGAAAGGAGATTTAATCTCCTGCAACGGAAACGTTTTTTTCACTGTAAGAGCAATAAAATTGTGGAACTCATTACCAAAGGAGGTAGTGAATGCCAATACCATAGATACATTTAAAAATAGTCTGGATAAATTTCTGTATATAAGCAAAATTCATGGATATGATTGCTAGTATTAAATGGGTCACATTTTAATGGGGTTATTTAAGCTTAACTGGAGCTTTTTGTAAGTATTTTAGATTTGTATAGGTTGAACTCGATGGACTTCAGTCTTTTTTCAACCTTATCTACTATGTTACTATGTTACTATGTTAAATGTGTGCAGGCACCAATCAGGAGCTAGCTCCCACTAGTGTAGGATATGTGAATATTATTTTTTGAAAAGGGATACCAAGAGAATGAAGCACATTTGAAAACAGAAGTTAATTTAAAAGTCTTAAAATGACATGCTCTGTCGGAATCATGCAAGTTTAATTTTGACTTTCCTACCCCTTTAAGATGGTTTTCAGGTTACACATGTACACAATTCCCTTTTAATAATTATAGTATATGATCTATAGTAAATGATTGACCCTTTGTATATAACCTTCAACTTGCTCTATTTGCATTATTTTGCATATCTTTATATACACTTGTAAATGTTTTCAATAACCATGCCGGTACTTTAACGGTGCAAATCTGACATTTATAACCCTCTGAAATAATATACAGTCCCTAATTGCACTTCATTAATATCAAACTTGTGTGCTTGATTTCTATTTTATTCATATCAATCCACTCTTAGCTCTCATACTCTCTAGATCTACAAGGGTAACCACTTAATTAATTTTTGATTCACATTCCTAAAATATTTGTAAAAGGAATTAATATATAACTGTAGTGACTGAGAGAGTGTCAGGGAATCATCACAAAATTGTCAGGACTTTTTCCCTGTTTTGTTTGCCATGTGCTGCTGGCAGACATTTTACTCACCTCTCTTGCTGACTCTGGTGCATACTGTGTGATGCTGCTCATTTCCTGCACTTCCTTTTATGGCCAGACTGGTGTACATCATCCATGTGAGACAGGATGCCATCTCAGAATTGTGATGTCATCACTTATTATTTAAAGGGCCTCTGTTCAGTATGCTTTGCCCTTGCATTGTCTCAGACCTGTTTGTGAGAGCTCCTGTGTATAACCTGGCTGTCTGACATCCCTCCTGGCTCCTGATCCCTGGCTTGTTCCTGACTCTGTTGTTCTCCTTATTCCTGATTCCGGCTCGTCTGATTACTCGCTTTGGCTCCTGACTCGGCTCGTCTGACTACCAGCTCTGGTTTTGATTCCTGGCTTGTTATTTGACTTGTGGACTTTTAATTATTTTTTGCTATTAATAAAGGTGTGATTATTTTTGCACTTCTCATCTCAGTCTGATTCCTGGCACCCTGACATAACGCAAGGGCCATGAATCCTGATGGTGCTAATAATCCACATTTACCTGCCATAATTTCCAGGATGGATGAACAGGATCACCGCTTGCATCAATTTGCACTAACCCTGCAAACCCTGCTGACTCGCACTGCACATTTGGACCAAAGTGTCCCCCAAGTTATGGCTGCTCCTGTTTCCGCTGCTGCACCTAGTCCTACCAGGAGCATGTCTGGTTCTGCACCTCTACCTCAGCGATATGGAGGTGATCCTAATCAGTGCAGAGGGTTTTTGAACCAGGTGGGCATTTACTTTGAGATGTTAACTCAGGTGTTTCCCTCTGACAAAGCTAAGGTGGGATTTCTCATCTCGTTACTCTCTGACACAGCTCTTGTCTGGGCTAATCCCTTGTGGGAGACTAATAAACCTGTGATTTCAAATTACCCTGAATTCGTGGCCTCCTTTCAAAAGGTATTTGATGTTCCGGCTTGCTCCTCCTCTGCTGCTAAACGACTCATGTCCATTTAGCAAGGTACAAGATCTGTTGCTCAGTATGCCATTGAGTTCCGTACGCTTGCCGCGGAGGTAGGTTGGAACAATGAAGTCCTTGTTGCCGCCTTCTTTAATGGGCTCTCTGATGCGATTAAATACGAAGTTGCTGCCAGAGATTTACCAGAGGATCTCGAGGCATTGGTGTCTTTTTTGATCCTAATTGACATCAGACACAGAGAGAGGCCCTCTTTCAAGGTGCGCTTGCGGAAGCCTCCTTTTCCGTTGTCTCCTACATGTTCGTTCCCACCCATGCCTCCCTCTCCTCCCATGCCTCCTGGTCCTGAGTCACCAAGTACTGCTGAGCCAATGCAGTTGGGATTCACGCGTCTCTCTGTGGCGGAGAGGGCCTTTAGGAGGAGGGAGGGGCTCTGCCTCTATTGTAGGTTACAGGGCCACCTTTTGAAGTCTTGTCCTACATGGCCAGGAAATGCTCACACATAAGGTCCTGTCGGGGGAAGACCTTGGGTGGTTTATCCTCGTCCCCGGAACCGCTAAAGGAGAAACCTTTGGTCATGGTTGTCCTTTCCTGGGTGGACTCCTCCATAGTCACCCAGGCTCTTGTTGACATCCGGTGCTGTGGGCTATTTCATTGACAGTGCTTTTGTATCAAAGCACTCCATTCCTGTTTTGCCTCAGTCCGTTCCATTTGCTATTGAGGCCATTGGTTGCAGGCCCCTTCAGCCCACACTCGTTACTCACGAAACTGCTCTGTTATCCATGGCTGTTGGAGCTCTCAATTTTGAAACCCTCCAGTTCCAGGTGATAAACTCTCTCTGCATTTTCCGGTTGTTCTGGGTTATACCTGGCTCCAAAAGCACAATCCCAGTCTCGACTGGCACAGGTTTGAAATTTTGTCGTGGTCTCCGCAATGTATTTCCACTTGTCTTCAGAAACCAGTTAAAGTCTTGTGCACTTCTTTGGTATCTCAATTGCCAAAGGAGTACCAAGAGTTCCTAGACATTTTTGGCAAGGTGCGTGCCGGTACGTTGCCTCCTCAATGGTCTTACGACTGTGCCATAGACCTGCAACCCAGAGCCATTCCTCCTCGGGGCCGGGTTTACCCTCTGTCTGTTGCAGAGAATTGTGCTATGGAGGAGTATGTTGCCGATGCTCTATCGCGGGGGATCATCCTCAAATCCTGCTCTCCTGCAGGGGCTGGCTTCTTCTTTGTGAAGAAAAAGGATGGCAAGTTAAGACCATGCATCGATTATAGGGGTCTTAATTGTCTTACCATTAAGAATGCTTACCCTATTCCGTTCATTACAGAACTCTTTGACCGCCTCAAGGGAGCTACAGTCTTTACTAAACTTGATTTGAGAGGAGCGTACAATCTCGTTAGGATCAAGGAGGGCCACAAATGGAAAACAGCATTTAACACCAGCAGTGGGCATTATGAGTATCTTTTAATGCCCTTTGGCCTATGTAATGCTCCTGCTGCTTTCCAGGAATTTATTATATTAATGATGTCCTACGAGATATGTTGCAACAGTGTGTTGTGGTGTACTTAGAGGACATCCTCATACACTCACCCACACTTGAGGCTCATAGTTCTGATGTTACACGGGTTCTTCAGAGACTATGTGAGAACGGCCTGTTTTGTAAACTCGAGAAATGTGAGTTCCATCAGACTCAAGTAACCTTCCTAGGTTATGTTATCTCTGTTTCAGGGTTCTCCATGGATCCTGACAATTTATCTGCTATTCTGCAGTGGTCTCGCCCAGTTGGTCTTCGGTCTATTCAACGTTTTTTGGGGTTCGCCAATTACTATAGAAAGTTTATTAAAAACTTTTCTTCCTTGGTCAAACCTATCACAGACATGACCCGTAAAGAGAATGATCCACTCCATTGGTCACCTACTGCCATTAAGGCCTTTGATAGTCTTAAGACTGCCTTTGCTGCCGCTCCAGTTCTGGCTCATCCTAACCCTGTCCTGCCTTTCGTTCTTGAGGTCGATGCGTCTGAAACTGGAGTAGGTGCCCTCTTGTCTCAACGTCCTACGCCTGACGGTTCCTTGCATCCGTGTGGTTTCTTCTCTTAGAAATTGTCTCCAGCAGAGTGCAATTATGAAATTGGTGACAGGGAATTACTGGCCATAATTTTGGCACTCAAGGAATGGAGGCATCTACTCAAGGGTACTAGCATGTTAGTGCTCATTCTTACTGACCACAAGAATTTAACTTATCTATCTGAAGCAAAACGTTTGTCACCCCAACAGGCCAGATGGGCGCTATTTTTTTCTCGGTTTAATTATGTGGTCTCCTACCTTCCTGGTAGTAAGAATGTTAGGGCTGATGCCCTCTCTTGACAATTTTCGCCTTTGTCCAAAGAGGAGTCTTTACCCACTCCAGTTATACCTCCTGACCATATTTTGGCTACCATACGTACTATTTTGACTTCTCCCTTGGGGGAGGAGTTCCTGGCTGCACAAACCAATGCACCTCCTGAGAAACCTAGTGGTAAGTGTTTTATTCCTGAGAATCTTTGAACTAAACTTTTGCACACTTACCACTATCCTAAAGCCGCAGGTCACCCAGGCAACAACCAAATGATTTGGTCTTTCACTCAACAATTCTGGTGGCCAGGTCTTCGTTCTGAAGTTGTTACGTATGTTGCCTCCTGCTCAGTTTGTGCACAGAATAAGACTCCTCGACGTCTTCCTCTGGGTCTTCTCCAACCTATTGCTAATGGTGAGCATCCTTGGACACATCTTTCCATGGACTTCATTGTCGAGCTCCCTGTTTCCAATGGCAATACTGTTATCCTTATGGTGGTTGACCATTTTTCTAAAATGTCACATTGCATTCCCTTGAAGAAGTTGCCTACCACTCAGGAGCTTGCTTCAATTTTTGCCCGGGAAGTCTTAAGTTTACATGGGTTACCCAAGGAGATAGTGTTGGACCGGGGTAGCCAGTTTGTCTCCAGATTTTGGCGTTCCTCTTGTGCTCAAATGGGGATCCAGCTTTCCTTCGCCTCGGCATATCACCCTCAATCCAATGGGGCTGTGGAACGGTCTAATCAAGCTCTGGAACAGTTCTTCTATTGCTATGTCTCAGATCACCAGAATAATTGGTCTGAACTGTTACCTTTGGCAGAGTTTGCTCGTAATAGTGCTATTAATGCTTCCTCCAAGTTATCCCCGTTCATGGCGAATTATGAGTTTCAACCATCCTTTTTGCCCAATTCATTCATGTCTCAGGGTATTCTGGCTTTGGAGGAGTATCTCCGCAACTCCGTTCCACGTGGGTGCAGATTCAGGATTGCCTTCATTGTTCTATGCAGCACCAAAAGTTCCAGGCTGATCGTAGGCGTCTGACCGCGCCTTCCTACCAGGTTGGTGAGAGAGTTTGGCTGTCCTCCTGCAACTTGAACTTTCGTGTGCCTTCCAATAAACTGGTTTCCCATTATGTTGGTCCTTTTCGAATACTCCGATGGGTCAATCCTGTGGCCTATGCTCTTGACCTTCCTCCTGCAATGCGCATCTCCAATGTTTTTCATGTCTCCCTCTTGAAACCATTGGTTTGTAATCGGTTTACCACTGTGTTGCCTCACCCCCATCCTATCTTTGTTGACAAACATGAGGAGTATGAGGTCAGCAGCATTATTGACTCTCGTATGTCCAGGGGCCGTGTACAGTATTTGGTTCACTGGAGGGGTTATGGTCTGGAGGAGTGTTTATGGGTTCACTCCTCTTATGTTCATGCTACCACCCTCCTCCGTGCCTTCCATGCCTGTTTCCCCAATAAGCCTTTTGTCCTTCTGTGGGGAGGGGTCATTGAGGGGAGGGTACTGTTAGGGTTTTTTCCCTGTTTTGTTTGCCATGTGCTGCTGGCTGCCATTTTACTCACCTATCTTGCTGACTCTGGTGCATACTGTGTGATGCTGCTCATTTCCTCACTTCCTTTTATGGCCAGTCTCAGAATTGTGATGTCATCACTTATTATTTTAAGGGCCTCTGTTCAGTATGCTTTGCCCTTGCGTTGTCTCAGACCTGTTTCTGAAAGCTCCTGTGTATTACTTGGCTGTCTGATGTCCCTCCTGGTTCCTGATCCTTGGCTTGTTCCTGACTATCTCAGTCTGATTCCTGGCATCCTGACAGAAATAAATATATGCAGATCTATATTATTTAATTCTTATCTCCAATACTATACCAACCCTTGCAGGACTAAATAAACCGTTACAAAAATTGATAAGATTATATTCTGAGTTTAAACCTTTTAGTACTCTGATTTATAATCTATGTATTCAGAATACCTCCCTCTTGGCTAGCCGAGTATCTCTATTCTATCCCATATTAACAGATTTGATAATAATAACTAGTATTTATATAGCGCCTTTCTCCCATTGGGACTCAACGTGCTTTTTCAGTGCTCGCTCTCGGAATTAACCAAATCGGCAGCTGAAGAGTAAGAGTTGTTATTATTACCCAATTTAATGGTACTGATTTTATCGACCTCAGAAGGATGAAGGACTGAGTCGTCACTGCCGGGATTTGAACCTGTGACCTTTGAACAGGCTTTTGTAGTCAGGGCATTTTACCAACTGAGCTACCTCACACCGGTTTCAATTCTATGATTTTATCAATTCCATCTTAAGGTATATGCCTCCATATGATGTCTCTGTTTAAAATGTTGAATGAGTGGTATGGAAAGTGTCCTATTTTTTATGTTAGTCAAATGATCATGTATTCTTGACTGTACTTCTCTTGTTGTGGGCCCAACATACTGTACCCTACACTCTGTACAAGTCAACAAATACATAGCATAGGTTGACCTACAATTGGTCAAGATTGTATGTTTAAAGTCTTTGCCTGTGATGCAGCTCGAAAAGCCATCACCTACTATCAAATATTCACATGCCTTGCACTGAAAGTTGCTGCCTTTGCAGTTACCCTTAAATTGTAGCCACAAATTTGAAAGTATTCTCTGTTGTTAGAGTTAAGATACCCAATTTACTATTGTTCTACCCTTTTTATATAAAAACCTACAGCCTTCATTTACCACCTTATCTAAATGATCATTTGCTTTTAATAATGGAAAATGTTTGAGAGCTATATTGCATATTCGGTGGTACTGTTCACTGTACTTGATCACAAATGTGACTCCTTTAAACTCGTCCCTGATGGAATTCTTCATAGGCATCCAAAGGCTCTCCTTCGGTATTGCATCTACCTCCTTTTTCATTTTTGTAATCACTCCTTTAGAGTAACCTCTAAACTTTTACTATTTTTGAGGGGTATTCCTTCCTCAATAATCTATTCCTAATTATATCTGCTTCCCGGTAATAATCAGTGCAGTTTCTTCTTGCCCTCTGGAACTGACCATAGGGGATGTTGTATATCTATTTCTGATAGTGAGCACTATGAGCATGTAGAAATCCAGTGGTATCGATCTCCTTCCTAAACAAGTTTAGTAATTATACCAGCAGCCTCATGGGTTAGTTCTAAATCCAAGAATGTGATGGAACCCATATTATATGAATGTGTAAATTTCAAATTTAAAGTTTTCTAATTCAGGTATCTGACAAGGTCAACTACCTCATTCTCATTACCTTGCCAAATAACCAGAATATCATCTATATATAAAAACCATTTAAAATTAAATCACAAAATCAGGAGCAAATTTAGTACCCATGGCCGTGCTGGTTATTTGAAGGTAATATTTATTCTCAAAGAGAAAATAATTCCTTTTTAAAATAAAATTTATGGAACCTTTAACAAAGTTCCGTTGCACCTCATTTATATAGTTTTTTTTTTTTTTTAAATAATCTATAAATATATACATAAATAATTATATGATTATGAATAGATAGATAGATAGATAGATAGATAGATAGATAGATAGATAGATAGATCTATACCTATATATCTATATGAATATATACAGGTATAGATATATATATACAGATATATTAAAATTTAATAAAAATTATATTTCTTTTTTCAAAGGGCTCAAATGTATATACATATATATATATATATATATATATATATATAAAATTACAGTATGTGTGTGCATAATATATACATGTGTATATATGTGTTTATATGTGTATATATGTATGCATATACTTACGCGTATAAACACACAAATACACATGTATACACACATATATGTGTGTGTGTATATATAAATATATATATATATATATATATATATATATATATATATACATATACACATACATAAAAACACATTATAGATCTTCCCAGTCAAATACCTTGCCACACACCATATCCCTTTTAACCATTTTAGGCTATTTGAATTAATATTTATTCGTATTGTTGTTATTTTATGTTTTAACAGGTGTATATAAATTTGCCATAGTTTATTTGAATGTGTTTGTGCTGTGTTTAGTGCAACTTTTTTAACCCTTATAGTTTATGCTAGTTGTTCAGGCGTGCTCATACTTTGAATGCAAATTCTGTTTCTGCTTGAACATCATCATTTCCTTTCAAGTTGTAATATGTGCATTAGCGTGGCCGCAATATTGCTTATCGCGTTCCACGCTAACATTAGCGTGCCATTTGTAATCTAGCCCAATATGACGTATGTGCCAAAAAAATACTTTTGTTGCAATTCTACTTGAGCTAGAATCTGCAGTCTAATGGCTAGATTTAGAGTTTGGCGGTAGCCGTCAAAACCAGCGTTAGAGGCTCCTAACACTGGTTTTGGGCTACCGCTGGTAATTAGAGTCAGTCAGGAAAGGGTCTAACGCTCACTTTGCAGCCGCGACTTTTCCATACCGCAGATCCCCCTACGCCATTTGCGTATCCTATCTTTTCAATGGGATCTTTCTAACGCTGGTATTTAGAGTCTTGGCTGAAGTGAGCGTTAGAAATCTAACGACAAGACTCCAGCCGCAGAAAAAAGTCAGTAGTTAAGATCTTTCTGGGCTAACGCCGGTTTATAAAACTCTTAACTACTGTGCTCTAAAGTACACTAACACCCATAAACTACCTATGTACCCCTAAACCAAGGTCCCCCCACATCGCCGCCACTCTATTAAAATGTTTTAACCCCTATTCTGCAGACCGCACACCGCCGCAACCTACGTTATCCCTATGTACCCCTAATCTGCTGCCCCTAATACCGCCGACCCCTATATTATATTTATTAACCCCTAATCTGCCGCCCCCGCTATCGCTGACCCCTGCATATTATTATTAACCCCTAATCTGCCGCTCCGTACACCGCCGCAACCTACGTTATCCCTATGTACCCCTAATCTGCTTCCCCTAACACCGCCGACCCCTATATTATATTTATTAACCCCTAATCTGCCGCCCCCAACGTCGCCTCCACCTACCTACAATAATTAACCCCTAATCTGCCGACCGGATCTCACCGCTACTCTAATAAATGTATTAACCCCTAAAGCTAAGTCTAACACTAACACTAACACCCCCCTAAGTTAAATATAATTTAAATCTAACGAAATAAATGAACTCTTATTAAATAAATTATTCCTATTTAAATCTAAATACTTACCTGTAAAATAAACCCTAATATAGCTACAATATAAATTATAATTATATTGTAGCTATTTTAGGATTAATATTTATTTTATAGGCAACTTTGTAATGATATTAACCAGGTACAATAGCTATTAAATAGTTAATAACTATTTAATAGCTATCTAGTTAAAATTATTGCAAAATTACCTGTAAAATAAATCCTAACCTAAGTTACAATTAAACCTAACACTACACTATCAATAAATTAATTAAATGCAATACCTACAATTAAATACAATTAAATAAACTAACTAAAGTACAAAAAATAAAAAAAGAACTGTTACAAAAAATAAAAAAATATTTACAAACATTAGAAAAATATTATAACAATTTTAAACTAATTACACCTACTCTAAGCCCCCTAATAAAATTACAAAGCCCCCCAAAATAAAAAAAATGCCCTACCCTATTCTAAAATACAAATTGAAAAGCTCTTTTACCTTACCAGCCCTTAAAAGGTCCATTTGCGGGGCATGCCCCAAAGAATTCAGCTCTTTTGCCTGGAAAAAAAACACACAATACCCCCCCCCCAACATTACAACCCACCACCCACATACCCCTAATCTAACCCAAACCCCACTTAAATAAACCTAACACTAAGCCCTTGAAGATCTCCCTATCTTTTCTTCACCACGACGGGTTCACTGATTGATCCAGAAGAGCCTCCGATGTCTTGATCCAAGCCCAAGCGGGGGGCTGAAGACATCCATCCTCCGGCTGAAGTCTTGATCCAAGCGGGCAGAAGAGGACATCCGGACCGGCAAACATCTTCATCCAAGCCGCATCTTCTATGTTCTTCCATCCGATGACGACCGGCTGATCTTCAAGACCTCCACCGCGGATCTATCCTCTTCTTCCGACGACTAGACGACGAATGAAGGTTTCTTTAAGGGACGTCATCCAAGATGGCATCCCTCGAATTCCGATTGGCTGATAGGATTCTATCAGCCAATCGGAATTAAGGTAGGAAAATTCTGATTGGCTGATGGAATCAGCCAATCAGATTCAAGTTCAATCCGATTGGCTGATCCAATCAGCCAATCAGATTGAGATCGCATTCTATTGGCTGTTCCGATCAGCCAATAGAATGCGAGCTCAATCTGATTGGCTGATCGGATCAGCCAATCGGATCGAACTTGAATCTGATTGGCTGATTCCATCAGCCAATCAGAATTTTCCTACCTTAATTCCGATTGGCTGATAGAATCCTATCAGCCAATCGGAATTCGAGGGACGCCATCTTGGATGACGTCCCTTAAAGGAACCTTCATTCGTCGTCTAGTGGTGGCAGATTAGGGGTTAATAAATATAATATAGGGGTCGGCGGTGTTAGGGGCAGCAGACTAGGGGTACATAGGGATAACGTAGGTTGTGGCGGTGTATGGAGCGGCAGATTAGGGGTTAATAATAATATGCAGGGGTCAGCGATAGCGGGGGTGGCAGATTAGAGGTTAATAAGTGTAAGGTTAGGGGTGTTTAGACTCGGGGTACATGTTAGGGTGTTAGGTGCAGACTTAGGAAGTGTTTCCCCATAGGAAACAATGGGGCTGCGTTAGGAGCTTAACGCTGCTTTTTTGCAGGTGTTAGGTTTTTTTTCAGCTCAAACTGCCCCATTGTTTTCTATGGGGGAATTGTGCACGAGCATGTTTTTGAAGCTGGCCGCGTCCGTAAGCAACGCTGGTATCGAGAGTTGCAGTGGCGGTAAATATGCTCTACGCTCCCTTTTTTGGAGCCTAACGCAGCCATTCTGTGAACTCTAAATACCAGCGGTATTTAAAAGGTGTGGGGGAAAAAAGCATGCGTAGCTAACGCACCCCTTTGGCCGCAGAACTCTAAATCTAGCCGTAAGTTTTTGTCTGGTTCTGGAGGCCAATGTGAGTTTAATTTCTTTGCTATACATAGTTTTTCCAAACCACTATTTTTGGATGGTATAAATTAGGATAAAAAAAGTCTAAAATAAATTCTGCAGTCAGAGGCAGTAATCCTTACGTGTTTCAAAGGTCAGCGAAACCTTCTTCATCAGAGGTGTATATATATATATATATATATATATATATATACAGTATATATATATATATATAGATATATATATATATATACAAATATATATATATATATATATAATATGTGGATATATATATATATATATATATATATATATATATATACATATATAGAGAACAGTGTGGAAGAAGGGCACTCTCAGGGTTTGTATAGAGACAAATATGTTCTTTATTCTTAGAACATTAATACATGGTCGACGTTTCGGCCCTCAGTTGGTCCTTCATCAGGACAGGTATTATCTGAAAGACAAACATATAAAGAAATACTAGAAACATAGAATGATAGAAACAATACGCAACAAGACACAAACTACCTATATCACCATCACCAATAAAATTAAAAAACAGACTGTGCAGTCTGTAATGGGAATAATCCAACCTTCAACAAAGGATACCCTAAGCACAAACCAAGGGCATGCAGGATAAAGGAGCAAAGGCAGATACAGATAATATGTTACAGTGGAGCAAACAAGAATAACAACGTCTAAATAAACTGTGCTGTCTGAGATCTAACAACCTTCAACAAAGGATATCAAAGAACAATTATGAGATAAGAATACCAGAGGGCAATCTGTGGGCATATACGGCAACAAAGCAAGACAGAATGGTGTTGTGGTATACAGACAGCATCCATGCTAACGTAAATCAAAATCCATAAGCAAAAGAAAAAGAAATGTCACGCACAGGGAACTACTATGTATCCGCGTGAATCCCAAAGCAGTGCGTTATAACCCGCTCAACAGGCTCATGTGAGAAAGTTTAAAGCAATACTGAATAAATAAAGCCACAGTCATAAAATAAGTCCCAGACGAGGACTAAGAAAAAGTAAAAAGAGTATGAATTAACATAAAAACATAGATAAAGTTACGATCAAACCCAAAGAGATGCGAAAACAAAAACAATGGCCAACACGTGGAACGCCTGCAGTGTGATTAGCAAAACACATAAAACAGATAATGGCATGGCATAGAGCTTAATAGAAATGTTAAAATTGTGTGTGTGAACACTTAACGGCAGAACATAGCCCAAGCAATAGTGTGGAGTACAGTACAGTACAGACAAATCACACATACTAGGGTCCCAAGGTGTAACAGTTAAAAAAACAAGCAAGGGAGTTCAGCAATTATAAGGGAATCAACATACAGACAGCACCAAACTACATACTAAAAGCCCATAGCAATATGTGTAACCTGTCACGCTAATGTGAGTACAGCAATAGCACAAGTCAGAGCTTTATAGATCAAAGAAAATGAGCTAAAAACAGCGAGACCACTTCATATAGACGCAGGAGAGATGACAAGAGACGCACTCCCCTTGCCAACACCATCGCTACTAGTGGAGGGGACTCCAGTGGCTCTGACCGAGCAGATGGGGGACACAGTAGACATCCACAACCAGATAAAATCCTTAATAGGTCACAGAGAAAACCTCCCATGGTTCCAAAAAACTCCAATCCACCAGGAGGAGACGCAGGCCCACTATCAGACGTGGTGGCTGGTGGAAGAAAACCTCCAAAGCTTTAAATACTGATACTAGTGTCATCATAAACCTAAGTATCAGAATGCTTGACAAAGTTGAAATTGATCTATTGGCCAAGAGTTTGTCCCCACTCCACGGGTGGACACATTTGACTACCTGGTGGACCTTCATAAATTACAGAGAACACTCAAATTGAGAGATTTCTTCAAAAACTCTACTTCGGAACCCCCAAGACTGGTAGTGTCTAAAAAATCAACTTTCGAACCAAAATTGACACATTCTACTATTAAAACCTATACAAAGATTTGTTCCAAGGAAATTGAATCTGTTTGTCACACCAACCCTAAAACCCGCACAAATTTGAACAAAGAACAATGGCAAGCTCTCAGGCGCCTCCAAAAAGATGACTCTATTGTTATTCGGCCTGCCGATAAATGCGGGGCGATTGTGGTCCTAGATTACAGCTACTATCGTTACGAATTGCTTCAACAGCTAGAGGATGGAATCACATACAGAAAACTCTCACACAATCCTACCGCTTCCTTCAAGAAGAAGTTAGATGACAGCCTGATGCATGCTCAAAACTGTGGCCACATTGATCAGAGTGTGTATAATGTCTTGATTACCGAATATCCAGTACATCCCATTGTATATACTATTCCCAAAATACATAAAGACCAAGTTCATCCACCTGGGCGTCCCATAGTCTCTGCTGAGGGCTCCCTCTTTCAAAATCTAGCCAAGTTTATCTGCAGGATCTTGTAAAGACCACTCAGGCATTTCTGTTGGATTCTATACAACTCATACAACTACTACAAGATCGGGTTTTTCCCAAAGACTGCATCCTTGTGGCACTAGATGTCAACAGCCTTTATACCATTATTCCCCACCAGTTGGGTATTGAGGCCACCAGAAAAGCTCTAATTGCAAGTTCATCATATGATGGTCCACCAATTGAAATCCTCCTAGAATGGTTGTTACTCTGTCTCCAGCATAATTACTTCCGGTTTGAGGAAACCTTTTACCTCCAGCTGGTAGGAACCGCCATGGGTTCCAGCATGGCCCCCTCATATGCCAACTTATTTATGGCCTGGTTTGAGGGTGCACATATCTTCAAGGATAGAACCCCCAATGTTCTGTTATACCGCAGGTATATCGATGATTTGTTGGTCATATGGGGGGGCTCAGAAACTGAACTTACAGCTTGGATACAACATCTGAACATGGCAGAAGAATCCATCACCCTAAAAAGCAAATATGACTTCCAGAAAATTCATTTTTTGGATCTATATATATATACAATTGTGATGATGACCAAGGTTGTCTCTTACGGACAACTCTTTACTCAAAACCCACGGATCGAAACACCCTCCTCTTAAATAGTAGCTACCATCCTACACAACTAAAACGTGGTATTATCAAATCACAGTTTATGAGAGTATTACGTAACACGTCAGAACCTGACCAGAGGGAAGTCCAGGTGGAATCCATGAGGAAGAGGTTCCTTGAACGGGGTTACAGTCGGAAGATGATATCTGACATCCTGACAGAAGTTGGCTGTCACGAACAATCTACCCTGGTGCAGAGAAAACCAGAGTCTGAGCCAGCAGAGACAAAGCCCTCCATTAACTTTATCACCAGTTACACACCAGCCACTAGACTGGTCGCGGGTGTCATTAGGGCTAACTGGCATCTGATTAACAAGGATCGCACACTACCATTTGTCAATACCCCCCCTCCTAGAGTGGTTCACAAAAGTGGCTCCAGTTTAAAAACACTGCTTATGCACACTGACCAATGGCGCAGAAATAGAACCTGGCTGGCTATAACCAAGACTGGCTGCTACAAGTGTGGCAGCTGTGTCAAGTGTAATTCACTCATCACTGGCAAAAGATTCCATCTTCCTGGATCAACAAAAACATATACAATTAGGCACAGACTCACATGCACATCCCAGTAAGTTGTGTATCTGCTGCCATGTCCATGTGGCCTCTACTACATCGGAAAGACCAGCACCACATTTAGGGAAAGACTGGCCAACCATAAAAGTGCCTTAAGAGCCGCATTCAAGGACGGCAAAGCAGATCAACCTGTGCCCAGGCATTTTCTAGAACATAAGCATCCCATCACCACTCTCCGTGCCATGTTGATTGACACAGTGGCAGCCCTGAAGAGAGGTGGTGATCGCAACCAGGAACTAATAAAATGCGAAGCCAGATGGATATATAGATTAAATACTCTGAGCCCAAATGGTCTTAATGCTCACCTGGACTTTTCTGTATTTTTTTGAGCTATAAATGCCTGCTTGTTTCTTTGTTTCTGTTTTTTCCTCCTTTTTTCATTAGGTCACCAATGCTGTGATGTAAGAAGTCCTTCCAACATCTCCATCTCATATGTGGCCCAAGGCTTATTTTGATGTACATTCTATATTTATAGTCTCCCTGTATTTTCCTTATTTTTCTTATTTTTTAGGGTTGCTTTCTGTTCACTCTATTTCGTTTAATTATATGATTGATCCTATGTTTTCTTTCTTCCTGTTGGTGTACGTGTGAATCTTTGGTGCTTGAGCTGTATATCACCATTACATACATTTCATATATTATCGATTGCTGGGATACTAATCTTTTGTGATAGGCTCCAATTAGGGGTTTACCTATATATGTTTTAAGTAATCTTGCAGCCTGCTCGTGCAGCTGTCACTGGTTCTCTCAATTGGGAGGTACACTCCCTGGATGTACATATAGATGACATTGGTTGCTTGACTACCCTTATTTGTCTACTTGTGCCACATGTGGCCCCTACTATTTTGTTTTTAGTGTATGTTCTGCGCCTAGGATCTTCTATGGTCCCCTTTAAACATCTTCTACAGTGACTGTCTCACATCATATATGTATTGTAAAATCTTGGGCTTTCACACCTAAGTTTAGTTGTGTGGCCCTTTGTCCTAGAACATTCTGTGTTTATTAATGACACCGCTTGTGATTGCTGTATATCAGTGTGGCTGTGAGCGCCCTTCTAAGTTATACAGCTCGCTGTGGGTTAAATCCCTGTGTCTATACTTGACGTATTTGCAGGCTCTGACTGACCCATGTTAGCTGCGGTACCCTCACAGCGCTATTTCTCTATGTCCTTCTTGGTGCTCTGATATGGGTAGGTGAGTTCTGTTTGTTAACGGTGGATCTATCTGTGCCTGTTTGGCGTGTGTTGGGGTGGATTCGGTGTTATACTATAATTCGCTTATTGGATTGCTTTCCGTGCCATCTGCCTTTGTATGTGGATTATGTGTTTTCTTTTTTAGCAGTGCTCCGCTCCCCTGCAGTATGTGTTATTAGGTGTTCCTTTCAGGGTACACAACAGATTGGTTGCCATAGTTACGAGGGGTGTTGGGTTATCAGGGACTGATTGCCTTTAGGGCTTCCCCTATTTAAGGCGGCCCCCGGAAGCCACCCTCATTCGCTTGTTTGGATCTGTGATTACTGCCACTCGGCAGTTTAAAGGTACGGTAAACGCTGTTTTTAGCTCATTTTCTTTGATCTATAAAGCTCTGACTTGTGCTATTGCTGTACTCACATTAGCGTGACAGGTTACACATATTGCTATGGGCTTTTAGTATGTAGTTTGGTGCTGTCTGTATGGTGATTCCCTTATAATTTCTGAACTACCTTGCTTGTTTTTTTACTGTTTCACCTTGGGGCCCTAGTATGTGTGATGTGTTTGTACTGTTATCCACACTATTGCTTTGGCTATGTTCTGCCGTTAAGTGTTCACACACACCATTTTTACATTTCTATTAAGCTCTATGCCATGCCATCTGCCTTTATATGTGTATTATGTGTTTTCTTTTTTAGCAGTGCTCCGCTCCCCTGCAGTATGTGTTATTATTATTAGCGCTGCGGAATCTGTTGGCGCTCTACAAATAACCGATAATAATAATAATAATAATAATTAGGTGTTCCTTTCAGGGTAAACAACAGATTGGTTGCCATAGTTACGGGGGGTGTTGGCTGCTCTCACCCTATCAGGGACTGATTGCCTTTAGGGCTTCCCCTATTTAAGGCGGCTCCCAGGAAGCCACCCTCATTCGCTTGTTTGGATCTGTGATTACTGCCACTCGGCAGTTTAAAGGTACGGTATACACTGTTTTTAGCTCATTTTCTTTGATCTATAAAGCTCTGACTTGTGCTATTGCTGTACTCACATTAGCGTGACAGGTTACACATATTGCTATGGGCTTTCAGTATGTAGTTTGGTGCTGTCTGTATGGTGATTCCCTTATAATTGCTGAACTCCCTTGCTTGTTTTTTTACTGTTTCACCTTGGGGCCCTAGTATGTGTGATGTGTTTGTACTGTTATCCACACTATTGCTTTGGCTATGTTCTGCCGTTAAGTGTTCACACACACCATTTTTACATTTCTATTAAGCTCTATGCCATGCCATCTGCCTTTATATGTGTATTATGTGTTTTCTTTTTTAGCAGTGCTCCGCTCCCCTGCAATATGTGTTATTAGGTGTTCCTTTCAGGGTAAACAACAGATTGGTTGCCATAGTTACGGGGGGTGTTGGCTGCTCTCACCCTATCAGGGACTGATTGCCTTTAGGGCTTCCCCTATTTAAGGCGGCTCCCGGTAGCCACCCTCATTCGCTTGTTTGGATCTGTGATTACTGCCACTCGGCAGTTTAAAGGTACGGTATACACTGTTTTTAGCTCATTTTCTTTGATCTATAAAGCTCTGACTTGTGCTATTGCTGTACTCACATTAGCATGACAGGTTACACATATTGCTATGGGCTTTTAGTATGTAGTTTGGTGCTGTCTGTATGGTGATTCCCTTATAATTGCTGAACTCCCTTGCTTGTTTTTTTACTGTTTCACCTTGAGGTCCTAGTATGTGTGATTTGTCTGTACTGTTATCCACACTATTGCTTGGGCTATATTCTGCCGTTAAGTGTTCACACACACCATTTTAACATTTCTATTAAGCTCTATGCCATGCCATTATCTGTTTTATGTGTTTTGCTAATCACACTGCAGGCGTTCCACGTGTTGGCCATTGTTTTTGTTTTCTCATCTCTTTGGGTTTGATCGTAACTTTATCTATGTTTTTATGTTAATTCATACTCTTTTTACTTTTTCTTAGTCCTCTTCTGGGACTTATTTTCTGACTGTGGCTTTATTTATTCAGTATTGCTTTAAACTTTCTCACATGAGCCTGTTGAGCGGGTTATAACGCACTGCTTTGGGATTCACACGGATACATAGTAGTTCCCTGTGCGTGACATTTCTTTTTCTTTTGCTTATGGATTTTGATTTACGTTAGCATGGATGCTGTCTGTATACCACAACACCATTCTGTCTTGCTTTGTTGCCGTATACGCCCACAGATTGCCCTCTGGTATTCTTATCTCATAATTGATCTTTGATATCCTTTGTTGAAGGTTGTTAGATCTCAGACAGCACAGTTTATTTAGACGTTGTTATTCTTGTTTGCTCCACTGTAACATATTATCTGTATCTGCCTTTGCTCCTTTATCCTGCATGCCCTTGGTTTGTGTTTAGGGTATCCTTTGTTGAAGGTTGGATTATTCCCATTACAGACTGCACAGTCTGTTTTTTAATTTTATTGGTGATGGTGATATAGGTAGTTTGTGTCTTGTTGCGTATTGTTTCTATCATTCTATGTTTCTAGTATTTGTTTATATGTTTGTCTTTCAGATAATACCTGTCCTGATGAAGGCCCAACTGAGGGCCGAAACGTCGACCATGTATTAATGTTCTAAGAATAAAGAAAATATTTGTCTCTATACAAACCCTGAGAGTGCCCTTCTTCCACACTGTTCTCTAACTATCTCTCATAAGGATTGCACCCAGGTTGTGGCTGCCCCACCTGGTTGGAGTGCTGGGCTATATGCTATTTGGACTTTTGATATATACATATATATATAGAGTTATTTACAGCATTTGACCAGCATATGAATAGATCGATAGACATATATATAGAGTTATTTACAGCATTTGACCAGCATATGAATAGATCGATAGATAGATAGATCTATACCTATATATCTATATGAATATGTACAGGTATAGATATATATACAGATATTAAAATTGAATAAAAAGTATATATCATGTTTCAAAGGGCTCAAAAGTGTATATATATATATATATATATATATATATATATATATATATATATATATTTATACACACATATACATATACACAAACATACACACACACACATTATAGACCTTCCCAGTCAAATACCTTGCCACACACCATATCCCTTTTTAACCATTTTAAGCTATTTTAATTAATATTTATTCATATTTGTGTTCTTTTATGTTTTAACAGGTGTATATACATTTGTTATAGTTTATTTGAATGTTTGTGATGTGTTTCGTGCAACTTTTGTTTAACCCTTATAGTTTATGCTAGTTGTTCAGGCGTGCTCATACTTTGAATGCAAATTCTGTTTCCGCTTGAACACCATCATTTCCTTTCAAGTTGTAATATGTGCATTAGCGTGGCCGCAAAATTGCTTATTGTGTTGCACGCTAACATTAGCGTGCCATTTGTAATCTAGCCCAATATGATGTATGTGCCAACAAAATACTTTTGTTGCCATTCTACTTGAGCTAGAATCTGCAGTCTAAGTTTATGTCTGGTTCTGGAGGCCAATGTGAGTTTAATTTCTTTGCTATACATTTTTTTTTTAAAATACTTATATATATTTATAACATAGGAAAGATACAGAAAATCACAAGAACCAGTTAAAATCTTATACAGCACATAATTATATAAAGTATATACTGTATAGGTACAGCAGGTTACAAAGACAAAGTCCAAGACAAGAATATTTTTACGACAATTCCGTTAATACATGCAAATCAACCAAATACGTTCCAGTGTCATATAAGTGTACCTTTTTGCTTTCCCATTTTTATTTTAAACTTTCTTCATTCTATAGCAAATAAGAGCCTAAAATCAGTACACAAACAAACACACGAGAAAAAAAAAAAAACCTAAACCAGACGACAACAAAACCAGGCAAAAAAAAAAAAAGGAAAAAAAAGCCCTCACGATCCGCCCCGCCCGCCCACGTCCCTGTCATCCCCCCACCACTCACCCAATGTCCTCCACCCAACTTCCAGTAAAGCAGCCTGCGTATATGTTTGTCAGAATAAACTCAGACTCACGAAATGGTTTGATCACTTTTATTTGGCATGCCAAAGGAAGTGATGTAACAAACGTTTCCCATTTCTTAAAAAATGAAGGTAGATGTTCTCCTTGTGGATAGGGTATATTAAATTGTTCTGTCGTAAACTGACTCAATAAGGCCTTTTTAAAATGGGATATTTTGGGTGATCACACGCCTTCCATAGTTTAAGAATGAGATTACATCCCGTTAATATGATTGTATTTATAAGACTATAATTTTTTTGATATACCATGGAATTTCACCAAGAAAAAAATCTCTCAATACATGATCCAAGTGTAGGATTGCATTCATCCAATAAGTTATCTTCTTCCAGTATTGAAAAATTTTGGGACAAGCCCAGAGGCAGTGAAATAAATCTGCATCTGTTGCTGAACATCTAGAACAGGGGATGCTTGAGTTATCCCATTTGGATAAGATTCCCGGAGTAAGATACCTCTGAAGCCCTATTTTGATCTGGGACTCTCTCCACAAAGTTGGATCCCAACTTTGTTGAACTAATTTGAAACTTCCGGTAATAGTTTGTTCATCTATTTCCGGAAATTGAATAGACCATTTTGCTATCATGTCACTGACCTGTACGCTAGACGATTTTTAAATTATAAGTAAATATAATGAAGAGATTGCATACAGTCCTGATGCATAATTATATATCCTGGCCTGTAAATCACCTAATGACCAATTTTTTCCATGACTTATGAGTAGCTCTTGAAGATAATGTCTGACTTGAAGATACGCATAGAATTTGCGAGCACCTAAGTCAAAATTATTTGCTAATTCTGCAAAGGTTATTGGATACCCTGTAGTTCCCAGGATCTGACTCATGGATTTCAGACCTTTTAATGCCCAATCCTTGAACACCTGATTTGACAGCCCAGGGCTAAAGTTGGGGTTACCACAAATAGGTAGATAATGTGATACATATGGCGAGCAATCCAGATCAGCACACAATTTCTGCCATGCCACTATGACATTTCTAAACATAGATAGATAAAATATATTTGAGGGGAGTGAAGTCAACGGCAATGAAGTAAAGCCTTCAAATGAAAAGGAGCCACCAGCCGCGATTCCCAAATGAAAGAGGAAATTTGATCTTTTTCTGTTAACCAATCCAGTGCAAATCTAGCAATAATAACTAGATTATAGACCTGGATATTGGGAAGCACAAGACCCGCTGCCAATTTGGTATTCATGAGTCTCTGACAAGCGATCCGCGGTTTGGACCCTTTCCACAAAAATCTAGAGCAGGCTCTATTATATATAGCAATATCCTTCTTATGTAGAAACAACAGAATATTCTGCAAGATGTACAAAAATTTAGGAAAAATAACTGTCTTAATCAATACTACTCGAGCAGATAGAGATATGGGTAACAAAATCCAATCCCCTAGCTTTTTACAGCATTGCTCCAGGCAGTACACATAGTTTGCGTTATACCACTCCGACGGATTTCTCGATAGTCGTAGGCCTAAGTATGAAATTTGTGAGACTTCCAAAAATGGGTGCTCAATGGTAAGTGTAGGTTTTTTATACAACCACATTAGTTCTGATTTGGTGATATTAACCTTATACCCTGAGACCTCACCAAAGTCTTGAATAATATCTTGCAAAATTGGTAATGTGGTCTGAAGATTAGATAAAAATAGGAGCAGGTCATCAGCGTATAGAAGCAGGACTAATTTCTCACCTGCCAATGGGATACCCGCCAACTGCTGGCGCAATAATAAGGCCAGGGGCTCCAAACTGATGTTAAATAACAGGGGGGAGAGTGGGCAGCCCTGTCTGGTTCCTCTACACAAGTTAAATCGTTGAGATGTAACATTATTAACCACAACTGCCGATGTAGGGGCACTATAGATTAACCGAATATAGTTGTTGAAAAACCCTGACAGACCGAATTGGTCTAGGGAGAAGAACAAATGATCCCAGCTGACCCGATCGATGGCCTTCTCCGCGTCAACGGTTAAGATGGCTTTAGCTACAGTCTTGCGGGAGCTAGAAGTAATATATCTGTTCCAATAAGACTCAATAAGTACTAGCAGTTTCCTCATATTTCTCACCGGGTTCTGACCTGGCATAAATCCCGATTGGTTCCCGTGAATTAGGTCTCCGATACATGATTTCAAACGGTTGGCTAAAATAGCTGCTAAAAGCTTATATTCGGTATTGAGGACTGATATCGGTCTGTAGGAACTGGGTAACTCAGGATCCTTACCCTTTTTGAGAATTAGTGAGATATTTGCTACCGCAAAGTATGGAGGGCATCTAGTATTTTCTGAAAAATAAAGATTTTTGCTATACATAGTTTTTCCAAACCACTATATTTGGATGGTATAAAGGATAAAAAAGTCTAAAATAAATTCTGCAGTCAGAGGCAGTAATCTTTATGCGTTTCAAAGGTCAGCAAAACCTTCTTCATCAGAGGTGTATGTATATATATATATATATATATATATATATATATATATATATATATATATATATACAGTATATATGTGTATATATATATATATATATATATATATATATATACAGTATATATGTGTATATATATATATATATATATACACAGAGTATATATGTGTATATATATATATATATATATATATATATACATACTATGTGTGTGTATATATATATATATATATATATATATATATATAAAACACACTCTCCAATAGGTATTTATATTTATATATATATATATATATATATATATATATACACATCCTATAATATAAAAGGCCAAGTGTGTTTGTCTGAAGCTATCATGCGCAGTAGAGACAGCACAAGGACAAACGCACCTGGCCTTAGAGTCCCTACCTGATCTGCAGTGCGGGCAGAAGTGGGCATGGCCTGGCGTGAGGGGGCATGGCCTGACACGGAGGGGGCGGGGTCTGATGTGAAGGGACGGGCACGGTCACGCACGCGAGATAGAGGGGAGAGAGATAGAGAGGGGGGAGAGATAGAAAGGGGGGGGAAACAAAAGAGATGGGAAAGAGCTAAAGATAGGATAAGAGAAGGGAAAGAGCAAGAGAGGGGGGAAATAGAGCAAAATAGGGGGAGAGAGCAAAATAGAGGGGAAGAGAGAGAGCAAAAGAAAAGGGGGAGAGAGAGCAAAAGATGAGCGGGGAGAGAGAGAGAGAGAGGGGGGGGGGAGAGAGGGGGGAGAGAGAGAGAAGGGGGAGAGAAAGGGGGGGAGAGAAAGAGAGGAGGGAGAGAGAGAGGGAGGGCGGAGAAAGAGAGAGGGGGAGAGAGAGGGGGGAGAGAGAGGGGGGGGAGAGAGGGGGAAGAGAGGGGGGGAGAGAGAGGGGGAGAGAGGGGGGAGAGAGAGGGGAGAGAGGGGGGAGAGAGAGGGGAGAGAGAGGGGGAAAGAGAGAGGGGGAAGAGAGGGGGGAGAGAGAGGGGGAGAGAGGAGGGAGAGAGAGGGGAGAGAGAGGGAGAGAGAGAGAGAGAGAGAGAGAGAGGGGGAGAGGGGGAGAGAGAGGGGCAGAGAGTGGGAGGAGAGAGAGTGGGGAGAGAGAGGGGGGAGAGAGAGAGAGCGGGGAGAGGGGGGGAGAGAGAGAGAGGGGGAGAGAGAGAGGGGGAGAGAGAGAGGGTGAGAGAGAGGGGGAGAGAGAGAGGGGGGAGAGAGAGAGGGTAGAGAGAGGGGGGAGAGAGAGAGAGGGGGGGAGAGGGGGAGAGAGAGGGAGGAGAGAGAGGGGGAGAGAGAGGGGGGAGAGAGGGGGAGAGAGAGGGGGGGGAGAGAGCGGGAGAGAGAGGTGGGAGAGAGAGAGGGGGAGAGAGAGAGAGGTGGAGAGAGAGGGGGAGAGAGAGAGAGGGGGAGAGAGAGAGGGGGGGAGAGAGAGAAGGGGGTAGAGAGAGGGGGTAGAGAGAGGGCGGAGAGAGAGAGGGGGGATAGAGTGAGGGTGAGTGAGAGGGGGGAGAGAGAGTGGGAAGAGAGGGGGAGAGAGATGGAAGAGAGAGAGGAGAGAGACAGGGGAGAGGGGGAGAGAGAGAGAGCACAAAAGAGAGGGGGGAGAGAGAGTGCGCAAAAGAGAGGGGGGAGAGAGAGAGTGCAAAAGAGAGGGGGAGAGAGAGCTCAAAAGAGAGGGGGAGAGAGCGCAAAAGAGAGGGGGAGAGACAGAGTGCAAAAGAGAGGGGGATAGAGAGAGCAAAAGAGAGGGGGAGGGAGAGAGCGCAAGTGGTGGGACCTCTGTACTGCAAAAAAATAGCCCGTGTGAACAGGCTTTAGGACTAGTAAAACACATAAAAAGTCTGACACTCTCTTGCAAGCACACAGCTAGATTGAAAGCAAAATGGAAGAGTTATTTACAGCATTTGGCCAAATGGTGATAGGCCCAGGACCAGTCAAGGTCTCTTCCACCCTGGGTCCCTAACCTACAGCCACACAATGTATGCTTTCAATCAAACACACAGAAATACAAGGTGACACTGGTTCTTTGTAATTTCCAGTGTGCTTGCAAAAGAGAGACAGATTTTCTATGTAATGTGTTAATAATTTTGTTTGCATTATTAAAAAAGCATTTTTTTCTGCACAGTTTTTTCTTTCAATGTTTAAGTTTCATGCATGTTCAGTTTATATATTAATAAACATGAGTGCTTTTATTTGGTTTATTAAAAAGTCAGAAATGTAGGTAGCTTAGGTCACATGTTTAAACTATGAAACTTGCACAGTATCGTATGACCGTAATAATGTTCTTCTAAGGCTTTTATAAAATATAAAATGATTAATTATATAACATATATCTTTCTGTAATATATAAGTATGCAATATTATAGGTAATTGTTAAAACCTGCATTTACCTATGTTAGGCAATCATCATCAGCTGACTTTATTTTATTTCCATGCCGGTGTGCAGGAATTCCTCTGAAATCAATAGCAAAACTGTGTTTCTTTTGGCTTTGATCAGACATGTGCAGACAATAAATTTGCTTCGGACAAATTGTTTTTTTAAGAAAAAAAAAAAATTTTGTTTAAGGGGCCATTCAGTTCACCCAGATATTGACAACTTTATTTGTTAGTTATTGAAAATTTGTTGACATTAACACAAATATATACAAAATAGACTTCCATAAAAGTGTTTCTTTATTATGTCCACTTTAAAATATTTGCACTTAACCAGACATAGCAGGGACAAACCAAGCAGGTATTAAGCCCATAGGCTCTGAGCGTGGGGGTGCAGGAGTGTACAGGTAAATAAGTTTACATGCTGTTACAAGTCAGCAACAGCACAATTTATTATTCATTTTTTATTTAGTTTTTAATGAGGTCAGGACTGTCAAGAAGTGAAGCTTACATACTTATTGGCTGACACAGTAATCAATCAAGCTGACAAACACATAGCTGGATCACTTTTTAATATAATATAGCTGTAAATTTAAAGCTCTTCCCGTCTTTAAAGTAATGATTTAACCTCAAAAACTAATCAACTACATTTGTGTGACACATCACCTAAGTTGTGGCTAAAATTAGTGGTGGGGGGGGTTGTATTGCTAATGGTCCAATATTTATGTGTTTATATGTGTATATACACATATTAAAACATAAATATATATGTACTGTATATAAGCAATTGTGCACATTTTTTAATTAACAAGAGGTCTGGCCTCTGGTTAATTGTGCTAAGCGCAAAGTGCTCCTACGTGCTTGTCGAAGCATTAACTAGCGACTTGTAATGGCTGGTTATTTAATGTGAGCCAGTAAAGAGACAAATATGTCCCTTTACGGGTGCACGTTAAAATAGCACTCCACTTGTAATCTAGCCCAAAATGTTATTCTTTGTGCAAGGTCACTTGTAATCTAGGTCTATGAGTTGTTTTGCTAAATTTGTAATTAGATTAAAAGGCTATATATAGGCTTTGCATAAATTACATAAACCATAAATTATAATAAGTGAAGCTACTTTTGAATTGGCAGTTGAGTGCTTGCTGGAACCAATTCATGTTTTGCATAGTCTGACTTGAATTTAAAAAAAATACAACAAATCAAAATTCCATTTTAGCTTAAATATTAATAAACAATAGCTGAAAATGTACAATTACAGCAGGGATTGATGTTTAAAGGAAAGATAGAGAAGTCATAATATCTTCTGTCTTCTAATATTTTTCTTTTTAGACTGAATTATAGGACCCTTCAAGAATAGGAAAGTAATCAAAACAGAAATGACCCTCAGAGCTACCTTTGCTGTGCAGGATTTGGTAGAAGATTGCTTGCTGTGAAGTGAGGACGAGAAGATGTTAAAAGGTCTCAGGAGGCAATGGGTGTTGAATAAGTTGCTAAACAGGGGAATAGGAACTCTTTTTCATCATTCCCTAGATAATACTGATTGATGCGAATTGGAATGAGTATTGGTTTCACATAAACAAGTCAGTTAAGGATCAAGAGCAACTGGTGGTCATTGCAGGTTTTAAAGTGCCAGTTTTATGTAACATCAGCTATCAAAGTCAAGAGCTAGGATGAAGATGATATTATGCAGATGCCCCATTACTTAGAGAACACTCATGACAAAATTGCTAACATAAAATGGTATAATCTCATAATAACCTCATTAAAATAATTTGAAACAGCCCAAGGGGCCGATTTACTAACATGCGGAAGGACATGATACGATGTAGCGTGTCATGTCTGCCGCACATCTATAAATGCGGCATTTATCATTGCACCAGTAGTTCTGGTGAACTGCTGGTGCAATGCCGCCTCCTGCAGATTCAGGGGTGTCAATCAAAACGAATACGATCGGGTTGATTTCTGTCCGCGGCCTCAGAGCATGCGAACAGGTTATGGAGCAGCTGTCTTTAGACCACTGCTTCGTAACTTCGTAACTTCGAAACAAGGGGCATCAATCTCCATACAGAGCTTGATTAATATGCCCCTCTATCTGAATCATGAAACTTTTGGATTTAGTATCCCTTTAAGTTCTTACTCAAATGTGAAAAAGCAGAGAAATTCCTAATTTTCAGCCCTCTCTTTATAGAGTGAAACCTTAACTCTGTATTCCCAACGTATGCTGCACATGAGCACAATCAGAAAAAGGACTGCATCCCCTTACCCAGGAACTTTTTTAGTCAAAGGGGCTTTAAATTCAATGGGCAAGATTACAAGTCACGCGATATGAGTTTTCTGCATGGGATACATTCTTTTCGCAATCAATTTCCATTGCACAGCTATTACAAGTTATGAAAAATCACCATTGCGCGCACGCATTTGCCTTTTAGGCAACTATCCTTTCCCGCTTTCGAAGAGCTGTAGTTAACAGTTTTGCGCAACATAAAAGTTTCATGAAACACTTCAAAAATACATTACAAAGTACAGTTACACTCATATTAATATTGTCTAATCAAAAATTATTTTCAAAAAATATTGCACACAAAAGTTATAAAGGCTCAAAAATAGGAGATCTCGGGTGTTAGGGGGGAAAAAGCTGTTGCACGGATTTTACATTGCCATACATACACATACATAGAGAAACATGGATTTATATGTATATAGATTTGTTTAACTATGGAGATAATGAAAAGATTTCACATTACAATCTTATGCACATTAAACAATATCTCATAGGGATTTTCAAAGAGATATTCACATATAGATCTCATGATATCTAGACATATATATATTCATATACATATCTCGCTATAAATATATATCGGTTCAAAAATCATCACATATATAGATAAATATTTATTTATAAATAAATAGAACATATCCTGTTACAAAAACATTTTTGCAATGTGAAATATTCACATTTTTGCGTACACTTTTTCGAGGAGAATACGTCATGGGCTTTGCAAAACATATTAGAGTTTTATTTTATTTTTTTCTCTTTGACTTCTATGGGGAATATGTGAACGCACACGCAATTTGGCTGTTTGGATTACACGGCTTAACGCACGTGCAAAATAAAATATTTTGCAACTTGTAATAGCTGCGCAACCCCAAATGCGAAAAAGCTATAACGTGTGGTGTTTTCGCAACTGATTTGCCGCGCGACTTGTAATCTTGCTCAATGTTATTTTTTATTTCACACCATCACAATCATTTAAATTTTATTTTTGCAGCACTTATTTCATTATTGTTTTAGGAAAAAATGTCCCTTTACTTGACATGTGCCAGTCCTGTATTTCTGATCAGATTCCAAATTTGCAACATTTATAGGAAGTCAGGAACGTTTTTCACTTATCCATTGCTGCAGCTAAAAGAATGTAATAAACCCAGAACGCTTTTCCGTCTATTAATGAGTACCCAAACTGTTTTTGAATGTAGTATTAGTTTTTCATATAGCCAAAACACACTGAAATTACCCACCTCTGTATTGGATAATATTAGGAATCAAAGCTACCACGTTGAAATGCTAACTGATCAATCAATTAATGTTAAAGAAAATTAATTAAAATAAGTTATTTATGAACATTTCTGTTTTTGTTTACAAAATTAGCTGACTTTTTTAGGTATTATAGGAAGAGGCATTTTGGGATTGTGATCACTGGAAAAAAACACACTAACAATATCCACCATTCAGAAATTGTTACCTGCCAAATACAAGTGCAAAATTGGGCTCAACACGAAAGTCTGAATGGTACCAAAACAAATGGGCAAAATAGTTCTGCCATCAAATTCAACCTTTCTATAGTCAAAGAAAATCATGCTCTGAGCTGAACAAGCGAAAATAAGACGTATTACATGTTCCCCTATGAGTTGCCTGTTAGGGTATTAACCTCAGATTTAAAGGGACAGTCTACACCAGAATTGTTATTGTTTTAAAAGATAGATAATCCCTTTTTTTACCCATTCCCTAGTTTTGCATAACCAACACAGTTATATTTATATATTTTTTACCTCTGTGATTATCTTGTATCTAAGCCTCATCAGACTGCCCCTTTATTTCAGTTCTTTGACAGACTTGCAGTTTAGCCAATCAGTGATGGCTCCCAGGTAACTTCACGTGCACGAGCACAGTGTTACCTATATGAAAAACATGAACTAACTCCCTCTAGTGGTGAAAAACCTGTTAAAATGCAATCTTAAGAGGCGGCCTTCAAGGTCTAAGAAATTAGCATATGAACCTCCTAGGTTAAGCTTTCAACTAAGAATACCAAGAGAACAAAGAAAAATTGATGATACAAGTAAATTGGAAAATTGTTTAAACTTACATGCCCTATCTGAATCATAAAAAGTTTTTTTGGACTAGACTGTCCCTTTAAGCTGCTATTTAATACCTATATTACTTATTTATCATATTACATATATCAATAATTTGTTGTGTGCTTTCTAGCTTGGCTAATTAAAGGTAGATTTGCATAATCAACACATGCATGATAAAAAGATAATGCAATAGCACTTAGTATGAACTTTCAATGAGTAGTAGATTTTATTTCTGACAGATTTCAAGTTATGAAAAGTTATGTCTATTTCCACTCCTCCTGTATCATGTGACAGTCAACAGCCAATCACAATGCATATACGTATATTCTGTGAATACTTGCACATGCTCAGTATGATCTGGTGGCTCAAAGACTGTAAATATAAAAAGACTGTGCACATTTTGTTAATGGAAGTAAATTGTAAAGTGATTTCAGATTGCATGCTCTATCTGACTCATGAAAGTTTAATTTTGACTTGAGTGTCCCTTTAACAAGCACTTAGGGGGAGATCGCCGGAAACAGAAGCTAAGAAAAGGCGGACTGAAATCATCTAAATCAGATACGATCAGGATGATTGACACCCCCTGCTAGCGGCCCATTGACTGCGAATGTGCAGGGGGCAGCATTGCACAAGCATTTCACAAGAAAAGCTTGTGCAATGTTAAATGCCGACAGTATATGCTGTCGGCATTTAGCGATGCCGGGTGGACATAATTCGCTACAGTGAATCATGTCCGCCCGGCATTTAATAAATTGACCCCTTTGTGGTAAATGTAATTAATTTATCAATGAGATACCTCCAGCTGAAACAATAATTAGGTAAATTTAGCTTAGTGGACATATTACATTTTAATGTATTCATATTCCAGCAGACATCTTCATAGAAATGCCATACTGATATGTATCTCATATTTATACTACTCTGTATTATTCAGTTGACAATACCATTAAACACACCATCCTTCTTCAGCAAACACTTTATTAGGATGTACATCAGTCAGTTTGTATGTTGGTTAATACAGGAAAATTCAATACTACTTTACATAAAAGGAACCCTTGGCTGTATATCATGATTCCTGACCCTAAACCTGACAAAGGCACCTCAGATTTTAGTCAATTTCATCCATTTAATTACAATGTGTAGTTTGTGCTTAGCAGAGCAGTAATGCTCAATTGATTAATAAATTAACATGGAGTATCAATGTTCCATCAGAGCTTCTTTGTACAATCTGAAGCATAATCAACAGTAATTACATCATCAATTCAATGTTTATGGTTATTGGATTAAGAATATTTGGCTAATTCCATATGCTGCTACTAAATAAGGTAGTTTGTTTCAGAAAATGTATTGATTGATGGAAAAGAGCAAGGTTTTATGACCTAAGGCACGTGTTCAGCATAACTAAAATAAACTTTTATAGGTTTCAGGTTATTTGGATAATTAGTTCTACAAACAAAAAAAGTAGGATAAAGCACCTAGTGAAATAATATTTATTATCAGTTATTTTATTTTTGATAGCACAAACAAATAATTGTTTAAACAATGTTGCATATACAATAAAAGCAGTATATGTAAAAGTTTTTCTTTATTTTATTTTCTATTTTAAGGGCATTTAATGCTTAATTGTTCAAGTTAAAGCTGCTGTTTATGAAAAAAAAAGTTTGCATTTTGAATAGAAACACACCTCCATTTACAAAAAGTTAAAGTTATATTTAAAACAGGAAAAAAAACATACACCAAGATTACAAGTTTTGCGGTATGGCAGGTTTTCCGTATTACAAGTCGTAAGCATTTTAGCCTGTAACGCAACTCTCCATTCCACACTCAAAAAATGACTTTTGAGTGAGGGATTCGGATACCGCTGTATTACAGGTTGTGCATTCCGGCTAAAATGCTTGCATAATGTTCTATACCGCCGCAATCCATTCCACAATCTGAGACCAGTAGTTATGGATTTTGTGAAACAAAATGTTTCACAAAACGCATAACTAAAATGTTACAGAGTACACTAACAGGCCCATTTATCAAGCTCCGTACGGAGCTTGAAGGGCCGTGTTTCTGGCGAGTCTTCAGACTCGCCAGAAACACAACTTATGAAGCAGCGGTCTAAAGACCGCTGCTTCATAACCCTGTCCGCCTGCTCTGAGCAGGCGGACAGGAATCGCCGGAAATCAACCCGATCGAATACGATCGGGTTGATTGACAGCTCCCTGCTGGCGGCCGATTGGCCGCGAGTCAGCAGGGGGCGGCGTTGCACCAGCAGCTCTTGTGAGCTGCTGGTGCAATGTTAAATGTGGAGAGCGTATTGCTCTCCGCATTTAGCGAGGTTTTGCGGACTTGATCCGTAGTGACGGATCAGGTCCGCAAGCCCTTTGATAAATGGGCCCCTAAGACCCATAAACTACCTATTAACCCCAAACCGCCACCCTCCTGCATCGCAAATACTGCTTTAAAATTATTAACCCCTAATCCGCCACCCACCCACATAGCCAACAATATATAAAGCTATTAACCCCTAAACCGCCGGCCCCTCACATCGCTACTACTATAATAATCCTATTAATCCCTAAACCGCCGCCCCCACATCGCAAATCACTACATTAAACTATTAACCCCTAAACCCCTAACACCCCCCTAAATTTAAATTAAATTTACAATATAACTATCTTAAAATAAATAAAAACTTACCAGTGAAATAAAAAAAAACTAAATTTAAACTTTAAACTCATTTAGAAGAGCTGCCCTTGAAGTACTTGTGATTCTTTGAGAGTTTCTACAGCCTGTTTTGTGGCACCTCTACAGTTTTGTGGCGCCTCATCACTCCCGGAGTGTAGACTGAGTATATATTTTTCTCTTGTAAACTATAAATAAACCTAACATAACTATTTTAATAAAATAATATAAACTACAAATAAAAAAAAACTAAATTACAAGATTAAAAAAACCTAACACTAAGAAAAATATTTAAAAACTAAATTACAAATTTAAAATAACCTAACACTACAAAAAAATAAAAAAAATATAACATAACCAAAAAAATAGACTTGTGCAGCTTCGAAAAATTCGGTTCGGATCAATTCGAATTCGGAAAAAAATGAATGAGTTTGCTTCAAATTCATTCGGATTTTTTCGGATTCGAAAAAATTCGGCTGGATTCGGTTCGATTCGGTTCGGTTCAATTCAGAAATTCAGGAATTTCAGTGGGATGTGCTGTGTATTACACTAGTTTATGTACTGTATATTAGGTTTAACCCATAGCCTTATGTACTGTATATTAGGTTTAACCCATAGCAGAGTGATAAAACCTAATATACTGTACAAAACTAGTGTAATACATGGCTATCCGAATCTACCGAAAAAATTCGAATCGATTCGGAATTATTCGGTAGATTCGGCACTACCGCAATTTGGAAATTCAAATTGATCCGAATCTCCGAATTCGAACAAATTTGGCCGAATTTCGATTCGGACCGAATCAAATCGCACATGTCTACAAAAAAACAAACACTAAAATTACAAAAAATAAAAAAAACACTAAGATTACAAAAAATAATAAACAAAATTATCCAAAATAATAAAAATTAAACCTAATCTAATAGCCCTATAAAAGCCCCCCAAATAAAAACACCCCCTAACCTAACAATAAACTACCAATAGCCCTTAAAAGGGCCTTTTGTAGGGCATTGCCCTAAGTTAAACAGCTCTTTTACATTAAAAAAGTACAACGCCCCCCCCTAATAGTAAACCCCCACCCAACCAACCCCCAAAATAAAAAACCTAATTCTAAAAAAACCTAAGTTACCCATTGCCTATAAAGAGTCATTTGTATGGGCATTGCCCTTAAAAGGGCATTAAGCTCTTTTACTGCCCATAAAAAAACAACTCCCTAATCTAAAAAAAAAACACCCCAAAATAACCTAACACTAACCCCAGGAAATCTTCTCTCAGTTCCCGAAGTCCGGACATCCATCTTCATCCAGGCCGCGAGAAGTCTTCATCCAGGCTGTGACATCTTCCTCCATCGCAGGGGCATCCTCTATCTTCATCCCGGTGGCACGGAGCTGTGGCGGCACAGAGCTGTCCAGGACTGGTGGTGACATCCAGCACGGAACATCCGCTTCAGGCGATCGACAGCCACACACTGAAGATTGAATGCAATGTATACATTTTTTATTGGGGTATCATTGCATTCCTATTGGCTGAAAAATTCAAATCAGCCAATAGGAAAAGAGCTGCTTAAATCCTATTGGCTGATCTGAACAGCCAATAGGATTTAAGCAGCTCTTATCCTGAATGTCACTGCCGGTCCTGGACAGCTCCGCTCAGTGCCACAACAGCTCTGCGCCACCGGGATGAATTCATTAAAGTACCTATTATTTTTCCTCCTTTTGTCCAGCCTGACCACATCTCAAGCTAAATAAGGAACTATTCCAAGCCAAACTAACTTCATATGAGTATATATGTAAACCAAACCTCTCAAACCTTTTAAAAAGTTTAATCCACCTGTCTTTGTGATATATATGCTAAATCATTTGCCATCAATTAATTTCTGGGGACATTTTAGTGTAGCTGACAAACATTTATAAAACCTATACTCATTGCAACCATGAATACCAAAACGCAGCACATGCACAGATAACTTACCAAATACTAGTTGATAGCAGTAATCTTGAATTGCAGAAACCCAGTAAGGCCAACACACACTTTCCCTTTTTAAACCTTTTGCAATTTGTAAAACAATACAAAGTTTTGCAGGGTCAGGGGAAGCAATTTCCTGTCTGGGCCATAGAAAGTAAAAGCAATCTCTATTCCTTGGGAGCTGTTGTAATGCACGGGCTTACTGCCATTTGGCACAGCTTGAGTTTGATTGTGCAAAAACTGTAACATGAGAAAAATAACGCCTGTGCACAAGTCCATATTTTACTGGGCTGCAGTAAGGTAGGTTACAGCATTGTTGTCACAATGCTGCAGCAAACTTTTAGTGCCAATTATCACATATTTATCAATTAATATAAGTCAAATAAAGCCAGTTGACTTTAATATAATAACAGATTCAAGGAAAACAAATAACCCATAAGACTCATAACAGAATTCTGAAATGAACACTCATACTTACTGTATTTGCTAACATACGCTACCTATGATTCTTCTCAATTTGTCGGTATTGTTAAGTTACATAAAAATTTTTGTCATAGAGGAAATTGACAACAAAAACTCTGTTTATAATCGATTTCTGCTAATTGTATCTCTAACCACAATATTATTAAATAGGTCCTAGTAAATACTACAAACATATTAAATAATTAATAATAGAGTCATCTCTATTGGTAAAATAGCAGAACAGCATTATAGAAAAAAAAGACCATAGAGTTAGGATTTACATCCATCAACACCAAATACATAATCTTGTCACCAGAAAATGCTAAACACTTCAATTAAAATACTGTGTTAAATGAATAGTTTTCACAGCGTACAAAACCATAGATAAATGAAGCATATAAACTCTAACAGCACACCATTATAAACTAGTTGTATATTACAGCTGTGTTTATGTTTCTTCAAAAAAATAATTAGATATGACAATTTCAACAGCGATAACACTACCCTGGCAAACAACTCCATATATACCGTAACATTTTTTCATTATTGAACTTTCGTGCTATGGTATTTAACATTTGAATTCATGTTCACAGTCAAACTCATGAAATTCAGACTTTCAACCCAGTGTGAATTGCTATAGACAAAAAAGCAAAAGATTTCTAGTTTAGATACATGCTGTCCTATACATTAATTTCATAATCATTTATATTTACCCTACTGGAAAATGTCATTGAATGACAAGTGGGTGGTCTGCAGTGCACGGCTTTCCTTATAATGAGGTGAAAGAATGAAGAAACCAAGCAATTCAAAAAGTATAAAATGACGTAAATTAAATAGGCTATCTAGTTAACTGTAAGATATCTGGAAAAGGCATAAAACTCTCAGCAATCTATTCAAAATATAGGCAGAGAAGTAGATCTCTGGGCTGGTGAGAAAATTAAAGAATGCTCACGTCTTTCTATTTCCCTGGTGGAATGATCTAAAGTCTTACTAAGGGCCGTATACTGCATTTTTGTAAGGGAAGGAGATGCATGCATTACAAAAGTGCACAATAAAATTTGTATTTTAAAAATCTTACAAAATGAATAATTAAACCATTCACACAAAAATACGCAAAAAAAAATGTATTGTTAATGTGCATAAAAAAAATTGCAAATAAATTCTTCACCAAAAATCGTATTTTATCAAAAATTAAACAATTTGTATATAAATTACTCAGGAATAAATCATATTAAATATGCACAGGGTAAATTGGTATTTAAGTACACTGGATGTGCAAAAAGCTTAGAAATGTGTACTTTTAAGTACAAAATAAAAAGTGTAACTGTTGTTCTTTTGTAAAATAGTCTGAACATGGGCTTTCCAATAGGGATGGGCAAATGTGTAAATTTTCGAATTTCGAATGTTAGAACGAATGTTATTACCGAAATTCGAATTATAAATCGGAATGTTGATAAGAACCAATATTCTTAAAAATTCTATAATCGAATGCTATTTACAGTTTTCGAATGTCACTTTCGAATTCGAATGTTTATAATTATATCGAATGTCCACATTCGATATTTTGAATTTAACAAATACTATTCAGAAGTTCAATAGTTCATGTGGTAGGGAGGGAATCTAGTAAATTGATACATAATAGATACAAATATATCATTTTGAATGTTTCTATATAGAATATTGCATAATTCGAATGCTTTTCTCAAAACATTGAAAATACTTATAACCCTAATAGACAAACGCATGCATACGAAAATGTAGGCGATAGTCAGATGCTATACACAGAAAGCAGCGTAATGTGATTTATAATAGCTGCAGGATTTATTTTTTAAAGTGCGTCCCCTGTTCACTGCTTGCTTCGATCCACGGTGCAAAGCTTCCTTTCAGCGAGTTACATTACATTCAATAGGAGACATCTTGCCACTCGCAGGGACTTCCTCTTTTTTAATATAAAAACCACATTGGTGAGACAAACTACATTTGAAATTGCGAGCTTAGGATCATCAGGCCCTATCACTCTTATCACCTGATAAAATAAAGGTCTCCGCTCAGATGAGATGATATAAAATGATTATCCAGCACTGTGAGAAACCTAGTGAAATTCTAAAATGGCAGATTTTGCTATATTTCTCCAAGGGGCATTCCCTGCATTTGCATTTCTGTATGTGAAGGAGAGGAAAGACCAGTGCAACAAAGCACTTTGTGACATGACAGTTCTGCTGCATTTACTCTTTGTGCTTTGTATTTTATATAATTTTAGACTTCAGATTGAGTTTGATTACATTTAAACTTTGTACTTTCTGATTTGTATTTTATTTTGTATACAGCAATGTATTTAAGATTGTGATTTTACAAATTATGTTTTGACAGTTTCTGTGTAACTTTAACACATTAGGAATTAATATATTTGTGTGTATATTTTACAAATTACATTGCACTTTGTATTTATTCAGTTTCCAAGCTTTATGATTAGCTATTGACCCGACAATCAAAGATTTTCTAGTTTGGAGAGAAAATATAGTACAGACTTCACAGGGGCTAAAATCAATGAATTCTATAAGAAAAAGGGAAGAACCTGTAAGTCCGAGAGAGATGAGATTTGCCTTCCTTAAAAAGTAATAAGGCTCTGTGGGATACAGAATTTCACAGGGGAGAGAGAACTGGACAACACATGGGGCTGATGTTTAGAGGCCTATTTACTAAAGATCTTGCAGACCTGATGCGACAGTGCGGATCAGGTCAGCAAGACCTCGCTGAATGCGGAGAGCAATACGCTCTCCGTATTCAGCATTGCGCCACCAGGGGGTGTCAATCAACGCGATCGTACTCGATCGGGTTGAATTCCGGCGTTTCCTGTCCGCCTGCTCAGAGCAACCGGACAGGGTTATCGAGCAGCGGTCTTTGTTCTTTGTGACCGCTGCTTCCTAACTGCTGTTTTTGGCGAGTTTGAAGACTCGCCAGAAACACGGGCCCACAAGCTCCTTACGGAGCTTGATAAATGGGCCCCATAGTCTCAGGTTGCAGCAAATACAAATTAAGATGCAATGTTTTCATTACAGTTTAAGTTGTTTTGCCTACAGATTACAAGTGGAAAAAATTAGCCTGGCCACATTAGCGTGCGCATTACAAGAGTTAAAGACTCATGCACAATAACTTCAGGACTTCAGATATTTTGACCACGCTAACTTCTCCCCATAGATTTCTATGGTGGGTATACAACCTGTGTACAGAACCTAGCTGCTATCTGATGCTCATGGAACAGGGCAAACCCCTCAAACTTTAATGTATGCAATCCACAGCACCATAATATTTCAGATGATTGTATTCAAGCATATTTGCAAAGGTCCTTTGCAAATATGCTTGAATAAAATCATCTGAAAGATTATGGTGCTGTGGATTGCATACATTATAGACTTCTATGGGGCGCGCTACAAAAGAACTAACAGTTATTGTGAGTGTGATAAATCGACACTGAACTAGATCAACTGCGCTAAACCCAAAGGTGATAGGAATATTTCACATTTCTATGTTCTTCACATAAAAGAAAATGTTATTTTTATTTTTAAATATATATTTTTATATACATATGATTTTTTTAAATATATATATCTATATCTATCTATCTATTTATCTTTTAAAATATGGTCCAACAAAAAGAGCAAGGAGAGTGAGGGCTTTCCAATTCACCATTATGTTAATGTCCACATTCTTTTTATATGCACACATTGTGAGGTACCAACTCATATGTGCAAGATTCACAGTATATACGTATATGTATTTTGTGATTGACTGATGGCTGATGGCTGTATTAGTAAGGAAAATATAATTAACGTTGACATTTCTCAGAAAAAAAAAATTACTACTCATTTGAAATTCGAACTAAGTGTTTTACATCCTTGTATTATGCATTTATCAGAATAATAATGCTATTGCACAACTTTTCAAAATCTGCCCCTCCAAAATCCTGTTGCCCTAGGAACATACCTAGTTGGACTGGGGCAAAATACATCCCTGACATAGACACATGGGGGCCTAGTTATCAAGCCGTCAACCTCAAATACGCTGGAATTCCGCAGTGTATTTGTGGCGAGGCTGATTCGCCTTAGTTATCAAAGGCTAGATCCCGGCAAAAGTAGAATTTTGTGACGTAAACTTCGATCCGCCGGACTCAGTCCGACACAGATCGATTCTTACGTCACTCCAGATGTTCCGCACACAAGTTCGGCACAATCTGACTACTTTTGCTAGTTATAAAAAAACTAGCAGGTACACTCGGCACTTTTCCGGCCCAGCGTACCTGGTTTTCAAACCGCCACCCTGGAGGCGGCGGATCCCATAGGAATCAATGGGAGTCTGACCATAGCGAAAGTACAAGTTCGCTGCTGCCAGACATCCTATTGATTCCTATGGGAGATGTCTGCACCTAACACCCTAACATGTACCCCGAGTCTAAACACCACTAATCTCTCCCCCTACATCGCCGCAACTAAATAAAGTTATTACCCCCTAAACCGCTGCTCCCAGAGCCCACCGCAAGCTACTCTATACATATTAACCCCTAAACCGCCGCTCCCGGAGCCCACCGCAACTATAATAAATGTCTTAACCCCTAAACCGCCGCTCCCAGAGCCCACCGCCACCTACATTATACCTAGTAACCCCTATCCTGCCCCCCCTATACCACCACCCTCTATAATAAAGTTATTAACCCCAATCCTGCTGATCCCGGATTTCGCCGCAAATAAATAAATAGTTTAACCCCTAAAACGCCGCTCCCTGAGCCCGCCGCAACCTATATTAAATTTATTAACCCCTATCCTGCCCCCCCTACACCGTCGCCACCTATAATAAATTTATTAACCCCTATCCTGCCCCCCACTACACCGCCGCCACTGTAATAAAATTATTAACCCCTAAACCGAAGTCTAACACTAACCCTAACACCCCCTAACTTAAATATTAATTAAATAAATCTAAATAATATTTCTCTTATTAACTAAGTTAATCCTATTTAAAACTAAATACTTACCTGTAAAATAAACCCTAATATAGCTACAATATAAATAATAATTATATTGTAGCTATCTTAGGATTTATTTTTATTTTACAGGTAACTTTCAATTTATTTTAACTAGGTACAATAGCTATTAAATAGTTATTAACTATTTAATAGCTTACCTAGCTAAAATAAAGAGAAATTTACCTGTAAAATAAAAACTAACCTAAGTTACAATTACACCTAACACTACACTATACTTTAATAAATTATTCCTATTTAAAACTAAATACTTACCTGTAAAATAAACCCTAAGATAGCTACAATGTAATTAATAATTACATTGTAGCTATCTTAGGATTTATATTTATTTTACAGGTAACTTTGTATTTATTTTAGCTAGTTAGAATAGTTATTAAATAGTTATTAACTATTTAATAACTAGAAACAAGGAAATGAAGGAATCCGGCACTTCTTGAAATCTTTAAGAGCACACAGTTTTTATTGGCAAGTAAAAAGAAAAGCAAAGGTAATGCATAGCAGCCCCAGCAATTTAGTCATTGCGGCACAGCAAACAAAGAGTTAGCATGGATGGTGGTCACTAAAGCTGACGCGTTTCGGCATCCCCCGCCATAGTCATAGCATAAATAGTGACCATCATCCTCAAGTTTAAAAAGGGCACTCTTTCACCTCATTGGTTTAAAAGTTAAACACACCTCCAATGTTAAATAATAACAATGCTCCTCAATTATTACATATCAATACCTAATGTGTGTAATAACTACCTAGCTAAAAGAAATACAAAATTACCTGTAAAATAAATCCTAACCTAAGTTACAGTTAAACCTAACACTACACTATCATTAAATAAATTAAATAAACTACCTACAAATAACTACAATTAAATACAATTACATAAACTAACTAAAGTACAAAAAATAAAAAAAGCTAAGTTACAAAAAATAAAAAAAATAAGTTACAAACATTTTAAAAATATTACAACAATTTTAAGCTATTTACACCTAATCTAAGCCCCTAATAAAATAACAAACCCCCCCAAAATAAAAAAATGCCCTACCCTATTCTAAATTTAAAAAGTTCAAAGCTCTTTTACCTTACCAGCCCTTAAAAGGACCTTTTGTGGGGCATGCCCCAAAGAATTCAGCTCTTTTGCCTGTAAAAGAAAAATACAAACCCCCCAACATTAAAACCCACCACCCACATACCCCTAATCTAACCCAACCCCCCCTTAAAATAACCTAACACTAATCCCCTGAAGATCATCCTACCTTGAGTCGTCTTCACTCAGCCGAGCAGCGATGGAACCGAAGTGGACATCCGGAGTGGAAGACGTGATCCTCCAAGGGGCGCTGAAGAAATCTTCCATCCGATGAAGTGATCCTCCAAGCGGCGCTGAAGAAGTCTTCGATCCAGGCGATGTCATCTTCCAAGAGGGGCTGAAGAAGTCTTCTATCCGGGCGATGTCATCTTCCAAGCCGGGTCTTGAATCTTCATCCCGCCGACGCGGAACATCCTTCTTTACCGACGGACTACCGACGAATGAAGGCTCCTTTAAGGGACGTCATCCAAGATGGCGTCCCTTCAATTCCGATTGGCTGATAGGATTCTATCAGCCAATCGGAATTAAGGTAGGAAAAATCTGATTGTCTGATGGAATCAGCCAATCAGATTCAAGTTCAATCCGATTGGCTGATCCAATCAGCCAATCAGATTGAGCTTGCATTCTATTGGCTGTTCCGATCAGTCAATAGAATGCAAGCTCAATCTGATTGGCTGATTGGATCAGCCAATCGGATTGAACTTGAATCTGATTGGCTGATTCCACCAGCCAATCAGATTTTTCCTACCTTAATTCCGATTGGCTGATAGAATCCTATCAGCCAATCGGAATAGAAGGGACGCCATCTTGGATGACGTCCCTTAAAGGAGCCTTCATTCGTCGGTAGTCCGTCGGTAAAGAAGGATGTTCCGCGTCGGCGGGATGAAGATTCAAGACCCGGCTTGGAAGATGACATCGCCCGGATAGAAGACTTCTTCAGCCCCTCTTGGAAGATGACATCGCCCGGATCGAAGACTTCTTCAGCGTCGCTTGGAGGATCACTTCATCGGATGGAAGATTTCTTCAGCGCCGCTTGGAGGATCACTTCTTCCGCTCCGGATGTCCACTTCGGTTCCATCGCTGCTCGGCTGAGTGAAGACGACTCAAGGTAGGATGATCTTCAGGGGATTAGTGTTAGGTTATTTTAAGGGGGGGTTTGGGTTAGATTAGGGGTATGTGGGTGGTGGGTTTTAATGTTGGGGGGGTTTGTATTTTTCTTTTACAGGCAAAAGAGCTGAATTCTTTGGGGCATGCCCCACAAAAGGTCCTTTTAAGGGCTGGTAAGGTAAAAGAACTTTGAACTTTTTTAATTTAGAATAGGGTAGGGCATTTTTTTATTTTGGGGGGGTTTGTTATTTTATTAGGGGGCTTAGATTAGGTGTAAGTAGCTTAAAATTGTTGTAATATTTTTAAAATGTTTGTAACTTATTTTTTTATTTTTTGTAACTTAGCTTTTTTTATTTTTTGTACTTTAGTTAGTTTATGTAATTTTATTTAATTGTAGTTCTTTGTAGGTAGTTTATTTAATTTATTTAATGATAGTGTAGTGTTAGGTTTAATTGTAACTTAGGTTAGGATTTATTTTACAGGTAATTTTGTATTTCTTTTAGCTAGGTAGTTATTAAATAGTTAATAACTATTTAATAACTATTCTAACTAGCTAAAATAAATACAAAAGTTACCTGTAAAATAAATATAAATCCTAAGATAGCTACAATGTAATTATTAATTATATTGTAGCTATCTTAGGGTTTATTTCACAGGTAAGTATTTAGTTTTAAATAGGAATAATTTATTAAAGTATAGTGTAGTGATAGGTGTAATTGTAACTTGGGTTAGTTTTTATTTTACAGGTAAATTTCTCTTTATTTTAGCTAGGTAAGCTATTAAATAGTTAATAACTATTTAATAGCTATTGTACCTAGTTAAAATAAATTGAAAGTTACCTGTAAAATAAAAATAAATCCTAAAATAGCTACAATATAATTATTATTTATATTGTAGCTATATTAGGGTTTATTTTACAGGTAAGTATTTAGTTTTAAATAGGAATAACTTAGTTAATAAGATAAATATTATTTAGATGTATTTAATTAATATTTAAGTTAGGGGGGTGTTAGGGTTAGTGTTAGACTTAGGTTTAGGGGTTAATAATTTTATTACAGTTGAGGCGGTGTAGTGGGGGGCAGGATAGGGGTTAATACATTTATTATAGGTGGCGCCGGTGTAGGGGGGGCAGGATAGGGGTTAATAAATTTAATATAGGTGGCGACGGTGTAGGGGGGGCAGGATAGGGGTTAATAAATTTAATATAGGTTGCGTCGGGTTCAGGGAGCGGCGGTTTAGGGGTTAAACTATTTATTTATTTGCGGCGAGGTGCGGGATCAGCAGGATAGGGGTTAATAACTTTATTATAGAGGGCGACGGTATAGGGGGGGCAGGATAGGGGTTAATAGGTATAATGTAGGTGGCAGCGGTGTCCGGGAGCAGCGGTTTAGGGGTTAATACATTTATCAGAGTTGCGGCAGGGTCTAGGAGCGGCGGTTTAGGGGTTAATACATTTATAAGAGTTGCGGCAGTGTCTAGGAGCGGCGGTTTAGGGGTTAGTAACTTTATTTAGTTGCGGGGGGCTCCGGGGGCGCTGGTATAGGGGGTAGAGCAGTGTAGTTTAGTGTGAGTGCTTAGTGACAGGCTAGCAAGAAAGCTGTCAAACAGCCGAAGAGCAGCGAGATCGGATGAGTGATAACTCTCACAGTCCGCTGCTCATCGCCCTGCGGCTTTTTGACAGCTTTATTTGATAACTTAGGCAAATTTTTTCAGGTCTGCAGCGGCGATGTGAGGCGAGCTTAGGCGGGCGTATTGGGCCGGCGAAGGCAGGAAAGTTGACACGTTGATAATTACCCCCCATGGATGGCAGTAGTCATGTAGTAAAAAATAAACTCCAACATCACTATGTTTTAACACTTACTCTTAAAAACTGCGCTAACTTACTGATTCAATAATAGGCTTATAAATGCACTAAAAATGCAGTATATCTCACAACAATATAATAATAACTAATATTAGCGATCTTCAGTGCTTTTATATATATTAATCTGTGATTTGCTTCCTTTAGTAATTTTTACCAATACATTCGTTGTATATAAATTTATTTGGCATTTGTTATCACCAGTTCATTTGATACACAGCCTTGAGATTTGCTAAAAAATACTATTTTGCTAAGTTAAAAATGTTATATATAAAAAAAAATATTTAATAGAAAATAATCTCTTATACATATACTGATTTTTTTCTCACCTTAATGTCTCAGGGACTATGGTAGAAGACTAGTATTCTCTAGTTTTTTCTTTTTTTTTTCTTTTCTAGTTTTCTGACCAGAGGTCTTGAAAAAGTCAGCAGAAGACGGACGAAATGCGTAGACATAAACTGATCCAGTCTAGCCTAATAACAGTATTGGGATAGGAAAGTTTGAACTAATCCCTGCACTGTGTAAAGGAACAACAACTAAGTCCACACGCCGGAAACTGAAACGAGCAAGGAAACAGCTACAGCTGACCGAGACTGGAGGACCGGGGACTGTGTGAGATTTTAAGAGACGATTGTGATTTTTGTATTCCTGTAAGTGCAGTATGTTCATATGCGCAAAGTAGAATTAAATACTTTTACATTGAGTCGTGGTTGGGCTCTCTCTTCTTTTTGTTTTATATCACTATGTTTTAATTCATTTTTTAAAATAATGTACATCAGTGGTGGCCGACTTCCTTACACATGGGGGCCTCAGGTCAATATTTTAGAAGCCTTAAAGGGCCATTAAAGTCAAAATAAAAGTTTTGTGATTTAGATAGAATTTCCAATATAATATTTTCAATAGGTGTGTTATTTTTATATGCACACTTTCTGAGGCTCCAGCTCCTGCTAAGCATGTGCAAAAGTGAACAGTATATATGTATATGCATTTTGTGATTGGCTGATGGCTATCACATTATACAGTGGGAGGGAAGTTGGATTAACTTTGAAATTTGCCAGAAAATATTATTATTATTATTGCTCATTTTATTACGCATGTTTTAATTATTACATTCTACAGCAGAATAACAGAACAAAAAGATGCGCCGTAATAGAATGTAATAATAGAATTATTACATTCTAATGTAGTTAGTAGTCTTAAGGGCTGTATATAAATTGATGGCAACAAACTCATAAATTAAAATCATTTTCCTAATTAAAATCCAGTAGCATAGGGTAAGGAAAGGTTGCAGGGTAACTTTTGTTTGCTGTTGCCCCTCCAAAGGGTCACTTTGTTTGCCTACCAACCTAAAGAGGCCTATTTATCAAGCCATCAACCGCAAATATGCTGGAATTACGCAGCGTAATTGTGGAGAGCCTGAATCCCCTTATTTATCAAAGCCTACAGACAGGCAAAAGTTGAAATTTGTTAGGTAACATAGGATCCGCCGGTTTCAGTCCGACACAGATTGATGCTTACGTCATTGCATTTCAATTGGAGGATTGGACAAACGACTGGGATCTAAAGTTTAACACAGCAAAGTGTAAAATAATGCATTTAGGGAAGAAAAATCCAAATGTTAATTACAGACTCAATGACACTTTACTGACTGTTACAGACGAGGAACAGGACTTGGGAATTATTATTTCAGATGATTTAAAACTTAGTAAACAATGTAGCAATGCAGCGAGTAAGGCTAGTAGAATGCTTGGATGTATTGGTAGAGGTATTTGCAGCAGAAATAGTAAGGTTCTTATGCCACTTTATAGATCATTAGTTAGGCCTCATCTTGAGTATTGTGTGCAGTTCTGGAGGCCATATCTTCAGAAGGATATTAACAAACTTGAATCTGTGCAAAGGAGGGCTACCAAAATGGTACATGGTCTAAAAAATAAAACTTACCAGGATAGGCTCAATGACCTAAATATGTATAGCTTAGAGGAGAGAAGGGAAAGAGGTGATATGATAGCAACTTTCAAGTACATTAAAGGGTTTAGTAAAACTGAGGCTGTGGGTATTTTACATAAAATGGAAAATTCAAGAACAAGGGGTCATGAGCTCAAGCTAAAGGGTAGTAGATTCAGGAGTAATTTGAGGAAGCACTTCTTTACAGAAAGAGTGCTTGATTTATGGAATAAACTTCCTCAAGAGGTAGTAGCAACAAACACTGTGGGGGACTTTAAAAATGCATGGGACAAGCATAGGGCTATCCTACGAACTAGATAAGTTTATACTGTTAGGTAAGGTCGGGCAGACTTGCTGGGCCTATGGCTCTTATCTGCCGTCAATATCTATGTTTCTATGTTTCTATATTGCAGATGTTCCGAATGCAAATTAGGCACTATCTAACTACATTTGCAAGTTATCAAATATCTACCAGGTACGCTCGCCACTATTCCAGCCCAGTGTAGCTGGTTTTCAATCCGCCACCCTGGAGGCGGCAGATGCCATAGGAATCAATGGGAGTCTGAAAGCAGAGAAAGCTCATGTTTGATGCTGCCAGATATCCCATTGATTCCTTTGGGAGAATAAAAGTAATGTTTACACCTAACACCCTAACATGTACACCGATTCTAAACACCCCTAATCTGCCACTCCGACACCACCGCCACCTACATTATACTTATTAACCCCTAATCTGCCGCCCCGCCACCGCCGCCACCTACATTATACTTATTAACCCCTAATCTGCCGCCCCGACATCGCCACCACTTACATTATACTTAACCGCTAATCTGCTGACTCCTACACCACCGCCACCTACATTATACTTATTAACCCCTAATCTACTGCCCCAACTCCTCCACCACCTACATAAAGTTACTAAATAAATGTATTAACCCCTGGCCTCCCACATCACTAGCACTTACTAAACCTTTTAACCCCTAAACCGCCAGCCCCCAACATCGCCATAAACTAAATTAACCTATTAACCCCTAAACCTAACAACCCGCTAACTTTATATTAAATATTAATTCATCCCTATCTTATAATAAATTTAAACTTACCTTTATATTTAAATTAAACTATATTAAACTAAAAATTAACCTACACTAACTAGTATACTAATGGGGGGTTGGCGGTTTAAGGGTTAATATTTTTATTATGTTATTTGCGTTGTTTAATTTGCTGATTAGGGGGCCTATTTATGAAAGGCCTGTCGGACATGATCCGACATTGCGGATCATGTCCGACAGACCTCGCTGAATGCGGAGAGCAATACAATCTCCGCATTCAGCATAGCACCAGCAGCTCTTGTGAACTACTGGTGCAACGCCGCCCCCTACAGATTTGCTGCCAATCGTCCGCTAGCAGGGGGGTGTCAATCAACCCGATCGTACTCAGCTCGCCAGAAACACAGGACTTTAAGCCCCATACAGAACTTGATAGATATGCCCCTAGCGGTTAATTACTTTATTATTTTGTGATGTGGGGTTTGGTGTTTTAAGTGTTTGTTAATACTTCGTGCGGGAGGTTAGTTTTTTTTTTTTTATACTTCTTGCGGGCGGTTAGGTTTCTTTATTATTTTGTGTGGGCGGTTACGTTTTTTTATTTCTTGCAGGAGGTTGCGTTTTTTTCGTTATTTTGTGCGGGCGGTTGCGTTTTTTTTTTAAGGCTTTGTTTGCTTACGCTGCATCTAGGTGGATTCCGAAAATGGCTGCACGAAAATTGACCAATGGACCAATGGATCCACCTGGATGCTTACGCTGCAAATTTATGAAAGGCAATAAATAAGGTAATATTTAATTTAACCTCTGATCAAATAAATATTGTTCTTAGAATTGTTGCAATTTTACATTTAAAAAACTCTTTGACAACCACTGTGGTTAACATACATATGTTTAGGTTACTGCTCAATTTTTTTTTTTTTTTTTATATATAAGTTCTAGAGAAGATATTTACCCTGATATTCTTTTTTAAACACAAATGCACACAACTCTTGAAGCCTTTCAGCGACAGTGTTCAACAAAATTACAAAAAAACATTTAAAAGAAAGAAAAGACATAAAAACAAGGTCATTCACCCAATTTTCTAAGTATATTTTCCTCAAGAAGATATTTCTCTAGATTCTTAAAATGGTATAAATCCTGATGACTTCACTTGCTTCTTAACACAATGGAACATATTGTGATAAAAGACATTTTGATAAGCATTAACCTTGTAACTATTCTTTAAATTGAAGCCTCCCTTCTTTATGTCACAAAAAACAAATAAGACAAAAAAATAAATAAATTCATTTTAAAAATGTTTTAAATCTGACAAGGTTATTTTTTCTTCCTTTCCTAGTTTTGACAGAGAATTTACTGAAATTAGGAAAGAAATGACGTGCACTTGTGACCCAAAATGGTGGCAAGCTGTTTGCTGTTAATGAGATATTACAGATATGTGATAAAACCTTTTTTTAAGTTGACATAATTTGTTTCATATGAAATGCCCCTTCAAAAAGATACATGCCAATGATTTCTTTATTAGCTTGGACAGTAGACTTGATGCCTGGCAGATAAATCTGGCCTTGAAATGTATATTGTGTCAAATTTACAAAGTAACACAAAGTAATAAGATTAAACAAAATCTTGTATTCCATCAAGCTTTACAATAACCAGAAAAGATTTTTAAAGGGACATCAAAGTCTCTTCTTTTTTTCATAATTTAGATATAGCATGCAATTAAAAAAAAACATTCCAATTAAGTTCAATTATGAAATTGTTCACAGTGTATACATATCTGTGTCTGTGATTGGTTATTGGCTGCACATGATACAGGGAACAGGAAAAATAAAACTACTTCAAGTAAGTGATGTCACACTGTAATTGTATTGCAATTATTTTGTATTAAATGGTCCTTTTAATATAATTCCAAATGCATGAACATGAATCTTGTCAGTAGAGATGAAGAAATGTACAAGAAACATACAGGTGCAAAATATTTATCATACAAGAGAGAAAGAGAGAGAGAGAATATATATATGTATATATATATATATATATATATATATCCTATATTATAAAAGACAAGAGTTTGTCTGAAGCCGTCATGCGCAGTTCAGACAAACTCTTGCCGCTGATCGCCAGCTGTTGATCGCACGCGCAACCCACTTAGCATGTTTGTTAGCCCTTTGACCCCCCTTGCTGCGCACGCACACTCACAAAACTGATTTGAGCCAACGCGCACGCGAACCCTAGCCGCCTATCACACCCTCGCACTAGCCGTTGACAACCCACTTAGCCTACTAGCCTATCACACAATGCGCACGCGCACGCGAACCCACGCGCACGCAACTAGCCTAGCCGCCTATCACACCCTCGCACTAGCCGTTGACAACCCACTTAGCAAATAGCCGTTGAAAGCAGCTGATCAGAGACAGGGGAGAGGGAGAGAGGGAGAGAGGGAGACAGGGGAGAGGGAGACAGGGGAGAGGGAGACAGGGGAGAGGGAGAGAGAGACAGGGGAGAGGGTGAGAGAGACAGGGGAGAGGGAGACAGGGGAGAGGGAGACAGGGGAGAGGGAGACAGGAGAGAGGGAGAGAGGGGAGAGGGAGAGAGGGGAGAGGGGGAGAGGGAGACAGGGGAGAGGGAGACAGGGGAGAGGGAGACAGGGGAGAGAGAGAGAGGGAGACAGGGGAGAGGGAGACAGGGGAGAGGGAGACAGGGGAGAGGGTGAGAGGGGAGAGGGAGACAGGGGAGAGGGAGACAGGGGAGAGGGAGACAGGGGAGAGGGAGACAGGCAGGGGAGAGGGAGACAGGGGAGAGGGAGACAGGGGAGAGGGAGACAGGGGAGAGGGAGACAGGGGAGAGGGAGACAGGGGAGAGGGAGACAGGGAGACAGGGGAGAGGGAGAGAGGGGAGAGGGAGAGAGGGGAGAGGGAGAGAGGGGAGATGGAGAGAGGGGAGAGGGAGAGAGGGGAGAGGGAGACAGGGGAGAGGGAGACAGGGGAGAGGGAGACAGGGGAGAGGGAGAGAGGGGAGAGGGAGAGAGGGGAGAGGGAGAGAGGGGAGAGGGAGACAGGGGAGAGGGAGAGAGGGGAGAGGGAGAGAGGGGAGAGGGAGACAGGGGAGAGGGAGACAGGGGAGAGGGAGACAGGGGAGAGGGAGACAGGGGAGAGGGTGAGAGAGACAGGGGAGAGGGAGACAGGGGAGAGGGAGAGAGAGACAGGGGAGAGGGAGACAGGGGAGAGGGTGAGAGAGACAGGGGAGAGGGAGACAGGGGAGAGGGTGAGAGAGACAGGGGAGAGGGAGACAGGGGAGAGGGTGAGAGAGACAGGGGGGAGAGAGAGAGAGGGGAGAGAGAGAGACAGACAGGGGAGAGAGAGAGAGACAGGGGGGAGGAGAGAGAGGCAGGGGAGTGAGAGAGAGACAGGGGAGTGAGAGTGAGAGAGACAGGGGGGATAGAGTGAGAGAGACAGGGGGGAGAGAGTGAGAGAGACAGGGGGGAGAAAGAGGGAGACAGGGGAGAGAGAGAGAGGGAGACAGGGGAGAGGGAGACAGGGGAGAGGGAGACAGGGGAGAGGGTGAGAGGGGAGAGGGAGACAGGGGAGAGGGAGACAGGGGAGAGGGAGACAGGGGAGAGGGAGACAGGGGAGAGGGAGACAGGGGAGAGGGAGACAGGCAGGGGAGAGGGAGACAGGGGAGAGGGAGACAGGGGAGAGGGAGACAGGGGAGAGGGAGACAGGGGAGAGGGAGACAGGGGAGAGGGAGACAGGGAGACAGGGGAGAGGGAGAGAGGGGAGAGGGAGAGAGGGGAGAGGGAGAGAGGGGAGACGGAGAGAGGGGAGAGGGAGAGAGGGGAGAGGGAGACAGGGGAGAGGGAGACAGGGGAGAGGGAGACAGGGGAGAGGGAGAGAGGGGAGAGGGAGAGAGGGGAGAGGGAGAGAGGGGAGAGGGAGACAGGGGAGAGGGAGAGAGGGGAGAGGGAGAGAGGGGAGAGGGAGACAGGGGAGAGGGAGACAGGGGAGAGGGAGACAGGGGAGAGGGAGACAGGGGAGAGGGTGAGAGAGACAGGGGAGAGGGAGACAGGGGAGAGGGAGAGAGAGACAGGGGAGAGGGAGACAGGGGAGAGGGTGAGAGAGACAGGGGAGAGGGAGACAGGGGAGAGGGTGAGAGAGACAGGGGAGAGGGAGACAGGGGAGAGGGTGAGAGAGACAGGGGGGGAGAGAGAGAGACAGGGGGGGGGAGAGAGAGAGACAGGGGGGAGAGAGAGAGAGGGGAGAGAGAGAGACAGACAGGGGAGAGAGAGAGAGACAGGGGGGAGGAGAGAGAGGCAGGGGAGTGAGAGAGAGACAGGGGAGTGAGAGTGAGAGAGACAGGGGGGATAGAGTGAGAGAGACAGGGGGGAGAGAGTGAGAGAGACAGGGGGGAGAAAGAGGGGAGAGAGAGAGATAGGGCACAGAGAGAGAGAATATAAAAATAAAAATAAACCACACGGCCCGTGTGAACGGGCTTTAGGACTAGTATATATATAAAAGAGAGGGAGAAAGAGAGAGAAAAAAAAAAGACAAAGAAAGAGAGAAGTAGTAGTAGTAGAATGCAGAATCCAGGTCGCAGTATGGGGCCGCCGGTAGGAGCCGCATGACGTAAGATGCTGTCACGCACGCTCCCGCTCAGGAGATCGAGCAAGAGGAAAAGCTCTACACCAGGGGTGTCCAAACTTTGCTCTCCAGAGGTTTTGGAACTACATTTCCGATGATGCTCAGCCAGCATTTTATCTAGCTGAGCATTATGGGAAATGTAGTTCCAAAACCTCTGGAGAGCAAAGTTTGGACACCCCTGCTCTACACCCTGTTTCCACACTCTTATAGGTGGGCTATCCAATTCCAGCTTGGAGAGACCACCACAGATCAGGGAGCAACGGAGGCCCATCAAGGTGATTGACGGCCAACATGCCAAGGCCACAACCTAAACCCAGCCTGACAGCTCGAAAAGGCACTTGGAAGCAACTTGCAGTCAGCAGTGGAAGTTAGGCTGAGACCCCTGCAAGTAACCCTAGTAAGGATGCAAGAGGGACACGAAACCTAGATCTGCACCAAAGCTCCAGTATTGTCCTCCAGGTAAACTACGCTGGAACAGATGGAGAGGTGTCTTGTCGGGATCAGTGTCGGAGGAGGCAGAAGGGTGCAGATAATCGCCTTCCAATGGAGCAGATACAGGAAAAAAAACTGCAAGTATATTTATTAAGACAGTACGCTGCACAGCATTAAAGTTCAGCGCATATGCCCATTATTTGTGTCTGAGTCTTCTGATCTGACTTTGGGCCCCAAGTTGTCACGCCACGCCGCTCTAGCTGTTGCTAGGGACGCAGCGCCTACTGTCTGCTTGTTGCCTAGGGGGGAGTCGGCTCCTCTCTGCATGCGGCGGTGACGTCATCGCCGCACACTTCCTTCTGTAGAAGCTGGTCTGGATCTCCTGTGGCGCGAATCCTGCACCTATGTAAGTAACTTCAGTCCTCCCTATCACTGCCAAAGTATAGGTGTTACTTACTGTTCTCCTGTATGTTATTGATTTGTATGCTGGATTGTAATTTTGTTGCTGACCCCTGCTTGTCTGACCACTTCGCCTCTTTAACCCTTAACTGCTGGATTGATACAGCTGCTGAACTTGCTTATCTGACCACTCTGCCTCTTTAACCCTTAACTGCTGGATTGATACTGCTGCTGAACTTTGCTTGTCTGACCACTCTGCCTCTTTAACCCTTAACTGCTGGATTGATACTGCTGCTGAACTCTGCTTGTCTGACCACTATACCTGTTAACCCCTATCTGCCCTGGATTGCCTCACTGTTGCCTGACCATCCTAGTGGTTTTCCCCTGGACTACCTTACTGTTGCCGAACCCTGCCTGCCTGACCATCCTAGTGGTTTACCCCCTGGACTACCTTACCACCATCCTAGTGGTTTACCCCCTGGACTACCTTACTGTTGCTGAACCCTGCCTGCCTGACAACCCTAGTGGTTTGTCTTTGGTTTCCTGCCTGTTGTCGCCAAGGACTGTCTTGCCTGTGGTGAGTGCCATTTATTTAATCTTGCAAACCTACTCTGCTCTGGGATATTCCCTATCATTCCGGCTCGACGCTGGGATAACAAGACTACTGTCTGAGTTTGGTCTGATAGAGGAGTATCCCACGAGCATTACACAAGGAGACTGCATACTATTTTGGAAGCATTTGTTATGTGGTCCCTATACAACTCCTACTAGCGGGCTAGAAGCTGTGGGAGGAGAGCAAGGATAGCAAGGAATTGCAGCAATACAATTCAATATTAAAAACTCAAGAATTTCTACCAGATGTTACCGTGTATCTGGAATAAGTGGCCCCTCTCTCCCTTTTATTGAACTGGTCTTTGCTAGGGATAAAGTGAAATAAAAAAATCTACCACATCAGGGAAAATGTGAGAGGGATGTGGAGCTTACTCCTGTTTTGTCAAAGCTCTCAAATAATTTTAAGGGGTAAAAACAAAAATATAACAAAGTAATATAATAAGAAAAGAAGAACCCCCTTTAATGTGGACAGTAACAATAATTGGTCTCCCATCTAGATTTTATAAGTTGCCTACTCTAATGAGACTGGATTTATTTAGTATCACGAGATAAGAACTACCCATTATTCTGAGGGCTGATCCCCTTAAAGAGATTTATTGTTGTTAGGTCATTTTTCTATGATGTGGAAGCAAACATTACAACACTCTTTCAGCTTTGGTAATGCTATCTTGTGATTATGAAGCAAGCAGTGTATCAAGCAAATGTTAGTTACTTTGTTCTACATAATATGTAACACAAACTTTATTTTCATATTAATCTTACACCACAGATAGAAACAATTGGAGTGCATAGATTATAGTGAATATCTCTAAAACAAATTAATATGCTGTGTGGCATAGTAGTCGACCAGACAGTAAAAATTCTTTAAGTATAAACAGGTGGCATAGCTCTTATTATTTTATTGCACGTGCACCACAAATAACACTTTCAAAATATAAGAAAAAGGAAGAAGGGAAAAGAAAAAAAAAGTATATATTTAATAATAGAAGAAGGAAAAAAGAATAAATGGAAATAAAAATAATAAAAATAACACTGATTCACACACACACACACTGGCGGACACTCCAGACTCCCTATATTAGAGTGCCACACTTAGTGTATTCCTGCACTTCTAATTGAAGCCGCGTGGCTTCCTTTTTTTTTTTTTTATAGCACTTTTTCACTTTACACTTGTTTAAGTTTTACCCTACACAGTTTTTGATGGAAAGGTTTATCACGAACCCTAAAAATTGATCCCCCACTATGCCCGCCAAAAAAGATAAAAAGTCCAAACCTGGTTTAGACAATTCAATTGATTTATCTGCCACACCCATGCAAAACCCAGAGGCATATACAATGTTCAATCAGATAGCTGAATTGGTACTTCCCCAGTTTGATGCTCTTAAAAAAGAAATAACGGGATTAACTAATGAGTTTAGGCAATTCTCAAATAGAATTGTGGAAGTAGAGTCAAGGGTATCTGAGCTGGAAGATCTTAGTAGTTCCCACGGGTCTATGCATAAAAGCCACTGCGATAAGATTAAAACCCTACAATCTAGAATAGAAGATTTGTAGGACAGGTACCGACGCAAAAATGTCAGGGTCGCGGTGATCCCTGAGATCAGTCAGTTTGTAGATTTGATTAAGTTTGCCTCTCAAACACTGCCCCAAATACTTGGTATGCAGCACCATATAGAGGGAATCTTAGTGGAACAGGCAGATAGAACAGGGTCTTCAAGGAAGTTCAGTGATGGGAACAGTAGACCTTGCATAGTGGTGAATCGTGATAAGGTACCTTAACTTTCAGGATAAAGTAAATATCCTGAGACACTTCAGAAAGGCTAACACATTAATGGTGGGCAATTCTCGTATACATTTGTTCAAGGATTTTTTGGCAGAGGCCTCTGCTAAGTGAAGGGAAATGGCCCCATGCTGCAATGCTATTATTAAGGCAGGGCTCAGAGGATTGAGATACCCAGGCCAAATAATAGTTGATCTGGAGGGGGGTACCAACACACTTAACAACACAACAGAGGCAAAACTTTTTCTTGAAAGAAATAAGATAGATTTGGTATTTCTAGGTAGAAAAGGTAACCCCCATTATTTAACTGGAAAGTCAGTAGGGGTTTGGTAAAAGGTATATCAAATGTTCTAAGATAAGCAAGAAGGTTGAGTTCTAGGGGGGTAGTTATCAAGCTGTCAACCTCAAATACGCTGGAATTCCGCAGCGTATTTGTGGCGAGGCTGATTCGCCTTAGTTATCAAAGGCTCGAGACCGGCAAAAGTAGAATTTTGTGACGTAAACTTCAATCCGCCGGACTCAGTCCGACACAGATCGATTCTTACGTCACTCCAGATGTTCCGCACACAAGTGCGGCACATTCTCACTACTTTTGCTAGCTATCAAAAAACTAGCAGGTACGCTCGGCACTTTTCCGGCCCAGCGTACCTGGTTTTCAATCCGCCACCCCTGGAGGCGGCGGATCCCATAGGAATCAATGGGAGTCTGACCATAGCGAAAGTACAAGTTCGCTGCTGCCCGACATCCCATTGATTCCTATGGGAGCTGTCTACACCTAACACCCTAACATGTACCCCGAGTCTAAACACCGCTAATCTGACCCCCCCTACACCGCCGCAACTAAATAAAGTTATTACCCCCTAAACCGCCGCTCCCGGAGCCCACCGCAACTATAATAAATGTATTAACCCCTAAACCGCCGCTCCCTGAACCCGCCGCAACCTATATTAAATGTATTAACCCCTATCCTGCCCCCCTACACCGTCGCCACCTATAATAAATTTATTAACCCCTATCCTGCCCCCCACTACGCCGCCGCCACTGTAATAAAATTATTAACCCCTAAACCTAAGTCTAACCCTAACCCTAACGCCCCCTAACTTAAATATTAATTAAATAAATCTAAATAAATTAACTCTTATTAACTAAATGAATCCTATTTAAAACTAAATACTTACCTTTAAAATAAACCCTAATATAGCTACAATATAAATAATAATTATATTCTAGCTATTTTAGGATTTATTTTTATTTTACAGGTACCTTTCAATTTATTTTAACCATGTACAATAACTATTAAATAGTTATTAACTATTTAATAGCTTACCTAGCTAAAATAAAGAGAAATTTACCTGTGAAATAAATCCTAACCTAAGTTACAATTACACCTAACACTACACTATACTTTAATAAATTATTCCTATTTAAAAATAAATACTTACCTGTAAAATAAACCCTAAGATAGCTACAATGTAATTAATAATTATATTATAGCTATCTTAGGATTTATATTTAGTTTACAGGTAACTTTGTATTTATTTTAGCTAGTTAGAATAGTTATTAAATAGTTATTAACTATTTAATAACTACCTAGCTAAAAGAAATACAAAATTACCTGTAAAATAAATCCTAACCTAAGTTACAATTAAACCTAATACTACACTATCATTAAATTAACTAAATAAACTACCTACAAATAACTACAATGAAATACAATTACATAAACTAACTAAAGTACAAAAAATAAAAAAAGCTAAGTTACAAAAAATAAAAAATTAAGTTACAAACATGTTAAAAATATTACAACAATTTTAATCTACTTACACCTAATCTAAGCCCCCTAATAAAATAACAAACCCCCCCAAAATAAAAAATGCCCTACCCTATTCTAAATTACATAAATTTCAAAGCTCTTTTACCTTACCAGCCCTTAAAAGGGCCATTTGTGGGGGCATGCCCCAAAAAGTTCAGCTCTTTTGCCTGTAAAAGAAAAATACAACCCCCCCCCAACATTAAAACCCACCACCCACATACCCCTAATCTAACCCAAACCCCCATTACAAAAACCTAACACTAATCCCCTGAAGATCATCCTACCTTGAGTCGTCTTCACTCAGCCGAGCCACCGATGGAACTGAAGAGGACATCCGGAGCGGAAGAAGTTAATCCTCCAAGCGGCGCTGAAGAAATCTTCCATCCGATGAAGTCATCATCCAGGCGGCGCTGAAGAAGTCTTCGATCCGGCCGATGTCATCTTCAAAGAGGGGCTGAAGAGGTCTTCTATCCGGGCGAAGTCATCTTCCAAGCCGGGTCTTGAATCTTCCTTCCGCCGACGCGGAACCACCTTCTTCACCGACGGACTACGACGAATGACGGCTCCTTTAAGGGACGTCATCCAAGATGGCGTCCCCTCAATTCCGATTGGCTGATAGGATTCTATCAGCCAATCGGAATTAAGGTAGGAAAAATCTGATTGGCTGATGGAATCAGCCAATCAGATTGAGCTCGCATTCTATTGGCTGTTCCGATCAGCCAATAGAATGCGAGCTCAATCTGATTGGCTGATTGGATCAGCCAATCGGATTGAACTTGAATCTGATTGGCTGATTCCATCAGCCAATCAGATTTTCCTACCTTAATTCCGATTGGCTGATAGAATCCTATCAGCCAATCGGAATTGAGGGGATGCCATCTTGGATGACGTCCCTTAAAGGAGCCGTCATTCGTCGTAGTCCGTCGGTGAAGAAGGTGGTTCCGCGTCGGCGGAAGGAAGATTCAAGACCCGGCTTGGAAGATGACTTCGCCCGGATAGAAGACCTCTTCAGCGCCTCTTTGAAGATGACATCGGCCGGATCGAAGACTTCTTCAGCGCCGCCTGGATGATGACTTCATCGGATGGAAGATTTCTTCAGCGCCGCTTGGAGGATTAACTTCTTCCGCTCCGGATGTCCTCTTCAGTTCCATCGGTGGCTCGGTTGAGTGAAGACGACTCAAGGTAGGATGATCTTCAGGGGATTAGTGTTAGGTTTTTGTAAGGGGGGTTTGGGTTAGATTAGGGGTATGTGGGTGGTGGGTTGTAATGTTGGGGGGGGGTTGTATTTTTCTTTTACAGGCAAAAGAGCTGAACTTTTTGGGGCATGCCCCCACAAATGGCCCTTTTAAGGGCTGGTAAGGTAAAAGAGCTTTGAAATTTATGTAATTTAGAATAGGGTAGGGATTTTTTTTATTTTGGGGGGGTTATTTTATTAGGGGGCTTAGATTAGGTGTAAGTAGCTTAAAATTGTTGTAATATTTTTAACATGTTTGTAACTTAATTTTTTATTTTTTGTAACTTAGCTTTTTTTATTTTTTGTACTTTAGTTAGTTTATGTAATTGTATTTCATTGTAGTTATTTGTAGGTAGTTTATTTAGTTAATTTAATGATAGTGTAGTATTAGGTTTAATTGTAACTTAGGTTAGGATTTATTTTACAGGTAATTTTGTATTTCTTTTAGCTAGGTAGTTATTAAATAGTTAATAACTATTTAATAACTATTCTAACTAGCTAAAATAAATACAAAGTTACCTGTAAACTAAATATAAATCCTAAGATAGCTATAATATAATTATTAATTACATTGTAGCTATCTTAGGGTTTATTTTACAGGTAAGTATTTATTTTTAAATAGGAATAATTTATTAAAGTATAGTGTAGTGTTAGGTGTAATTGTAACTTAGGTTAGTTTTTATTTTACAGGTAAATTTCTCTTTATTTTAGCTAGGTAAGCTATTAAATAGTTAATAACTATTTAATAGTTATTGTACATGGTTAAAATAAATTGAAAGGTGCCTGTAAAATAAATCTAAATCCTAAGATAGCTAGAATATAATTATTATTTATATTGTAGCTATATTAGGGTTTATTTTATAAGTAAGTATTTAGTTTTAAATAGGATTCATTTAGTTAATAAGAGTTAATTTATTTAGATGTATTTAATTAATATTTAAGTTAGGGGGGCGTTATGGTTAGGGTTAGACTTAGGTTTAGGGGTTAATCATTTTATTACAGTGGCGGCGGCGTAGTGGGGGGCAGGATAGGGGTTAATAAATTTATTATAGGTTGCGGCGGGTTCATGGAGCGGCGGTTTAGGGGTTAAACTATTTATTTAGTTGCGGAGAGGTGCGGGATCAGCAGGATAGGGGTTAATAATTTTATAATAGAGGGCGACGGTATAGGGGGGGCAGGATAGGGGTTACTAGGTATAATGTAGGTGGCAGCGGTGTCCGGGAGCGGCGGTTTAGGGGTTAATACATTTATAAGACTTGCGGCGGGGTCTAGGAGCGGCGGTTTAGGGGTTAGTAACTTTATTTAGTTGCGGGGGGCTCCGGGGGCGCCGGTATAGGGGGTAGAACAGTGCAGTTTAGTGTGAGTGGTTAGTGACAGGCTAGCAATAAAGCTGGGAAAAAGCCGAAGGGCAGCGAGATCGGATGAGTGATAACTGTCACAGTCCGCTGCTCATCGCCCCGCGGCTTTTTGACAGCTTTATTTGATAACTTAGGCGAATGTATTCAAGGTCCGCGGCGGCGAAGGTAGGCGAGCTTAGGCGGACGTATTGGGCCGGCGAAGCCAGAAAAGTAGACGGCTTGATAACTACCCCCCATAGTTGTCAATGACAAGTTTATTACAGTATGTAAACCCTTCTCATAACAGAAGGGAATGTTTTGTGATTATTTTAATTTTGAATGCTGTCTGTATTGGGTCATGAGATGTAAACTTTTTTATTGTGTTTTATTAACATAGATTTGTTGATTGTAGACATTTGTATTGGGGCACAAGTTGTTGTTTTTTTTCTCCCTCTGTCCCCCTCTCCTTGCTGAGAGGCATATGAGATTGAGCTGGTGCTAATATGAATTTAGAAGTTAATATCGTGTCATGGAATGTGGGAGGGATAACATCCCCCATTAAGAGAAAAAATATGTTTAGGCTGCCTCAAACTTCAGAAGCCAGATATAATTTTTCTACAAGAGTTCCACTTGAAAGCTCCAGAAATTGTTAAGTTGAAAGTGGGGTGAATTTCTGAGGTCATCGCTACACCATGTTGTAAAAGGAAATGCGGGGTCACCATATTATTTAATAAAAAACTCATCTATAAAATTTTAAAGCAGGAACTGGATCCATCAGGCAGATTTATAATCATACAAGTGGAATTAAACAATAAAATGTGGTAATTTTTTAACGTATATTGTCCAAAACAATTTTGATATGGAGTTTTGGAATAAATTGAAAGCAAAACTGGCCCCCTATATAGATCACAATTTAGTGTTAGCGGCTGGTTTTAATATTTTAACCCAATACCCAGAGATGGATATATTTCGTTTAAGCTTGCCAGGTTATTATCCAAGAGAGTCAAAAGTAAACAGAATTCAGCAGCACAATAGTGTTAAAAAAGAACACTGTTCTTTTTTTAACACTATTGTGCTGCTAGATTCCGTTTACTTTTGATTGCCTTTGAGCAGTTGGTTCACTGCTCCTTTACCAGCATTGCACACTGCCTTTGTGTCCTCTTGTTGTTACCGTAGTTTTTGTGGCGTCTGACTTCACTGTGCCCGGAATCGCAAAAGACCTGTGGATTTGGAGCGGCCATTGTCTACTGTTTGTATTATTCAAGAGAGGCCACATTTTTTAGAGATTTTTGTAAATCACTAAACTTAAAAGACATATGGCGAATACAACACCCTGATTTGCGTAACTTTTCGTGCAAGTCAAAGTCACGCAGGAATTTCTCAAGGATTGACCTATTTCTTTTAGAAGAGAAGTTGTTGTCAATAGATGTAGATTCACTAATATCAGAGATTTTACTTTCAGATCATGACATAGTTAGTGTAAAATTTCAGATAACTTCATCAATTGGTAGGAATAGTAATACTTTTAATTTCCCTAAATATATGATCAATAATATGCAATTTTCAAACTGGTTGGTTGAAAAATGGAGAGAATATTACAGAAATAATAGGGGATACCTACATAAAATAGAAACCTTCTGGGAAGCTGGCAAGGCTGTGCTTAGGGATGAGATAAAAGCATATATGATTAAAAAAAAAATACAAGCATTGAGAAATTCAACTGGCTAACCAGGTCAAAAATATATGTAGAACCTATCTGAATGCCCCAAATAATAATAATTTTAATAAATATAGGCATGCCAAAGATGCTAGGGATCTCCTCTTGAAAGAAAAATGATCACTAGGAGACCTAAAAACTAGAGCTTTCTTTCAGGGTTATCAAGTTACCTGAGCTAAACACTTAGCAAGAATCATCAAAATAAGGAAAAGTAGCAATATGATACCATGCATCAAAGACAGCAAGCTAAAACTCAAGCAACAGAGATCAAGGAAGATTTTTTAAGTATTATCAAATAATCTATTCTAAAGAAAATATAGATAAACAAGAGCAAAATTAATCTTCCTAAAATAGCTAATGAAGAATTATTGGCGACCAATCAGTCAATATTAGCAGAAAAATGTGAATTAGCTATTAAAAGAATGAAACAAAATAAACCCCCTGGCCCTGATTGAATAACTGCAGAATTCTTTAAAATCTTAAATAAAGAGATACGCGCCACATTGACTAATTTATTTAATCAATACCTGTGTCAGAACCACATGAACTCCCCATATTTCTCGGACTCAATTATAATTCTTATTTATAAAAAAGGTAAAGACCCAGAAGATCTGGGTACATACCAGCCTATATCACTTTTAAACAACTATTATAAATATTGATGTCAATTGTAGCTGAAAGATTTAAAAAAGTAGTGTGAGCAATAATCCATACTGACCAAATGGGATTTATGTCAGGAAGGAATGTAGTCCGTAATATAAAAAAGTACTTATGACTATAGATACCTACTATTATAAAAGAAAACAAAATTAAAGGCCTAGGAAAGATCTGGCTCTATTGACACTAGATGCCGAAAAGGCCTTCAATTCGATTATATGGGATCATTTGTTCTTGTCTTTAGGAAACTTTGTTTTTTCTGGAAACATAATTAATATGCTCAAATTGATATACAAAAATCCTAGATCATAATTATTAGTTAATGGCCTCCTGTCTCAATATATCACATTACAGAAGGGTACGCGGCAAGGATGCCCTTTATCTTCCCTCCTCTTTAATATTTCTTTAGAGCCTCTTGCATTATGGCTTAGACAGGAACTAAAAGGAATTGTACTGGGGAATCAGAAAGTAATCTTATCCCTCTATACAGACATTCCTATATTATATCTAAGCGATACATGTCACACATTCTTTGAATCTTATCAACAGCTTTAGTAAGTTCTCAGGATATAGAATTAATGCCATGAAATCGGAGATTATGTGACTTAATAAAACCCCAGAAAGCAATTACTCCCACACTTTCAAGGAAGTACAATGTATGAAATAATTGGGAATTAAAATCTGCAGGAACCCTAATGAGTGGTACAGCCTTAATTATGAAGATCTATTCGCTAATATGGCAAACGAGATGAAAGCTTGGCAGTTATATTACTTATCCTTGTCCACTGAGATTATGCTACTCAAGACTATCTTTTTTTTCTGCAAATATTATTCTTGCTACAGAATATACCTCTGTTTATAACTAAGCGCGATATCCTTAGGTTCAATTCTGCATGTTCATTATTTTTATGGGTAAGGACTCAGCCTCGAATTGCTATGGCCAGATTAATACAACAAACAAAAAAATGTGGCGGTTTTTCGATGCCCAGCTTAGAATATTATAACTGGATTTGTATGATAAAATTTGCAATCGACTGGATAACAGAAGAAAATGATGTTACCTATCTTAATATTGAAACAAATCTGGTCGTCCCATTTGATTTAAGGGCCTTGCTACACTATCCTCCTGCTAAACTACCAAGCAATATCATACATATACAGACTTTTGTAAATATCCTCTCCATGTGGCAGAAGTATTGCAAGGAAATGGGACATGATCCGAGGACCTCTCAATTCTTACCCATCTCAGGGAACCCGCATTTTGCAAAAGAAGAAAGTTCTCCAGCTTGTGAAAAATATAAACAACCTTTATTGTGCATACAGGGTACACAACAGCAACGTTTCGGGCAGACATTTTTTTTTAATTTTTTTTTAAACCCGCATTTTGCACCAGGATTATATGATGTGGTTTTTCAAGAGTGGAAGGAGAAGGGATTTTTTTATATTTCTCACCTTCTGCAGGATAATAATAATATACTCCAATCATATGCAGAACTTTCCATTAAATATGCTCTTCTGGTACTGGATTTTTATGCCTATTTACAGGTAAGGAGTTATGCAGCTAAACTAATTAGATTAAGGGGACTTGACTGGGGCGCCACAGAAATTTCTAATGGGATTAAGCTATATAGGGCAGGTAGAACAATTTCTTACTGGTATAAATCCCTAATTAGTAAGTCTAGTCAAAACAATTTAAGAAAACTCACAGAGAAAATTTGGGGAATCAAAATTCTTTCCGAATATATCAGAACAGGATACTTTAAAGATTATTAGATTATCAGAATCTGCCACTATTAATAAAAGTTGGAGGGAATCCCAAATGAAGCTGTTGAATAATTATTATTTTACCCCATATAGACTGTATAAATTCTCTAAAAATAAGCAAATTAGTCGATGCCACAAATGTAAAGCAGAAATGGCAGATATTATACATTGCATGTGGTCATGCCCCAAAATCATACAATACCGGAGCAAAGTTTACTTTTAGCTGAATAAATATCTAGAGAATAAAATATGTACAGTATAACTCTGCCACAGATTTTTTTATATATATATTCAGACAGCAGTATTAGAGGTGAACAACTTCTGATATATTCTACTATCTCGGCTGTTAGGAATCAACTATTAAGGGAATGGAAATCTGCCAAGGTCCCTACTATAACTAAATTGTCCAGTATATTAAAATTGCAAATGGCAATTGAATCGCATGACTGTAAATGAATCATCAATTCACAGCTTAGAGCCTTTTTTGCAAAGTGGAAAAATGTCATCATTGCCTGGCCATTATCGCTACAATATCAACTTACAGAAACGTTTAGGAACTCCCCCGTATTTCTCTCACTCATACTTGAGGGTGAGTTACCTCAAGCATTGGATAGACCTCAATCTGATGTTTGTTTAGTGTATGTAAGTACACAGCTCTCAGTAAAATTAGGATGCAGATTTTTTTGGATCCCAGCGAGGAAGGGACAGAAACGGTTTTTTTTTTTTTCTTTCCCTGTGTGACCCATCCACTTTTTCATTTTTTATTGTTACTTAATGCAATGTAAAAGGTGTAGAAAACCAAGCAGGATTTGGTTTACTGTTTACGGTTATTTCTAAGGTAAAATTGTTATACCTGTCCTTGGTTTTTCTCATTTGTCTATTATATATTGTGAAAATCCAATAAAAAGAAAAAAAAAAAAAAATAAAACAAAAGAATGGAGAATACAGCTTGTTAAAAATAAAGGCTTTTGCTTGTCTATGAAATATTTATTGATAAAAAGGTAACTATCTGAGGGTGGGTTGAGACTTGATGGTATAAATAGCAAAGGTATTTTTATGCTTATTGTTTCTAGCTATTAAAAGCATTCCTTTTATACCAATTTTATTTCATTTCCATAAAATACATTATCCAGCCAAATCCTTATGATTTTCCTGTTCCCTGACCAAATTATTTGTTTTTCCCGGGATCAAAAGAAGAGCATTTTGTCATTGTTTGCAGTGAAGTATTGATGGATCTACTGTTGAATGGGTATTGGTTTTAGTTAAACATGACAGACAAAGAGATTTATAGCCAATAGCTACAGAATTTGCTTGAAAAGACCAATAATGCTTCAGTGCACAGATGTGTTACCACCAGTATTCTTCATTGGTAAATAACCAGTCAGCAATTCACCTTTCAGAGTTATCCATGAAAAGCAAGTTCCTGAACAGAGCACAGGGAGGTCTATAATGACTTTCTATTTAAATAGTAGCCAGTGTGGTGTGCAGTTGTTATCTGTCAAAGTTGCTGCACTAATGAGGATAAATTGTATTTCAATCATGATCTATCATTGCGTTTTAATTCTGTTGTTTTCTATTGTGTTTTTTCAGAACAGAAATAAAGCACTTGCAATATGAAAGAGATAAATAGATAGATAGATAGATAGATAGATAGATAGATAGATAGATAGATAGATAGATAGATAGATAGATAGATAGATAATAGAGAGATAGATATTTTACATAAAATACGTTTATATATATATATATATAAATAGAGCATTTTATCCTATATGTAAATCATTGGAATGCAACATTTTCATAACTACCGTAAAATTAGCACAGTTGGGCTAATGCAGTGCCAGGTCGACCTATACATGTCAGGATCTTTTTCAGTTTGTGAGATCCATTGAAGTCTGCGTGAAGAAAATCTTAATGCAGTTGCGATATTCGAAGTCCTCAAGTCAGTTTTCACTCGCACGCAAAAATTTCACTTTCAACTTTTTTTTTTTTTAAAAAAACATTTTTTATTGAGGTTGGGAGAAATCGTAACAGACAATAACCAATTTACACAGGTTAAATGCAAAATATCATGAAACATCAGAGATTTACAGCGACAAGTATAGATTATTCCGATCAGTGTCTAATGTAGTCTAATAACAAAGTAGTAGCTAAAACAAAAAGAAATAACCTGTGTAGAGATATTAGGAACCTCATTTTCTGTAAACCATATACTGCGTGGTATAATGGATCATGATGTGGTATAGGTGCATAGATTTTGGAGAGTCTATTAGTGAGGCATATAGAACATTTAGTGTATAAGAACTCAAGGATTAGATATACAATGAGCATACCTACATGCGTAAGTGGGTAGTAAACTGGTTTAAATTATCACTTTCAACTTTTAATATGCGCACTAACCTGTACCCGTAAAAAGTTTTCTACTGGTAGTGTTTGTGTGCATTTGAATAGCGGACCACTTGTAATCTGGCCCATATTTAGCTATTTTGCATGTTATTTTTCAATTAATTAGAATGCAACATTTTAAATAGAAAAATATACCTTTTTATAGATATATATAGTGGAAAATCGTGTAATGATAGTTTATTTTTTGTCTACTTTCACAGTAAATGGATTGCTGTTACTGAGTAGTACTTTAAATAATAAATTAGATTTAAACTGCATGTCCGGGGGTTGGACATACAGAAAAGGATGGAATCTCATTCTCACCATCATTTTCACATTATGGGAACAGTTGTAAATTCCACACCTTATAAATTTGCAGGGATAGTGAGCCAGTGATTCTCACATGGAAACTAAGTCATCTCATATCCAACATAATGTAAATAGCAGAGGAATATATCACCTCTGCACCCCTCCATTGCCAAGTGAGGACTACAATCTAACCAGCTGTATTTATACACCTGCTGTTTCCATGTCTACCAGTTCCCAGCATGCACTGGGATTAGAAGTGGAACATATTTCTTTAAAACAAAAGGTATGGTTTTCCTGTAAGTGCAGCCAAATCTAAACTGCAGAGAAAAGGCTTATAGGTCACTTTTTCAAAACAGGCTTTGATCAAAAAACAATTTTCCATTTATGTGTATTTAAACAGTATGGCCCTAAAGTAATGAGTCAGAAGAAATCACAATATAATGTTATCAATTTGGGGCATTTTAATACATTGTTTATTAGCTCTAAAAACTGCCCAGCTCCAGTACAGCTACTCAGATAATCCAGGATTTAGAAACCTCTCAATTTAACAGCTACTAATGGTTTTACTGTTGTTCAAGCAGGTGTTTTATGAAATCCTGGACTATTTGGAGTCCTTGAAATCTAGAGTTGGATATTCATTATATTACATATAACATAAATGTGACAAAATATGCCAGTTTGAATCATTAAATAATATAACATTAATGTATGCAAATATTATACTAGAGTATACACAATGCTAATCTACAGCTAGTGTTCTCTATTGAATGTGGTGGTAGAATTTCTTTCCATTAACATTTCATCTATCCTCTTTTGAATAACTATTTGTGGGCCTTACTTATTATTAAATTACTAGTGTTAAAGCCTGTGTACAGGGACCAAAATGTCCCCCTCCAAGATCCTTTCCCTAGCCTTTATTCCCCCTCCCCACTCTAGGATCTCCCTGCCGCACTTAACATACATTTTTTTCTGTAGTGTAGCGGTGCCACCTGTTACCGCCTCCATCGATGAGCCGCCTCCCTCCTATGTTTGTCACGCAGTCTTTACTCCGCATGACTGCATCGGACAAACATACTTGGCCTTTTATTATATTGGATGTCAGTATCTCTCTCTCTCACCCCTACAGTTTCCATAACTTCTACTTAGGGTCAGCCATGGGCTTTTAAAGTCCTCAGCTCAAAGTATCACCCAGAAGTAAGTTAACAAAAAACTGCTCATATAGCTTATGAGCATAAACATTCTTAGGGATACATTTATTAAGCTGCATTTGCAGCTTTTGAGACTTTGTGGCTCAGGCTGGCATGAGTAAGCATACAGCCAGAAATTTACAAAGCAGACCCTGCTTCTTATTGTCTCTGACACCTCAAGAGAGCTCAGGGTGATTGACAGACCATTGTGCAATCCTAAATTGTATCATGTGATGCTGCATTGCAAGTATATATTGCAGGGGGACAGGTGGTATACTTAAATGGACACTGCACACCAGTTTTTATATAACTGCATGTAATAGGCACTACTATAAAGAAGAATATGCACAGATTCTGATCTAAAACTCCAGTATAAAACATTTTTTTAAAACTTACTTAGAAGCTCAAAGTTTAGCACTGTTGATGAGGTTAGGCTGGGACACCCAGTAAAGGGGGCTGGGAAAACAAGGAGAGCAAACACATCCTTCTCCCAATGCCCTCCATATGAAAAGACATATAACATAAACAGGAGCCAGCAATAGTCTGTAAACGCATGTATACATCTGACACTGTGGGGCTTGGTTTGGAGTCTGAATATCATCACAATGTTCTTAAAAAATAAGCAAAACTATACATTGTTACAAAAACACTCCCAGATAGGCTATATGAATAGATCATCTACAAAACATTTATGCAATAAAAAAAATTGTGTTCAATGCCCCTTTTCTGACTACATCCTTGATAAATTGTCCTCTTAATCTGTAAAAGTTTTCAATAACATCCACTATGTGGTATTGCTTTTATTGCCTATGTTATCTTGCTTATATTTACTCATATCATTATATTTCATCAAATTAAGTCTTGTGATGATATAAGTAAGTCTGGAGGGTTTATTGAACCAAAAAGTTGTACAATTTGTCATTCAAACAATGTGCAAATTTAAAGGGACATGACACCCAACATTTTTCTTTCTTGATTTACACAGAGCATACAATTTTAAACAACTTTCAATTTTACTTCTATTATTTAATTTGCTTCCTTCTCTGATTATCCTTTGATAAAAGGTTTATCTAGGAGAGTTCATGAGCAGCAAAGAACCTAGGCTCTAGCTACTGATTGGTGGCTGCATATATATAACGATTGTCATTGGCTCACCCATGTGTTCAGTTATAAACCAGTAGTGCATTGCTGCTCCTGTAACAAATTATACCAAGAGAATGAAAAAAAAATGATAATAGAGGTAAACTGGAAAGTTATTTAAAATTGTATGTTCTACCTAAATCCTGAAATATTTTTGGGGGGTTTCTTGTCCCTTTAATTGTATCAAGTACTTTTTACAATAAAAAGCAAATACATTATTTTCATAGTGTGTGCTATGATTCTGGGCTCATACATGTTTCTATGTAAAGCAGTGCCATGAGAGTGTTCATGCAGATAAGACCATGCTGACTATATACTTAAAGGGACATGAAACCCAAATATATTTTTTTCATTATTCAGAAAGAGCATTCTATTTTAAACAACTTTCCAATTTACTTATATTATTAATTTGCTTCCTTCTCTTGTTAGCCTTTGCTGAAAAGTTTATCTAGGTAAGCTCAGGAGCAGCAAATAACCTAGGTTCTAGCATATATAGGTGCATATATATACTGATTTTCATTGGCTCACCTATGTATTCAGTTAGAAACCAGTAGTGCATGAAATATTTGTTGGGGGGGTTTCATGTCCCTTTAACTCTCATTACCATCAGTGGAAGGTACCTGTCAACATCAGCACATATAAAGAGCAGTATGTGTTCTTACTATAATAACTTTGCAAACATCAATAAACAATATTGAATTTACAAAATTAGCACCATGAAGGCAGAAAGTACTAAGTTCATATGTTCTTCTGTGTCACTTTAATGATGACATTTACTTGATACACGTCCCTATGAGTGTCCCATTCTGTAGATTACACACACTACTTTTTCCTATAAATAAAAGTTTAACCTATCAATTGAATTGTACAAGCAGGATGCCATCTACCTCCCACCAATATGATGAGGCATTGCTAAACCTCCCCTAAGATTTGCTTCAGCATCTTCCAGCTGTATGTTACTACCTTTTTATATGCAATTTTACTTCATTTAGTCTTTAAGGTTGTGCCTGGGGTTAGTTTAAAAGGTTAGTTAAATGTTAATGGATGTTAATGCTGCAATTAAATTGTTAAATCAATTGAAAACTGTGGCTCTATCTCTTTCTCTGTTAGTGCCGGCCTGTGCTACATTGGCGTATAAATTAAAAGCTGTAAATCTAGTGAAGTCTAATTAGAGCCCAAATTTCTCATTTATCTTATTTTCACAGGACTGTAAGCACTGATAGATAATCAACTTTTTAACATTAAAAAATATTTTATCTATTTCAAGATTCAGGTGGCTGATTCTAATTCAGATCTAATTACTGTAAAAGGTCAAACGTGGAATGAAGTTCTTAAAAGACGTTAAGCTTTATTTTACAAGTTTGTGTACAATTCATTACCACCTCCCTCCGAAAGGAAAATAGATAGGTATGTTTCCTATCTTCCACACTTCCAGCCTGTAAAAGCTATGCAGCCTATGGCAGCTCATGTAAACATATGTTATTTAAACCAGCCAGGGTGTTAGAAGTCGATTAAGTTCTAAAACACATTGCAGGTTACGCGTCCTTTTTCCCTATCATAGTAATAGTCACCTATAAAAAAATAAAACAAAACAGAGAGCAAATAAAATAAAGGTGCCAAGTAATTCACTGCGTTCATTCTTTTAACTATTTTCTTCTAAACTATTTAACAGTTTTTCTAAAACATCTTAACCCTGGAGAATATAAAGTTTTACACTGAGCGTTGCAGACAAACAAACGATTAAATACTATACAATGTTGTGTTATATATTCATGTGGTGGGTGTTCTAAAAGTTTTTATACTCACATTCAGCCTTGTCACAAAAAAGCACATTTTAATAAAGTATTCTTAAAAGAACGAAAAAATATCCAAGCATGGGGGCGGATTTATCATGGCCTGAATTGGCCCCAATGCAGCTGTTTCCGCACAAGCTTTCAGGCTCGCCGGAAACACGAGTTAAGAAGCAGAGGTCTTAAGAACGCTGCTCCTTAACTCATACGCTTCCTCCGAGGCAGCGGTCTGTGATCCACCCAATTGTGTACAATCGGGTTGATTGACACCCCCTGCTATCGGCCGATTGGGCGCGAATCTGCAGGTGGCGGCATTGCACAAGCAGTTCACCAGAAGTGATTGTGCAATGTTAAATGCCGACAGTGTATGCTGTCGGCATTCAGCGATGTCTGGCGGACATGATACGCTACAGCGGATCATGTCCACCAGACATTGATAAATCGACCCCATGGGGTTGATCATAATCTTGCTCTTGTGTTTGGCAGATAATGATTTCTGAACATTGTCTGGTTATGTCAGTCAATTTTTCCAGTGATCACAATTGAAAAATTCTTCAAATAATCCTGAAAATCGAAAATGTTACCTTAAAATTAAATGGTCACCTGCATTATTAATCTAGCAATTTCATCATTGTAAAAGTAATGCGCATGAATAATGGCAATTTTGCAAATTTAGGGATTACATCACAGATTGAATAGCCGGTATGTTGATTGATCCCTCTTTATATAGTGTGTGGTCTCGCTAATAGGTGACATGTGTAATTATACAAAAATATATATAGGAGCATGTGGAATTCCAAAATATAAATGTAATTGTACAGTTATAGATAAAAACAAATCAATTTGTTATAAAAACTCCAAAATTCATAGAAAAATAATATAATAATAATAATAATATTTGCTCATTAATCATATATGTTTACACACATAAATATTCACACATACATACATTTCTCTCTCTCTGGCAATAATGATATCATTATCTTTAAAACCAAAAAAAAGATACAAGAAACGTAAGAGAGCCATACCGCTGATTGTTTTATACATAGAAATGTTTGAGGCTTTTACATTTGTGTAGACTCTTATTGTTATTTTTGCACCTATTGTTATAATATAGTTTTATATATTAGTATTGTACGTTATCATAATTGAGATATGTAAAATTTGTGTGTATATGTATGATTAATGTGCATATTTATGTTTTATTTGTCCATGAATTTTGGAGTTTTTATGATATTAGCTAAATTGATTTGTGTTTGTCTAAAACTGTACAATTAAATTTATGTTTTGGAATTGAACATACTCCTATAAATATTTTTGTGTATTTGGATTTTATAATTTTCTGTGATATAAAGATTTTTATACGATTTATACATGTTCCAGTACTTATAACAGAAGCATAGTGATGGGTTTAGTTTTGTTCCTGATATGTGTGCAATTATCCTGTTGTGCTCAAAAACTATAGAGACATGTTCTTGAATACGGATATTGGGGCCGAATTATCAAGCTCCGAATGAAGCTTAATGCCCCTGTTTCCGCGCGAGCCTTCAGTTATGAAGCAGTAGTCTAAAGACGGCTGCTCCATAACGTCCATCTGCTCTGAGGCTGTGGACATTAATCTGCCCGATCCTTTATGATCGGGCTGATTGACACCCCCTGCTAGCGACCGATTGGCCGTGAATCTGCAGGGGACAGCATTGCACAAGCAGTTCACAAGAACTGCTTGTGCAATGATAAATGCTGACAGCGTATGCGTACGCTACATTGTATCATGTCCACTCACACTTTCATAATTCGGCCCTATTATCTGTTATTGGGCCTGTGTTTTTGTTTGCAAGCCTCCTTTACCATGCATATGTTATACCACATGTATTACACACAGACTTAGAGTAAAATGGCATAAAAAGTTTTATATAATATTATTAAATAAAAGCAGTTAAAATAATAACTTCATATTGTATCCACAATGTCCGTAAAAATCAATCCAATCTTCCTTCTAGTGCGCCATTGTCAAAAAATATAAAGCTGTTTATATGATCTGTATACAGAAGCATTGATCGCTTCACCCTGTATTGAGCTGTGAGCGTGAAAAGTAGCGCATGCGCATAATCAAAAGCACAGGGAATCCAAGAATGCTGATGTATACAAGTGTGTGTACACAACAGGCTCAAACAGCGTAACCAGGATTGTTTTAATTGGATATTAGCAAAAACTTTAAAAACAGAAAAAAAAATAACAGAGATGTGCGCTGTTAGGTAGTAATCCACAGAGCTAATCTTTGCAAACATTTTTTATTAGTTAATACACATATTTAGTAAAAATTATGAATTAAAGTCATACTGAGGGCATATATGAAGTTTGAGACATTATTTCAGAGTTTGCTGTCCATGTAAATGTGGTGTTATATATTGAGAATTTTGATTGTTATCATGTCTACATAGAAAATGGCTCATTGTCATCTGTTAAAAGGAAACTAGTCAAAATTAAACTTTCATGATTCAGATATGCAGTTTATGCAGTTTAAGAGACAATTTTAATTTGCTTTCATTATGAAATTGTGCAAAGTCTTTTTATATGCACACTTTTTGAGGCACAACTGCTAATGAGCATGTGCAAAATGTTACAATGTATACATACATGAGTCTGTGATTGGCTGATGTCTGTCACAGTATACAAGGGGCCGGCAAACTGAACTAAAAATTAGTTCTCAATCATAATATTATTTACAGGGGCATGATATTATGCACTTCACAGCCCACAACTCTACCTTTCAAATAGTAAAATCTGTTAGAGCAGGGTTCTTCAAACCACGGGTTGATACCCACTACTGGTTTGCAACAACATGTTTACTGTGTTGCGAATTTTGCGTGTGTTGTAGGAGAGAGTGTGTGTGTGTGTTATATGGAGTGTGTGTGTTGTATGAGAGTGTGTGTAGTGTGTGTGTGTTGTAGGCGAGTATGTGTGGTGTGTGTGTGTGTTGTAGGAGAGTGTGTGTGTTATATGAGAGTGTGTTTTGTACATGAGTGCGTTAGTTATATGAGAGTGTGTAGTGTGTGTGTTGTACATGAGTGTGTGTTGTAGTAGAATGCATGTGATGTATGTGTGTTGAATGAGAGTCTGCGGTGTGTGTGTTGTCTGAGAGTGTGTGTGGTGTGTATGATGTATGAAATTGTGTCTGTGTTATTACCTTCTATAACATTTTGAGTATGACTACAATCGGGAATAAAGTATGCACACATTTTAGTCACTTTGCCAAAAGTTGCAGCTATCATGTATGTTTATGTTGTAGTGTAGTGTGTGTGGTTTGTGTGTATGTTGTATGAGAGAGTGTGTGTGTTATACACTTTCAAGTTTGACTACAATCAGGAATAGTGATGTCGCAAATAGTTCGCCGGTGAATAGTTCCCAGCGAACATAGCTTCTTCGCGTTCGCCACAGCGGGCAAACATATGCGATGTTCGGTCCGCCCCCTATTCATCATCATTGAGTAAACCTTGACCCTGTACCTCACAGTCAGCAGACACATTCCAGCCAATCAGCAGCAGACCCTCCCTCCCAGACCCTCCCACCTCCTGGACAGCATCCATTTTAGATTCATTCGGAAGCTGCATTCTTAGTGAGAGGAGGGACAGTGTAGCTGCTGCTGATTTAATAGGGAAATCGATAGCTAGGCTAGTGTATTCAGTGTCCACTACAGTCCTGAAGGACTCATCTGATCTCTGCTGTAAGGACAGCACCCCAAAAAACCCTTTTTAGGGCTAGAACATCAGTCTGCTTTTTTTTTTTCCTGTGTAATCTAATTGCAGTTGCCTGCCTGCCAGCATGTGTGTCAGGCTCACAGCGTATACTGTGCCCACTTGCCCAGTGCCACCACTCATATCTGTTGTAACAGTAGTGTACATTTAAAAAAAATAACACTTTTTTGACTGTTAAATAATAGCAGTCAGTTTCCTTCACACGTGTGCGTTTCAGTGCCTGCCAGGGCACAGTGTCACACCAGTGCAACTCATATCTGGTGTAACAGTAGTGTACATTTAAAAAAAACAGGGGGGCGTGTCCGGGCTATGGTCCAAGATGGCTGCAAAACTGGGAGCTCTGTAATCCAGAAATACATTCCGCCTGTAATCTGGAAGAGAATTAGCCATCCAGCAAGAATTTATAACATATGACACAGAGGACATTTTGCTGACAGGAATAATATAAAAATCTGTGTTCATATCGCAACAGGTCTTCCCAGACTGGACCGCTGAGTGTCTCTGGCGGCCTCTAAGAAGAGAGAGCTCAGCTCCCCCCCCCGGGAAACCGGGTGAACAGAGAGTATTGACACCCTCTACCTAACTGCCTAACAACATTATTACTGAGAATGGAGGACTTTTGTGCGACCCTACAGGACCTAATGCACTCTTTTGAGCGCACAATGTGCGCTAGATTTGACCGCATTCTGTCCCTCATGGAGCATACCCATTCAGGAGAAGCGGCAGCTACATATGAAGCAGAGGCTGGTGCAGAGCCAGAAGAAGTGGCCATAGAACGGCAACCTGCCCCTTTTGAGAGGGAGGATCGGATCCGCTTACGGCCCAACAAAAGAGCTTTACCTTCTATTGTGTCCTAGGGGGATGTGGCCGGCCCCCTAGAGGAAGACAAAGAGAGGGTAATTGGTAAAATTGCTGCAGCGGAAAGTGGCGAGACTGCGGTATGCAACAAGGCTGGAAAGACCGGTACCTATACAATGGGGATGACTAACTACTTGACGCCATCCACAACACCTCATCCTAGAACAAGACTGAAGATACCACGCCGAATCTACCTTACTAATGACGAACTCATTTCACACCACAACCGACACATGCTGGAGGATTTGCAGCCGGTCTTTGCGGTATCCTGCCTCTTAAAGGGCATGGGTCTCCGTAGGATCTCCAGGGCTGGAGTCGGTTAGCAGAGGAGGCATATTCGCTTTGCTGGCAGGCTCGGGAACAGGCTTGTATCTGAATGTTTGTCAATAGCATGTTCTCGCATTTTTACTAAGGCCAGGTCTAAGTCAGCACGTCTGCTTCAGGGAGCCAGGGACACTAATGCTTGGCATATGTGAAGCATAGAGGGGGAATCAGTTGTGACTTGGGACTATATCCATGGTACTGAGCTACAAACATCAATTATTCACAAGTTTGTCTGCTTGTCAGCATTACAGTAATAACTTTTGCTCTATATATGCTGTGAAAAATGTTATGAAGGCCCAAAAGCCTGATATCTGTCCTTGCAGCCTATATTTGCTTAGAGAGCATCACACTCAGGTTATCTCATCTACTGTTTTGTAATGGGGAGGAACTCTCTGCACGGGACATTACTCCTATAACCTATATCCTACAGTTGGTGTTTATGTGAGACTGATTTCATTTTCTCTTATCAACATTTTGCTAGCAAATAGGTATGGGTGTTGGGTATCTGCAGGTACTGGTACATATGCCAATAGATGTCCCAGCACATACCCCTTACTTAAAATAATTAACTAAACACTTCTATGTTTCTTTGATGGGGGCACACCTCACTCTAACTCCTATATATTTTAAGGGAATACTTGTTTACCATCTGTATATCATTTTTACTCAGGGCCCAAGTTGTACGTGTATATGTGTATATACCATGTATAGTACTTAAAATGTATGCTAGACTGAACAATATTTAGAGGCCCAAAAGTGGCCTATATGTCTTCTATTAGGTAGCTTTACCAGAATGGGTCCAAGAGTGGCCCTGTAAATACTCCCCCTACTCTCTACCCCTTGTTTAAGCTCAGAAATAGGGATCCAAGTGTGGCCATTAATCTTTAGTTGGGGGTATGTCTAATTTGTATGTATAACCTGGGAGACTAGTTATTCAATATAAGATCAGCACCTATGTTTATATAGAATGTTATTAATATGTTGGGCCCTAGAGGGTCCCCGTTGGCATAACCCCCTATATTTACCTTATAGCTACTTTTAACACCCGTGGCCCAAGAGTGGCTGCTGACTTACATATGAGGTACATTCCACATATGCTTTGACATATTTTGAGGGGGATTTATGGTAGGATATGATATAATGTATAGAATTTGTACTAGTAATTCTCTTTTTTAACTGTTTCATGTTCTGATGTGATTAGTAGGGACACCTAAAGGCCTACCTTTGTTTTTTCTTGGAACTTTTACATGTAAGTCAAGTCAATGATAACTATTAGTTAATTTATTCTTGGCTGTCCGAGCTAAAATGTATATATATATATACAAAATGAGGTGCTATGCATGGCTTGTTATATTCTAATGTTTAGGATAAGATACTATTTCCGGTCTTTAAGACATGCCTTCTGTATTGGATATTTAAAAATCTATGTATGTTGATAGGCGTGTTGCCATGAAACCTGTAAGAGTTGATTCTGTATATTATTGCTACCTCAATAAAAACTATTTAAAAAAAAAAAAAAAAAAACAACAACACTTTTTTGACTGTGAAATAATAGCAGTCAGTTTCCTTCACGCGTGTGCGTTTCAGTGCCTGCCAGAGCACAGTGTCACCCCAGTGCAACTCATATCTGGTGTAACAGTAGTGTACGTTAACCCCTTAATGACCACAGCACTTTTCCATTTTCTGTCCGTTTGGGACCAGGGCTATTTTTACATTTCTGCGGTGTTTGTGTTTAGCTGTAATTTTCCTCTTACTCGTTTACTGTACCCAGACATATTATATACCGTTTTTCTCGCCATTAAATGGACTTTCTAAATATACCATTATTTTCATCATATCCTATAATTTACTATAAAAAATTTTATAAAATATCAGGAAAAAATGGAAAAAAAACACACTTTTTCTAACTTTGACCCCCAAAATCTGTTACTCATCTACAACCACCAAAAAACACCCATGCTAAATAGTTTATAAATTTTGTCCTGAGTTTAGAAATACCCAGTGTTTACATGTTCTTTGCTTTTTATTCAAGTTATAGGGCCATAAATACAAGTAGCACTTTGCTATTTCCAAACCATTTTTTTTTTCAAAATTAGCGCTAGTTACATTGGAACACGGATATCTGTCAGGAATCCCTGAATAGCCATTGACATGTATATATATTTTTTTAGAAGACATTCCAAAGTATTGATCTAGGCCCATTTTGGTATATTTCATGCCACCATTTCACCACCAAATGCTATCAAATAAAAAAAATTGTTCACTTTTTTACAAATTTTTCACAAACTTTAGGTTTCTCACTGAAATTATTTACAAATAGCTTGTGCAATTATGGCATAAATGGTTGAACATTTTTCTCTGGGATCCTCTTTGTTCAGAAATAGCAGACATATATGGCTTTGACGTTGCTTTTTGATAATTAGAGGGCCGCTAAATGCCACTGCGCACCACACATGTATTATGTCCAGCAGTGAAGGGGTTAATTAGGGAGCATGTAGGGACCTTTTTGGGGTAATTTTAGCTTTAGTATAGTGTAGTAGACAACCAAAAGTATTGATCTAGGCCCATCTTGGTATATTTCATGCCACCATTTCACCGCCAAATGCGATCAAATAAAAAAAAACGTTACATTTTTCCAAATTTTAGGTTTCTCACTGAAATCATTTACAAACATTTTGTGCAATTATGGCACAAATGGTTGTAAATGCTTCTCTGGGATCCCCTTTTTTTCAGAAATAGCAGACATATATGGCTTTGGCATTGCTTTTTGGTAATTAGAAGGCCGCTAAATGCCGCTGCACACCACAAGTGTATTATGCTCAGCAGTGCAGGGGTTAACTAGGGAGCTTGTAGGGAGCTTGTAGGGTTAATTTTAGCTTTAGTGTAGTGTAGTAGACAACCCCAAGTATTGATCTAGGTCCATTTTGGTATATTTCATGCCACCATTTCACCGCCAAATGCGATCAAATTAAAAAAAATAGTCAACTTTTTCACAAACTTTAGGTTTCTCACTGAAATTATTTACAAACAGCTTGTGCAATTATGGCACAAATGGTTGTAAATGCTTCTCTGGGATCCCCTTTGTTCAGAAATAGCAGACATATATGGCTTTGGCGTTGCTTTTTGGTAGTTAGAAGGCCACTAAATGCAACTGCGCACAACACATGAATTATGCCCAGCAGTGAAGGGGTTAATTAGGTAGCTTGTAGGGAGCTTGCAGGGTTAATTTTAGCTTTAGTGTAGAGATCAGCTTCCCACCTTACACATCAGACCCCCTGATCCCTCCCAAAGAGCTCTCTTCCCTCCCCACCCCACAATTGTCCCCGCCATCTTAAGTACTGGCAGAAAGTCTTTTTTTTTTTATATATATATTTTTAGCATATTTACATATGCTGTTGTGTAGGATCCCCCCCTTAGCCCCCAACCTCCCTGATCCCCCCAAAACAGCTTCCTAACCCTCCCCCTCTGCCTTATTGGGGGCCATATAGGGTAGTGGCAGCTGTCTGCCAGTACCCAGTTTGCAAATAAAATGTTTTTTTGTTTTATTTTTATTTAATTTTTCTGTAGTGTAGCTTCCCCCCCCCCCAAGACCAATCCCCCACCCGCTCCCAGATCACTTAGATTTCCAAGTACTAAATATTTTGCACCCCTTTCTCCCACTTATAAAAACATTTTTTTTCTGTAGTGTAGCGGTTCCCACCCGCTCCCTCCCCGTGCAAGTAACCCTTACACTACCTGATCAATACAACATCATACCTGATGTTTTAAAGCACGTTATTCCAAACAATTTAGGAATGTTAGGTGATTTATGCCCTTTATGGATTAAAACCAGACTCTGCATCAACTATGTAATTTTCCATGGGAGTTTTGCCATGGATCCCCCTCCGGCATGCCACAGTCCAGGTGTTAGTCCCCTTGAAACAACTTTTCCATCACTATTGTGGCCAGAAAGAGTCCCTGAGGGTTTTAAAATTCGCCTGCCTATTGAAGTCTATGGCAGTTCGCCCGTTCGCGAACATTTGGGAAAGTTCGCGTTCGCCGTTCGCAAACCCAAATTTTTATGTTCGCGACATCACTAATCAGGAATAAAGAACGCACACATTTTAGTCACTTTGCCCCAAAATGCAGCTGTCTTGTTGCATATTACTTCCGACATTTCCGACCAAGTATAAAAATGGGGTCAGGAAAATATGTGGTATCATTGCACTGGGTCTAGGTAAAAAAAAAAAAAGTTTGAAGAACCCTGTTATAGGATGTGTTATTATGCGTTACAACTTTTTATGGTTGTTTTGGGGCAAATATGCATGCAACTGTTGTGTGCATGTGTGTGTGGCTACTGTAGATGGATGAAGCTGCAATTTCTAAATTTGCCAGAAAGCTTTGAAAATATATATGATTGATAGAACTGAAAAGTAACTAAGGTCCAAGAAAATGGGGTTTCTGTAAGCCAGAATGTTATACTTGATGACAAAGCATTATCTCATACTGTATTTGCTGCATTTCAGAGTATTTCTTTCTGTCTGCTTTTATTATGAAATGTGCTCAACTAAACTACATGTAAATCAAGGGAGTAATGGAAACTTTACCTTTTTGGACAAACAAATACTTGTAGCCAATGATGAAAGGGTCCAGTCAATCACATAAATTTGTTTTTGGATACCCCACATGGACTGATATATGATCAGTCTTGGGATTAGCTGCCTTTTTTTTGACTCAATAGCTAGCTAGCTTCTTATATAAACAAATATATGTAGTAGCCTTGTAGGTAATCACAAAGGAGGCAAGCAATGCAAAGGCATTTAAAAGTGCAATTCTGGGCTGTTCTTGGATTCCACATAAATAATTGGCTCCTATATTAAAAAATAGTCTGATTGTATTCCATATACAGCTAATATTCATAGTGATCTCCCATATATTAAGAAGCCACCATGATATTCCTTTAATGGATAGCAGAGATATAGAAGTGTGTTTAAACTAACAAAAAGAGGACAGGTATGATAAGTATTTTTGAAAGGGCAATTTTTTTGTTTGTAATCTGCTATTGCATGCGGCATAACCAATATTAATTTAGTGCCTTAAGCCTGTGGCCTATAAGGGAGTCACAAACACTGGTGATATTTTGACTGTTTTCAAACAAAACTCTCAGGAGTCTTGCCAGCTGGGACTAATGGCATGGGAAAGGGGGGAAAGCTTCTTGGGCCTGCAGGTTTCAGACAGGAAGGCTCAAGGGGAAACAAGAGAAACCCATTAACTAACCACAGTATTATCCTGATCCTCTCAGAAAAACGAGTGAGGGACGGCTAATGAACTAACCTTAACGTTTCAAACTGAATGCACCTCAGGGAGAGCTGCAAGAACAAACAGTGTGACAGATCAATGCCTGATTCCTATATCAAGAGAAAAGGTTATTTGTTCCTCTAAGGAATTATGGGATTGGTACATCTCTATGATACTGTCTCTGTCCTTTTAAATACAACTGGCATTGTTATAGGCTTTTGTGTTGTCCCTTCTTGTATCAAAGCTCATTAGCTTGAACACTGACATTAAATCCAGTGCTGAAACTGTACAAACGGGTTAATAAGGACCTGCAAATTCCCCTCAAGCTACAATCCCATTCAGAAAGTATGAACAGCCCTGTACTAGGAAGCAAAGTGTTAGACACTTAGATATAGTATGTCCTGCATGTATAGCACAGATTGGCAACCATATTTTAAGGGTAATTATAGGAATTTAGAAATAACATATATAAATGAGTTATACAAAATACACAATATTGTATTGTTTTCATTAAGACACCTGCACTTTTATATATGTAAATTATTTAATTGCATGCTTTATATTTACAGGTGCTCTTGACATTTCCTCCCCAGACACTTGTGAAGATGTAAAAAAAAAAGATCAGATTAATTCATCTACAAACAACTGTGTGGTTTAAATTTGCATATTTATTTTAAAACTGTCACTGTATTGCTTGCATTTTACATTGTTTTGACACCCTTTTATGATCTTACAACTTTCTGATGTTGTTTCAAGCCACAAAACAGAAACACCAAACCACTAGCAATGTTGCAATTGCTGGCACTGTGCATTTAAAAACTACAAATATGTAATCACTCTCCCTACCTTTCTTTCTGTCTCTCTCTATGTCTTTCTCTATGTGACTGCTACATATATATAAAAAGGGAGTAAAGAGGTCCGCAGGAATAATGACATTCAGTGTAAAATGTATTTCAAGTTAATTTGCATTTATATCTATCTAATGGTAGCTACAGTGCACATTACCTTGATACTACTGAGCACTAGTAATAGCAGAGCATAAAACTCACGCCTAGATTTAGAGTTCTGCGGCCAAAGGGGTGCGTTAGCTACGCGTGCTTTTTTCTGGCCGCACCTTTTAAATACCGCTGGTATTTAGAGTTCACAGAATGGCTGCGTTAGGCTCCAAAAAAGGAGCGTATAGCATATTTACCGCAACTTCAACTCTCGATACCAGCGGTGCTTACGGACGCGGCCAGCTTCAAAAACGTGCTCGTGCACGATTCCCCCATAGAAAACAATGGGGCTGTTTGAGCTGAAAAAAAAACTAACACCTGCAAAAAAGCCGCGTTCAGCTCCTAACGCAGCCCCATTGTTTTCTATGTGGAAACACTTCCTACGTCTGCACCTAATACCCTAACATGTACCCCGTGTCTAAACACCCCTAACCTTACACTTATTAACCCCTAATCTGCCGCCCCCGCTATCGCTGACCCCTGCATATTATTTTTAACCCCTAATCTGCCGCTCCGTACACCCCCGCCACCTACATTATCCCTATGTACCCCTAATCTGCTGCCCTAACATCGCCGACCACTATATTATATTTATTAACCCCTAATCTGCCGCCCCCAACGTCGCCTCCACCTAACTACACTTATTAACCCCTAATCTGCCGACCGGACCTGAGCGATACTATAATAAATGTATTAACCCCTAATCCGCCTCACTCCCGCCTCAATAACCCTATAATAAATAGTATTAACCCCTAATCTGCCCTCCCTAACATTGCCGACACCTAACTTCAAGTATTAACCCCTAATCTGCCGACAGGAGCTCACCGCTACTCTAATAAATTTATTAACCCCTAAAGCTAAGTCTAACTTTAACCCTAACACCCCCCTAAATTAAATATAATTTAAATCTAACGAAATAAATTAACTCTTATTAAATAAATTATTCCTATTTAAAGCTAAATACTTACCTGTAAAATAAACCCTAATATAGCTACAATATAAATTATAATTATATTATAGCTATTTTAGGATTTATATTTATTTTACAGGTAACTTTGTATTTATTTTAACCAGGTACAATAGCTATTAAATAGTTAAGAACTATTTAATAGCTAAAATAGTTAAAATAATTACAAAATTACCTGTAAAATAAATCCTAACCTAAGTTACAATTAAACCTATCACTACACTATCAATAAATAAATTAAATAAAATACCTACAATTACCTACAATTAAACCTAACACTACACTATCAATACATTAATTAAATACAATACCGGATTGAACTTGATTCTGATTGGCTGATTCCATCAGCCAATCAGAATTTTCCTACCTTAATTCCGATTGGCTGATAGAATCCTATCAGCCAATCGGAATTCGAGGGACGCCATCTTGGATGACGTCCCTTAAAGGAACCGTCATTCTTCCGTTGGACGTCGTCGGAAGAAGATTGATCCGCGCTGGAGGTCTTCACGATGGAGCCGTTCCTCATCGGATGAAGATAGAAGATGCCGCTTGGATCAAGATGGTTGCCAGTCTGGATTGCCTCTTCTTCCCGGATAGGATGAAGACTTTGGAGCCTCTTCTGGACCTCTTCAGCCGCAGGATTATGGATCGCCAGCCCCCGCTTGGGTTGGATGAAGATTTTGGAGCCAGGACCGATCGGTGATACCCGGTGAGGTGAAGATAAGGTAGGAAGATCTTCAGGGGCTTAGTGTTAGGTTTATTTAAGGGGGGTTTGGGTTAGATTAGGGGTATGTGGGTGGTGGGTTGTAATGTTGGGGGGGGGTATTGTATGCGTTTTTTTACAGGCAAAAGAGCTGAATTTCTTTGGGCATGCCCCGCAAAGGGCCCTGTTCAGGGCTGGTAAGGTAAAAGAGCTTTGAACTTTTGTAATTTAGAATAGGGTAGGGCATTTTTTTATTTTGGGGGGCTTTGTAATTTCATTAGGGGGCTTAGAGTAGGTGTAATTAGTTTAAAATTGTTGTAATATTTTTCTAATGTTTGTAAATATTTTTTAATTTTTTGTAACTTAGTTCTTTTTTATTTTTTGTACTTTAGTTAGTTTATTTAATTGTAGTTATTTGTAGGTATTGTATTTAATTAATTTATTTATTGATAGTGTAGTGTTTAATTGTAGATAATTGTAGCTATTTTATTTAATTTATTTATTGATAGTGTAGTGTTAGGTTTAATTGTAACTTAGGTTAGGATTTATTTTACAGGTAATTTTGTAATTATTTTAACTATTTTAGCTATTAAATAGTTCTTAACTATTTAATAGCTATTGTACCTGGTTAAAATAAATACAAAGTTACCTGTAAAATAAATATAAATCCTAAAATAGCTATAATATAATTATAATTTATATTGTAGCTATATTAGGGTTTATTTTACAGGTAAGTATTTAGCTTTAAATAGGAATAATTTATTTAATAAGAGTTAATTTATTTCGTTAGATTTAAATTATATTTAATTTAGGGGGGTGTTAGGGTTAGACTTAGCTTTAGGGGTTAATCCATTTATTACAGTAGCGGCGTGATTCGGTCGGCAGATTAGGGGTTAATAATTGAAGTTAGGTGTTGGCGATGTTAGGGAGGGCAGATTAGGGGTTAATACTATTTATTATAGGGTTATTGAGGCGGGAGTGAGGCGGAATAGGGGTTAATAACTTTATTATAGTAGCGGTGCGGTCCGCTCGGCAGATTAGGGGTTAATAAGTGTAGGCAGGTGGAGGCGACGTTAAGGGGGGCAGATTAGGGGTTAATAAATATAATATAAGGGTCGGCGGTGTTAGGGGCAGCAGATTAGGGGTACATAAGGATAACGTAGGTAGCGGCGCTTTGCGGTCGGCAGATTAGGGGTTAATTATTGTAGGTAGCTGGCGGCGACGTTGTGGGGGCAGGTTAGGGGTTAATAAATATAATATAGGGGTCGGCGGTGTTAGGGGCAGCAGATTAGGGGTACATAAGTATAACGTAGGTGGCGGTCGGCAGATTAGGGGTTAAAAAAATGTAATAGAGTGGCGGCGATGTGGGGGGACCTCGGTTTAGGGGTACATAGGTAGTTTATGGGTGTTAGTGTACTTTAGAGCACAGTAGTTAAGAGCTTTATAAACCGGCGTTAGCCCAGAAAGCTCTTAACTACTGACTTTTTTCTGCGGCTGGAGTTTTGTCGTTAGAATTCTAACGCTCACTTCAGCCACGACTCTAAATACCGGCGTTAGAAAGATCCCATTGAAAAGATAGGATACGCAATTGACGTAAGGGGATCTGCGGTATGGAAAAGTCGCGGCTGTAAAGTGAGCGTTAGACCCTTTCCTGACTGACTTCAAATACCGGCGGTAGCCTAAAACCAGCGTTAGGAGCCTCTAACGCTGGTTTTGACGGCTACCGCCCAACTCTAAATCTAGGCCTCAGTTTCTTACGGGAAGTTTTTGGCTCAATGTATTAAAGGGACACTAAACCCAAAATTTTTCTTTCATGATTCAGGTAGAGAATACAATTTTAAGCAACATTCCTATTATCTAATTTGTTTAATTATTTAGATATCCTTTCTTGAAGAAATAGCAATGCACATGAGTGAGCCAATTACATGAGGCATCTATGTGCAGCCACCAATCAGCAGCTATTTAGCCTATCTAGATATGCTTTTAAGCAAAGGATATCAAGAGAATTAAGCAAATTAGAGAATAGAAGAATATTAGAAAGTTGTTTAAAATTGCATGCTCTTTCTAAATTATGAAAGTAAAAAAATGTGTTTCATGTCCCTTTAAGCATCATAAGCTACTTCCGAGTCCTTGCAAGGCAGGCTTGTACATTTGAGCCTGCTTCCCACAATGTAATTGTAAGGCCTAATATCATCATTACAGACATCCCAACCTGCAAAATCTCATTTTAGGGAGGTGGCTTCTCCTGCTACTGCGCCGCCCCCCCACCCCTCTCAGTTATATATTGGACACCTTGAAACCCTAAATAAGAGACTTATCATTAAAGTAGCTTCCCACTAAAGTCAGATTAAAAAAAAAAGTAGCTTGATTGCACAACCACATAGAACAAACCTATTTTCCAGTGATCGTATGCTTGTTGAATGCTCAAATATTTTAGAATACGAAGTTTATTTACGTGCAGTAAATAAGGTAGTATTTGTGTTTTATTTTATTAAAATCCGTGGGGGCTTTTTGGTTACTGATGCATGCCTTGAGGGTTCTATATTGTCCCAGGAACTAAAGGCATTCTTTAAAGAAACACTTTTCCGGATTTGGGCCACATTGGATCATAGTACTTGGAATTTCAGGGAGATTGCACTCCATTTGCTGGCATCAGGGAGCCGCTATTACAATCAGGGAGACTCCCTGAACTTCAGGGAGACTTGGGATGTCTGTCATTAGGTGCTAAACTTAAAAGAACATGTGTATTTCCAGCACACAACCTGTCTGCTATTTGAGCTTGTGAATGCAAATGAGAACACCTTGAATTTACTATTAAAATACTTATCCATTGAGGTAGTAACAGTTGCCTATGAGGTGTTATGCAATTCCTCATCTTTTTGAATATTCAAGTCCACTAAAAGGTAACACAACTGGCTGAGTATGCTAAAAAGTTCTAAAATCATATTGCAGGTTTTCATTTAAGGATATTTAAACTCAAAAACAACATGCTCTAAATCAATGGATGGTGTAATTTTTATATTACTGTTGCTAGGGTGTTACACCCCTGTAGAGAGTTAAAGTCTCACTTGAGAGCAGCACACATTACAGCCACTGCACAGAACACAGGAAGTGGTTGTTGCACATAGCCACCAATCTCCTGTCATGTCTTGCTGTAATCTTTCTCTGGAGTGGAAGATAACATATGTATTTACAGGCTTTGTGAGGGTTAAACACATAAAAAGCCAGGATAATGAATACAAAAATGATGTGCTCTAACAAATTAGAGCATGGTATTTTTGCTTTACAATGTCCCTTTAAACTACTATTGTACCACAGACAGTAGATTCATCCTTTTTGTAGCCACTATCAAGCATACATGTGGTGGCTTATTCAATTGATTTTAGTATAAAGGACTGTCCAAAAAACTGTCTTAAAATTGAGAGACCCATATCCAATTAGTGCAGTAAATAGCAAAGCTCTTTTGGCATGTAAATGTAGAAATAACTATTTTACTAGGTTACTTAAAACGTTTAGCGATGGCTAAAAAATAATCACAATGATATAAGGCTATAATTGTCAATACAGCTTTGATTGTATTCTGTTTATTTGTATTGTTTTAATAATTGTTAATGTTGTGGTTCAAAGATTCCAAACAATAATTGCTTAAGCTTTGTAATACTTGAAATATTCAACTAATGTATATATATGTTTTCATTTTAATCAGATGGTGCATTATGAAAATGATTGCATAGATAAAACAAATATTGTTTAAACACTACACAGTACTTTTTTAAGCCTTTGCCATAGCAAGACAGAAGCATAAAACAACTGTCTATTATAAGCCAGGGTGTTGGAGAATGATTAATGAATTCAATTGGGCAGCGAGAAACTCAGTTCACTGACCCATAGTTTCAGCACAGGTATTGATGTGAAGCTAATGAGAAATGTGCTGCTCAAATTTGAATGTTTATTCCAATTACTGAACGACATATTTAAATGGTAAAATCAGTGTGTAACCTTAACCTTTTTTTCTGTAATGTGCAAAATTCAGCTGCTGTATTTGCCGCAACAACGATAAAGGATTAAAGACACTGAATGGAAAAGTCATACTTAAAAGTACTCATTTCTGAACCTTACTTTCTGGGGTTTGCCTTTAGTTATTACTAATATTAAAACAAATCTTACCCCTCGCTGGGTGTGAGTTCAGACATTCACAACAAGTCTGTAAAAGTAACATACACTGGAACTTCTAATTAAAAAGTTTGAAAAATAATTTGCAAATTTCAACAGGAAGATTGTAAAATAATAGAAATAATATTTCCTAAATGGGTAGTTAGTTAAACCTAGTTGTGAAAAGGCTTCTCAAGCTGCAAGGTTGGTTTTACAAAAGGGCATCAACACATTAAACAGAGAGAAAAATCTTAGCTGTTATTTTTTTTTTTTCACTGTTGCTTCTAAAACTATTTTACGGTATTTTTTTCCCATACTAAATAAAACATTTATTATTCTACTGAAGGTGAGTTCCTCCACAGCAACACATCTTTTGGGATAACAATTTAAACAGCTTTACCCAATTTTTTTATTTTGTGATTCAGATCGAGCATGAAATTTTAAGCAACTTTCTAATTTACTCCTATTATCAAATGTTCTTCATTCTCTTGGTATCTTTATTTGAAATGCAAGAATGTAAGTTTAGATGCCGGCCCATTTTTGGTGAACAATCTGGGTTGTCCTTGCTGATTGGTGGATAAATCCATCCACCAATAAAAAAGTGCTGTCCAGAGTACTGAAACCAAAAAAAAGCTTAGATGCCTTCTTTTTCAAATAATGATAGCAAGAGAACGAAGAAAAATTGATAATAGGAGTAAATTAGAAAGTTGCTTAAAATTGCATGCTCTTTCTGAATTACAAAATAACAAAATTGGGTACAGTGTCCCTTTAATTTAACATTTTTTTATGTTTAAATGCTTATTTCTAATGAACATAACATACTTTCTTCAATTTAAATAGTTGCATTCACTCAGCAGCTAAGGAGTTAAGAATAAGGTCTAAAAACTTAATTCTCAGCAGCAACATTCTTTAGTCCTATGACTGGTGGCTGTCATGTATTGTATGCCATAAGAATGTATATTAGGAGCAGCTTTGTGTAACCTTCAGCAAGTCACTTTGTCATGTGTATTAGCATAAATTAGGATCTGCAAAGTTGTGGATCTGTCAATTGTCTCTATAACTAAACTCCTGCTAATATATGCTAATCTACTCTCTACTCAAAAGTACCTGAAGACCTCTGTTTTAGTAATCTCTCCCCTAATACACTCCTTGGATTTAAATGCCTAGCTGCTTTGTTACTTTATTGTCATATATGAAGAGGAGACTTTTGTGTATGTGGGTATAATTTATTTATATAGCATCGACAGAAAACACATGACACCATTACAATACCAAGCCCATACAATGCAGTATCAAAGGAGAAGAGTTGATGTGAACTTAAAGTAAGCAAAACCCACCCAAAGCACTATAATGGTTTTGTGGAAAAACAATGAACATTATTTTGCAAGAACATTGGTATTCCCAAATAAACATCCATATTGTACTTTAAGAGAAGTTTAATAAGCTTGCACCACACTGGGAGAGTATGTTATGGATGGCATACAATCTAAATCAAAATAAGAAATAAGAAATGTGTATTTTATATTAAAACTTTCTATTAATTTTATCAGAGCTTCTATTTAATTAAAGGAGCATTATTCAGATAGAGCATACAATTTTAAATACCTTTCCAAATCACTTTTATTATCAAATTCGCTTCACTCTCTTAGTAACCTTTGTTGAAGGAGCAGAAATGGTTTAGACAATGACAATAGGAATATGCGTGCATACAACAATCAGCTCCTAGTAGTGCACTGCTGTTCCTGAGGTTACCTATGTATGCTTTTCAACAAAGGATGCCAAGAGAACAGAAAATTAGATAATAAAAACAAATTGGAAATTTGTTGAAAATTACCTAAGGTAGTATCCCTTGTAAAACTGTAGATATTTGTAACATAGAATATACATTTCTTATTTATATTTAGATCATTTTTCTTGGTTAAGCTTTATTTTGTTTTGCATGTTTTCCCTCAAATTATTCGGAAATGCTGCTTTTGAGAAAGTGAAGAAAATTAATACAATTTTATGACTTCTGACTAATTATAAAAAAATCTCATGAGCAATATGACAATTTGTTGGGGCAATGCTGCATGCCTCATGTCAACATATTTAATGTTTGACATCTTTGTTAAGAAAAATCACTTTACCTGAGAAACACCTTGGAGCATTATCATTATCATATCATCCCATATTAATCACTTACAGGGTTATTGTGAAAGGATATTACATGAAGGCCTTTTATAGAAAGCCCCAAAAAACAAAAAAAGATATACTGTAGATGCCGATAAATTTATTGTTACAATTTTAGTTTTACTTAAGGGGTCATATATCTTCAATGATTCTTCCTATTTTCATATATTTTTTAAATATGGGAATGTATGCTCATATTAATTATTACAGTTATTAAAATACATGTATTGAAAACTGTCTATAAAATTGGTAAACATATGGTGTCCTGTGTTTCATTTCTAATAATTTATCCCAACACAAATTTGGTGCTATGGAGTTCAAAACTTTAACCTGGAAGGTAGATCACACTGCCATTAATATCTTTCTTTTATGTTGTTGGTCACCCTATGGAAGTTAGTCTTTATCATTGTTCGGAGGAAAACTCTAAAGTAAAGTGACTTACTATCTTTGTGTGTCTCACACCTCCATGGTCATGGAGTTCACATCTCTGTGGAGCCTACTAGACCTGACAGCATTCATGCGGAACCAGTTAACTGGCTTTCAACTGTGCTCTGCGCAGGCTGTTCCCTCTGACATTACTGGCCCTGCATCCATGGATCTCTTTGGGGAGTATATAAAAGTGAAATTTTTTGGTCTGATGAAGGTTGTTGATAAGGAAAAAATAGACCGGCATGACTCTGATTTCACCTTCTTTGTTGGCCACACGGAAAGTCTATTCCTTGGGGATGATGCAAACTTTTAGCATTGTCTTACATGTTTGTGTCAATAAGAAAAGTTTCTTAAAAAAAAATACACAGTACAACACTGTAATCAAAAAACAACATAGACTGTATGAGCAGTGTGACGCAGAATGCAAAATACACGAGCACTGTGTAAAAGAACAAAATTAGATTATGATGGGCTTTTTCCATAAGGTTATGAGTTATTTTTTATAACAAGAAGATTTGCCTTTGGTGATTTTTAGAAATTCAGCAAACCCCCCCCCCAAAAAAAAACACCAAAAAAAAACGTAATGTTTTTACAAATAAAGTCTATGCTTTAAACATATTTTTTTAAAAAATTGGGGAGATTTCACCATCTGGGTAAACTGATCAGTCTAAACACAACAAGCTGATTCATGTCTAAAATAAAACAGAACTGGATACAAAAAAGTAATACTTATTTATTTTTCTCCCATTTTGAGAACATAACATTAGTTTCACTCGGAAGGTAATTTTAGTAACCATGTCATAGCTTAAAGTCATATCTATGTAGTAACAACCAGGCCAGTGGGTGTCCTCTTTACCCCTCTATGGGAAAATTGTATTATTTTGTACCAGTTTGCTGTGGAAATCTGGGAGCTTCAGTCAAGGCTTATCAGCAAGTTTTGTCTTTGGAACTTGGCCAGATCAATACAGTATTCTTTCATACATCTCTAAGCCCAGCAGGGAAGGTAATCACGGTGATACAGAACTCTGCACCTCCTGGAACAGATCAATACTCTGACAGAGTTAGGCTTTGTTCGTTCACTAGCTTTGAGATGTTCTGCATGCTCTACATGATTACTTAAAGGTTTGTTTTTGCCTCGTCCTGTAAGACAACACAGCTCCCTCCTTGTCCTTTCCTAATAACATCACTGTAATTGCCTTGACATGAAATATCTGCACAAAACACAATGGTTTTGCTTTGAGGTGTTTTATCTTTTTCTTTTTTTTACTCATAGCAGTAGAGGTTGCTAAAACAGCTTAAATAAGTAGTCAAAACCTTAATACTCATCCCTGCTTATTCAACCTGGCTCTGCTAAACACAGAAAAATTATTTTACCTGTTGGAGACACTCGACACAAACACTACTGACAATAATTTAATGCCAACTTTCAAAATGGAAAATTGATCACAGACTGCATGGACCTCACAACATTTATACATCTCAAGTTAACTCGGCAGGTCTTAGTGTCAGGATTTTTTCTAAGCCCTTCAGTATTATTTGGGCTTAAGCGTTTAGCTAAGAGTCATGGTACAGTTTATTAGCAGTTTTTTGTTTATAAAGGCAAATAGATTGTCAGCTTTACAATTGCAAAAAATACTCATTACCAGTTTTACAATTCTTTACAGTTTTCCATAACACTGTAGAACATTTACTTTCTGTTTACTAGCATTTTATTTGGATTTTTAGTTTATGCAATATAGATAAATGACCGATAAATGACTGGGCCTCAAACTCTTTCAACTGATGAAAAGTGACATGACTACTGATTTTGGTTCCTGGACCTTTTGAAGGTGGCCTTCCATTTGATTTTACTGCTATTTAAGTGGGGTAAATTCATCTGTTGACGTGGTAAGCTTAAATTCTCTTCTTATTAAGGCTAATGACTCCCTAACAACATATGCCTGGTATAAAAAAGACTCAACTAGTAATGTTATTTAAAACACAGCGGCCTAGATTTGGAGTTTGGCGGTAGCCGTGAAAACCAACGTTAGAGGCTCCAAATGCTGGTTTTAGGCTACCACCGGTATTTGGAGTCAGTCAGGAAAGGGTCTAACGCTCACTTTTCAGCCGCCACTTTTCCATACCGCAGAAATCCTTACGTCAATTGCGTATCCTATCTTTTCAATGGGATCTTTCTAACTCCGGTATTTAGAGTCGTGTCTGAAGTGAGCGTTAGAAATCTAACGACAAAACTCCAGCCGCAGAAAAAAGTCAGTAGTTAAGAGCTTTCTGGGCTAATGCCGGTTTATAAAGCTCTTAACTACTGTGCTCTAAAGTACACTAACACCCATAAACTACCTATGTACCCCTAAACCGAAGTCCCCCCACATCGCCGCCACTAGATTAAATTTTTTTAACCCCTAATCTGCCGACCGCCACCTACGTTATACTTATGTACCCCTAATCTGCTGCCCCTAACACCGCCTACCCCTATATTATATTTATTAACCCCTAACCTGCCAACCACAACGTCGCCGCCACCTACCTACAATAATTAACCCCTAATCTGCCGACCGCAAAGAGCCGCCACCTACATTATAGCTATGTACCCCGAATCTGCTGCCCCTAACACCGCCGACCCCTATATTATATTTATTAACCCCTAATCTGCCCTCCCTAACATCGCCAACACCTAACTTCAATTATTAACCCCTAATCTGCCGACCGCAAAGAGCCGCCACCTACATTATAGCTATGTACCCCTAATCTGCTGCCCCTAACACCGCCGACCCCTATATTATATTTATTAACCCCTAATCTGCCCACCCTAACATCGCCGACACCTAACTTCAATTATTAACCCCTAATCTGCCGACCAAATCTCGTCGCTATTCTAATAAATGTATTAACCCCTAAAGCTAAGTCTAACCCTAACACTAACACCCCCCTAAGTTAAATATAATTTAAATCTAACGAGATAAATTAACTCTTATTAAATAAATTATTCCTATTTAAAACTAAATACTTACCTGTAAAATAAACCCTAATATAGCTACAATATAAATTATAATTATATTATAGCTATTTTAGGATTTATATTTATTTTACAGGTAACTTTGTATTTATTTTAACCAGGTACAATAGCTATTAAATAGTTAAGAACTATTTAATAGCTACCTATTTAAAATAATTACAAAATTACCTGTAAAATAAATCCTAACCTAAGTTACAATTAAACCTAAAACTACACTATCAATAAATTAATTAAATAAAATACCTACAATTACCTACAATTAAACCTAACACTACACTATCAATAAATTAATTAAATACAATATCTACAAATAAATACAATGAAATAAACTAACTAAAGTACAAACAATAAAAAAGAACTAAGTTACAAAAAATAAAGAAATATTTACAAACATCAGAAAAATATTACAACAATTTTAAACTAATTACACCTACTCTAAGCCCCCTAATAAAATAACAAAGACCCCCAAAATAAAAAAATGCCCTACCCTATTCTAAATTACAAAAGTTCAAAGCTCTTTTACCTTACCAGCCCTGAACAGGGCCCTTTGCGGGGCATGCCCCAAAGAATTCAGCTCTTTTGCCTGTAAAAAAAAACATACAATACCCCCCCCCAACATTACAACCCACCACCCACATACCCCTAATCTAACCCAAACCCCCTTAAATAAACCTAACACTAAGCCCCTGAAGATCTTCCTACCTTGTCTTCACCATACCAGGTTCACCGATCCGTCCTGGCTCCAACATCTTCATCCAACCCAAGCGGGGGTTGGCGATCCATCATCCGGTGCTGAAGAGGTCCAGAAGAGGCTCCAAAGTCTTCCTCCTATCCGGCAAGAAGAGGACATCCGGACCGGCAAACATCTTCTCCAAGCGGCATCTTCAATCTTCTTCCATCCGGTGCGGAGCGGGTCCATCTTGAAGCAGGCGACGCGGATCCATCCTCTTCTTCCGTTGTCTCCCTTCGAATGACGGTTCCTTTAAGGGACGTCATCCAAGATGGCGTCCCTCGAATTCCGATTGGCTGATAGGATTCTATCAGCCAATCGGAATTAAGGTAGGAAAATTCTGATTGGCTGATGGAATCAGCCAATCAGAATCAAGTTCAATCCGATTGGCTGATCCGATCAGCCAATCAGATTGAGCTCGCATTCTATTGGCTGATCGGAATAGCCATATAATATAGGGGTCGGCGGTGTTAGGGACAACAGATTAGGGGTACATAGGGATAATGTAAGTAGCGGCGGTTTACGGAGCGGCAGATTAGGGGTTAATAATAATATGCAGGTGTCAGCGTTAGCGGGGGCGGCAGAATAGGGGTTAATAAGTGTAAGGTTAGGGGTGTTTAGACTCGGGGTACATGTTAGAGTGTTAGGTGCAGACGTAGGAAGTGTTTCCCCATAGCAAACAATGGGGCTGCGTTAGGAGCTGAACGCAGCTTTTTTGGAGGTGTTAGGTTTTTTTTCAGCTCAAACAGCCCCATTGTTTCCTATGGGGGAATCGTGCACGAGCACGTTTTTGAAGCTGGCTGCTTCCGTAAGCAACTCTGGTATCGAGAGTTGCAGTGGCGTTAAATATGCTCTACGCTCCTTTTTTGGAGCCTAACGCAGCCATTCTGTGAACTCTCAATACCAGAGTTATTTTAAAGGTGCGGCCAGAAAAAAGCCAGCGTTAGCTACGCGGGTTGTTACCGACAAAACTCTAAATCTAGCCGAGCGTTTGTTCATCTGGGGTTACATAATAAAAATATTAACCTGTTGACTAATTGTTTGCAGACAACCTCAGAAGTCTTGGAACATCAATACAACACAAGACACATTTTGAGGAGCATTGCCATATATTTCCTAACAAACAACTATAACTCTTGTAATCAGATCTATTATTCATTCTGAGATGCTTGTTTGACATTGACTATAGCTGTTAAGACATTCAAACATATTAAGAACATGTAGGTCTTTATTAAATGTCATCAATGTGTAAGTAGTTGCCCTATCTTATGTATTAGAGACTTATTTATTAGAACCACCAAATAAAATCAGATGGCAGTTAAAATGAAACTGAGGTAGGAGAAATATGTAAATATGCTTTTATCATGTAGTATTCAGCATTTAAATTCATAACAAGTGTCCTACAGCATTGTTTAACCCTAGTCTCTTGGAAACACATTAGTAAATAAAAGCAATGGAATTCGAGGACATCCAAAATTCTCCTTAGATACATATAATAATTTTTTTTTAATATTGGTCTACAACATGGTAATGTTAAAAAGGCGTAAAGATATAATGGCATATGTAAGATGAAGGTGCATTACTGTTTAGCGCACCCTACAGTTAAATTTAAGATTATGATCACTCTGTTAATTCATTGAATTCAGGCTATGTATCTCTGTATAAAGCAGCTAAAATCTCTTTCAAGAAAGTTTATTTATTTTTGTATCTAATGGTCCAACTAAGTTTGCATCACTCTCATGATGGTCACAAAAGTACAGTATCATTGTTTGAGAAACAGCATTGTAAGATTATGACCTTGTCCCAGATCCTGCAGGCAAATCTATAAAGTCGCACATGAAGACACAATGGAAAACTGACACCCTGATGATAGCTGGGAAAGAGAAAGGTCCTGCAGCTTGGCATCTGGGTCCTTTTTACTTTAAGGTCACATTAGCTGTTAGTCAAACCAAGTAGTTTAGCAATATAGGAAGAACACATGGTTTATGTTGCATACACCCTAATTTTCATTACATATACAAACCTAACATATATTCATATAGATTTATGGACTACTGTTTTTATTTGAAAAAAAAAAACTTTTTATTATATGGCAAATATTTAACTGTATTATTTTGCACAATATTGGATAATATTTTAGACTTCATCAATAGTAAAGAAACCTGGAATTTAATGTTCCTGAATTTATATTGATGTTACTATAAAACAATACTTGGAACATCATATGTTTCTAGCCATTCTTCCGATTTACTTAATGGAGCAAAACCATTTCTTGTACTGAGCCAATTTCATTGTCTCTACAAAGAGCTGAATAACAGTTTGAGATTTTCATGAGTTGTTTTCCATATCAGTCATTTCCCTCCCGTCATCAATTTCTCATAAATAAATATAAAACAAAACAATGCTACAAAGTTCTCAATATAGAGGTACTCACCAATGAAAACATTTACTTTTTATAAAGAAAGTAATCTAGTAATGGATTTTGATAGGTGTAGTTAACAAAAAATGTATTTCATTATCCATATAGACACAATTTAAAACAACATTTCAATTTACTTTTATTAAATAATTTGCCTAATTCTTTAGATTACCTTTGTTTAAGAAATAGCAATGCACACGGGTGAGTCAATCACAAAAGGCATATAAGTCCAGCCACCAATCAGCAGCTACTGAGCCTATCTAGATATGCTTTTCAGCAAAGGATATCAAGAGAATAAAGCAAATTAGACAACAGAAGTAAATTAGAAAGTTGTTTAAAATTGCTTGCTCTAAATCATGAAATAAAAAATAGGGGTTTCAGCCAGACCATTTAATATTTGTTAGCGGTTTGTACCTTTGTATTTGGTGATAGTATTACCTTAATATATTGGAAATATATTTGTTAGTAATTATTGTATTTTTCCATTCTTTTTTGGCTGCATTGACACACATTTCAACACACGCACACTCCAAAATCTTGTGGAAAGCCTTCTCAGAAGAGTTGTGGCTGTTATAGCCGCAAATGGGGGCAAACTTCATATTAATGGTTTTGAAAAAGCGATGTCCAACATGCTGAAATAGTTGTGATGGCCACATGTCCACATACTTTTGACCATATGGTACACTTGTGAGATCAGGCACTGATTTTGAACAAGAAGGTCTGGCTTGCAATAAGAATTCTAGTTTATCCCAAAGGTGTTCAGTGATTATGAGGCCGACACTTGACATTGCACATGTTGATGTGAAATAATTTTCTAGTCACAGTTGTAAAATAGGATTATACCCCAATGAATGCTATATTAGGCTGCATCTTCTTAATGGTTCGCCAGATAACTAAGTTTGAAGATCCATGTAAAAACAGGATGCTCCTGAACAACCTTGAGCAACAACACAGTTCTTGTCTACTGTGATCGCCAGAATAGTCAAGCCCTATCAAGCCTATGTGGCCTGTTCTACTCTTGCTAGGCTCTGCTTGGTGTTACTCTCCTAATATTGACAGATTTATCAGTCCATGAAGCTTGTGTACAGCTGCATGGCCATATAAACCCATTTCAAGAAGTCACTGGATCACAGTTTATGTGCTGATGTGGCTTCCAGGGGCAGTTTAGAACTTTGTAGTGAGTGATTCAGCAGATGAAAGGCTATTTTTACATATTACATGCTTCAGCGCTCTGAGAACACAGTTTGTGAAACTCTGTGATCTACCACTTTGTGGCTTGGCTGTGGCTGCTTCTAGACACTTCTACTTCACATTAATAGCACTTGTAGTTGATAAGGGCAGATCTTGTAGAATAGAAATTTCATGAACTAGAAAAGGTGGTGCCCTACACGTTTAAAGTCACTGAGCTCTTCAGTCAATGTTTGTCTATAGAGATTTCATGGCTTTGTGATTGATTTTATGCACCTGCAATGGTAGTGGCTGAAACACCTGAACTAGAAAATTAGTAGGACTGTCCACATTCATTTGGCCATATTATGTATGTGTGTGAGCTGATGTGTGGGTATTGTGTATTGTATTTCGAGTATTATGTGTGTAAAAGTGTGTGTGTGTCTGTATATTGTATTTAGAATGTTGTTGTGTGTATTTTCTTACTATTGGAGTGAATGGGGGAAATAAGGAAATAAAGAATACACCAAAGGAAAGTGCTCAAAATCTTTTAAATATTGAAATCCATGGTGTGCTTATTTTTATATTGGAAAGCATATAATAATGTTGGAGATAAAACACAAACAATAATAAAATAAAAAATGCATGACATATGTGAAAAAATATAAAAAATGTAAAATATATTAACATTTATTATAATATATAATAGATTTAATTCAGGCATTGGGGTGATTTATTAAGTTGCGGATGCTGCTTATTCTGTGAGAGCATTCCAGCCTGCCGGAAACAGGAGTTAAGAAGCAGCAATCTTTAGACCGCTGCTCCTTAACTCATCAGCCACCTCTTAGGTGGCGGACTGCAATCTTCCCGATCAGATACGATCGGGATGATTGATAACCCTTGATATTGGCTGATTGGCCGCGAATGTGCAGGGGGCAGCATTGCACAAGCATTTCACTAGAAATACATAATGATAAATGCCGACACCGACATTTGATAAATTGGCCCCATTGTGTAAGGCTTGAGTTAGTTTATTCCTCTAGGTTTTGTTTACAGTATTTAAATATGAACAATTATCCAAAGCTAGATACCGAGTAGCACGCCAATTGTTGCGTGTGAGTGATATTGAATTTTTTCATTTTCTTGAGTGCAACGGAACTAGCATGTGTATTACATGTTGAAAGTAAACGCGTTCGCTTGAGCATAACCAAACTTAACGAGCGTTGGATTAGCACGACTTTAAAGCTCTAGTTAACTGTTACGCGAGACAAAAAAATTGCACAAAACACCTCAAAAATACATTTAAAATTACAGTTACATTCATAATAACACTGATAAAATTATTTAAAAAAAATTGCATTCAACATACATGTCTAAATATGCTTATGTATGCATAGATAAATAGATATATGTGTGTACATATGCATTTACATATTTATGTGTGAGACATCACTGGCTACAGAATCTACTTTGGGTGATAGCTTTGGATGCAATGCATATAATAATTATTGGTGTATGTGAGAAGAACTGTCAGACTGTAAATCAGCACTAGTACATATCCCTTCCAGTTGGTCAAGAAGCAAAGCAAGTTAAGTTTCCATTTCTATACATCTGGTTTCCTGTGACGTGGAGAGGGAAAGAGAGAAGGAAGTGTACCATACCCAGGCAGCATTGAAGCAGGATCACTGATTGATTTGCACTTGTTGAATCCGTATGCGGCACTTACCTCATATGATTGAGGTGACATCTTGTAAGTAGGACATCTATATGTGAATATTGTTTTGGATACGCTATTGAATTAATTCAGGCTCACTTTTTTCTCTGACTTATGTTGGACTGATTCTGTAGTTCATTAGATCAAGTGGTTCTAATACCCATTTTATGCATTATTATATTATTTAGATCATAATTATTTGCTAATTTATTAACTTTTAATAGATACGTTGTATACAGATACATTTTGTGATTATATTCATTGAGCATTTTTTGGATTTAGGTATTTGTCTAATTATTATTATATTTATTTATTCTTTGAGCTTTTAGGCGGATATTTTCTCAATAGCTTTTTTCTGCACCCTTTTTCCAGCCTCTGTACATATATACTGTATATATATATATATATATATACACACAGTATATATATATATATACACACAGTGTATATATATATATATATATATATATATATATATATATATATATATATATATATATATATATATAATCCAATAAACAAATGCACTCACAGGGCTCCTTTTCAAAACATCAATCAATTTAATGAAACGTTCTCGGAGACTTCATCAGGGTCGGGCTGTAGACTGGATATTTGATATATATATATATATATATATATATATATATATATATATATATATATATATATATATATATATATATATATATATATATATATATATATAACACATAGAGACAACCTTGAACTCACCAGCAAGCTCACAGTTAAGATTTAAAAGCAAAAATGGAAAGGTTAGTTACCGCATCTGGCCAAATGGGACAAGCCCAGGTACCACGTCAAGTTCCAATACCTGAGACCCTAACACAGCCACACAATGCAAGCTCTCAAATCCAAACAAACATTTATTTAAAAATAAAACATATTCTTCTATGGGAAGAAAAGTAGAATGTGAAATATTCATAATTCTTGTTGAGTTGAGCGCACTTGAATAAACACGATTGGGTTAGTGCATGAGAATAGGTGGGGATATAGTAGTTAGTTTATAAATCAGTTAAAATAGTTATTTGTAAATATGTTTATTACCCTGTAATTCTAACAATTTTTTCTAGTGATGCACATGTGACTATAGTATTCTAATGTATTAATGCTTTATTTTAGGTAGAAAATAGTCAAATTCCAGTAATCAGTTAAGTGAACTGAATTCAGATTCTACCTTAAGAAAATCAGATAATCACAGGGTTATAGGCATTAAATGAGTGAGTGGGGGAGTGGTTTAACAGGGTATAATATTGTGCTAGTTTGCATTGTATGTTACCTTGACAAAGGCCCAGGTTGGGGCCGAAATGTTGGAAAATAATAAATACTTACAAAATTACCTGTAAAATAAATCCTAACCTAAGTTACAATTAAACCTAACACTACACTATCATTAAATTAATTAAATAAATTAACTACAATTACCTAAAATTAAATTCAATTAAATAAACTAAACTATAGTACAAAAAAAACCAAAACACTAAATTACAGAAAATAAAAAAGAATACAAGACGTTTAAACTAATTACACCTAATCTAAGCCCCCTAATAAAATAATAAAGCCCCCCAAAATAAAAAAAATGCCCTACCCTATTCTACATTACAAGGTAATCAGCTTTTTTTACCAGCCCTTAAAAGGGCTTTTTGCGGAGCATTGCCCCAAAGTAATCAGCTCTTTTACCTGTAAAAAAAAATACAACCCCCCCACATTAAATCCACCACCCACATACCCCTACAGTAACCCACCCAAACCCCCCTTAAAAAAACCTAACACTAACCCCCTGAAGATCTCCCAAACCATGAGTCGTCTTCACTCAGCCGAGCCGAATTCTTCATCCAAGCGGGGCAAGAAGAGGTCCTCTATCCAGCCGAAGTCTTCATCCAAGCGGGGCAGAAGAGGTCCTCCATCCGGTAGAAGTCTTCATCCAAGCGGTGTCTTCTATCTTCATCCAACCGCAGCTCCATCTTCCAGACCTCTGACGCGGAACATCCTGCTGGCCCGACGGACTAACGATGAATGAAGGTTCCTTTAAGGGACGTCATCCAAGATGGCGTCCCTCGAATTCCGATTGGCTGATAGGATTCTATCAGCCAATCGGAATTAAGGTAGGAAAAATCCAATTGGCTGATTCAATCAGCCAATCGGATTGAAGCTCAATCTGATTGGCTGATCAAATCAGCCAATCGGATTGACCTTGCATTCTATTGGCTGATCGGAACAGCCAATAGAATGCGAGGTAAATCTGATTGGCTGATTGGATCAGCCAATCAGATTTTTCCTACCTTAATTCCGATTGGCTAATAGAATCCTATCAGCCAATCGGAATTTGAGGGACGCCATCTTGGATGATGTCCCTTAAAGGAACCTTCATTCGTCGTTAGTCAGGCCAGCAGGATGTTCCGCGTCGGAGGTCTGGAAGATGGATCCGCGGTTAGATGAAGATAGAAGACACCGCTTGGATGAAGACTTCTACCGGATGGAGGACCTCTTCTACCCCGCTTGGATGAAGACTTCAGCCGGATGGAGGACCTCTTCTTGCCCCGCTTGGATGAAGAATTTGGCTCGGCTTAGTGAAAACGACTCAAGGTAGGGAGATCTTCAGGGGGTTAGTGTTAGGTTTTTTAAGGGGGGTTTGGGTGGGTTAGAGTAGGGGTATGTGGGTGGTGGGTTTTAATGTTGGGGGTGTTGTATTTTTTTTTACAGGTAAAAGAGCTGATTACTTTGGGGCAATGCCCTGCAAAAAGCCCTTTTAATGACTGGTAAAAGAGCTGATGACTTTGTAATGCAGAATAGGGTATTTTGGGGGGCTTTATTATTTTATTAGGGGGCTTAGATTTGGTGTAATTAGTTTAAACGTCTTGTATTCTTTTTTATTTTCTGTAATTTAGTGTTTGTTTTTTTGTACTATAGTTTAGTTTATTTAATTGAATTTAATTTTAGGTAATTGTAGTTAATTTATTTAATTAATTTAATGATAGTGTAGTGTTAGGTGTAATTGTAACTTAGGCTAGGATTTATTTTACAGGTAATTTTGTAGTTATTTTAGCTATGTAGTTATTAAATAGTTAATAACTATTTAATAACTATTGTACCTGGTTAAAATAAATAAAAAGTTGCCTGTAAAATAAAAATAAATCCTAAAATAGCTACAATATAATTATTAATTATATTGTAGCTATCTTAGGGTTTATTTTACAGGTAAGTATTTATTTTTTAATAGGAATAATTTAGTTAATAATAGTAAGTTTTATTTAGATTTATTAAAATAATATTAAAGTTAGGGGGGTGTTAGTGTTAGACTTAGGTTTAGCAATTAATAAGTTTAATATAGGTGGCGGCTCTATAGGGGGGCAGGATAGGGGTTAATAAGTTTAATATAGGTGGCGGCGGGTCCGGGAGCGGCGGTTTAGGGGTTAAACATTTCATTTAGTTGTGGCGGGGTCCGGGAGTGGCGGTTTAGGGGTTAATGAGTTTAATGTAGGTGGCGGCAGTGCAGTGGGGGGCAGGATAGGGGTTAATAAATGTAATGTAGGTGGCGGTGGGCTCCGGGTGCGGTGGTTTAGGGGTTAAACAATTTATTTAGTTGCGGTGGGGTCCTGGATACGCAGGATAAGGGTTAATAACTTTAATATAGGTGCCGGAGGTATAGGGGGTGGCAGATTAGGTGTTAATAGGTATAATGTAGGTGGCAGCGGGGTCCGGGAGCTGCGGTTTAGGGGTTAATACATTTACTAGAGTTGCGGCGGGGTCCAGGAGCGGCGGTTTAGGGGGTAATAACTTTATTTAGTTGCGGGGGGATCCGGGAGCGGCGGTTTAGGGGTTAATATATTTTTTATAGTTGCGGAGGGGTCCAGGAGCGCCGGTTTAGAGGGTAAAAAAGTGTAGTTTAGTGTGGGTGCTTAGTGACAGACTAGCAAGAAAGCTGCGAGGAAGCCGATGAGCAGCTAGATCGATGACTGTCAGTTAACAACAGTCCGCTGCTCATTGCTCCGTACTTGGTGCGCGGCTTCTTGACAGCTTTCTTGATAACTTTGGCGAACGTATTCAGGTCCGCGGCAGCGATGGTAGGTGAGCTTAGGTGAGCGTATTGGGCCGTGAATGCAGGAAAGTAGACGGCTTCATAACTAGAGGCCTAAGAGTCTGATTAAAAAATAAAACAAACAATTTAGGGCCAGGTTACAATATTTAATGCTCCCACTCAAGCACTCTACTAGAAGTAAGCTTTTTGCACGCTTTGGGTAGCTCTCATATTACAAGTTGAAAGTACACTGTTTTCACTCACACTCTAACCCGATGTGCGTAAAAAGCCGAATTTAGAATATTGCTCCTGATAACGTATTCCTCCATAGAAGTCAATGGAGCAAAAAAAGTAGAAAAAAACTAACATCCTAATCGCGTGCAAACCCAATCACATATTATTACATTCCAAAGTTCTTCCCCTAACAGAATACATATATATGCTTATATATAGGTATATTATATATATATATATATATATATATATGCAGGAAATGAGGATGCACTCACCAGGATTTTTCAATGTTACCATTTAATGTAACATTTCGGGGTATTATCCCCTTCGTCAGACAAGACAAAATAACAATGTTCAAACTTGCAAAATACAGTGCCTTTTAAACTAACCCCAGTAATACAGTTCCAGGTCAACACCTGTGATGCCAAAAATCAACAGGTGAAGACCCTCATGCTGTACTCCCATTGCGTGAAGCTTAAAAAACCTAAATCACCCAAACAACCTATACCAAATAAACATATACTGTATATACAGCGGATCCTATATTCAAAAAGACCCCAAGTCTAGAGAGATCATAGTACGTGAAAGCTCAGATTGCGGCCGTGAGGAGGTTGTCATAGCAACCAAACAAACAAAGCAATGGGTATGGCATCTCACGGCTAATCAGATATCTACAAAAACAGAGGAGCGCCCACCACAATCCAATTGGAAAGACATAGAGTCCATGCAAAGAGAATGTACAAAACATGTAAACACAAACTTATTACAGAGTCAGATAGCATACAATCAGATGAAATACAATGAAACATCACAACAAAACAAAATAGTGCACATCAATGTAAGGATCGCACTCCCATCATGTCACAACAAAAGCACTGCAAATATGAAGTTTTTTTGCCAGTGGGAGTGGCATCACAGGTGTTGACCTGGAACTATATTACTGGGGTTAGTTTAAAAGGCACTGTATTTTGCATGTTTGTTATCTTGTCTGACAAAGGGGATAATACCCCGAAACGTTACATTAAATGGTAACATTGAAAAATCCTGGTGAGTGCATCCTCATTTCCTGCCTTTATTCACATCATGGAAGCACCCTGGGTGGATGAACCTGTAACCGTGAGTGCTGGCCTACCTGCTGTTTATATATATATTTATATATACAGTATATATATATATATGAATATTTATTTTTAAAAAACATAGAACATATTCTGCTATGTTTAGAACATTGGAATGTGAAATATTTACTATAATTACACACAATAACACTTTATTAAAGATAAATATTGCATAAATATGATTTCACATGTTTTCATTTACTTGACTGCAAGTTATCGCGCCACTCATATTCTAGGCCTTAATGTGAAAAATTTAAAGCACATACACAGTTAAACACTTTTGGCTAGATTACGAGTTTTTGGTATGGATGAAAAAGTATTGTTATGGCTCTTTTTCACTACCGCTGGTATTACAAGTCTTGCAGGTTTAGCTGCACCGCACACTTTTTTGGTGTAACGCAATGTAACTACCGCAGCTTTCAAAAAGTCCTTTTTCAATGGGACTTCCTTTGCACCAGTATTACGAGTCTGCCTGGGAGGCCAAAAAGTGAACGGTACAGCCAATACCGTCAAGATCCATAACGTAAACTGAAAGTCAGTAGTTTTATGCTACAACGTCGTAACATAAAACTCATAACTAAAGTGCTAAAAAGTACATTAACACCCATAAACTACCTATTAACCCCTAAACCGAGGCCATCCCGCATTGCAAACACTAAAATAAAATTATTAACCCCTATTCTGCCGCTCCGGACATCGCCGCCACAATAATAAACATATTAACCCCTAAACCGCCGCACTCCCGCATCGCAAACACTAGTTAAATATTATTAACCCCTAATCTGCTGTCCCTAACATTGCCACAACCTACATTACTGTAATTAACCCCTAATCTGCCGCCCCCAACGTTGCCGCTACTATACTAAAGTTATAAACCCCTAAACCTAGCCCTAAGTCTAACCCTAACACCCACTAACTTTAATCTAATTAAAATAAATCTAATAAAAAATTCCTATCATTAACAAAATAATTCCTATTTAAAACTAAATACTTCCCTGTAAAATAAACCCTAAGCTAGCTACAATATAACTAATAGTTGCATTGTATATATCTTAGGTTTTATTTTTATTTCACAGGCAAGTTTGTATTTATTTTAACTAGGCAGACTATTTACTAAATAGTTATGAACTATTTACTAGTTACCTAGCTAAAATAAATACAAATTTACCTGTAAAATAAAACCTAACCTGAGTTACACTAACACCTAACCTTACACTACAATTAAATAAATTACATTAATTAAATCCAATTAACTAAATTAAAAAACAAACAAACACTAAATTACACAAAATAAAAAAATAAATTATCAAATATTTAAACTTATTACACCTAATTTAATAGCGCTATCAAAATAAAAAAGCCCCCCAAAATAAAAAAAAAAACCTAGCCTAAACTAAACTGCCAATAGCCCTTAAAAGGGCCTTTTGCAGGGCATTGTCCCAAAGAAATCAGCTCTTTTACCTGTAAAAATAATACAAACATCCCCCCAACAGTAAAACCCACCACCCACACAACCAAACCCCCCAAATAAAAACCTATCTAAAAAAACTAAGCTGTAAAGGGCATTTGGATGGGCATTTCCCTTAAAAGGGCATTTGGATGGGCATTGCCCTTAAAAGGGCATTTAGCTCTTTTTCGGTGCCCAAAAGCCCTAATCTAAAAATAAAACCCACCCAATAAACCCTTAAAAAAACCTAACACTAACCCCCGAAGATCCACTTACAGTTTTTGAAGACCGAACATCCATCCTCAATGAAGCGGCAGAAGTCCTCATCGAAGCTGGCAGAAGTCTTCATCCAAGCGGGCCGAAGTCTTCATCCAAGCCGGCAGAAGTCTTCATCCAGACGGCATCTTCTATCTTCATCCATCCGGCGTGGAGCGGCTCCATCTTCAAGACATCCAGAGCGGAGCATCCTCTTCCAGCCAATCGGAATTAATGGTAAAAAGATCCAATCAGCCAATAGGATTTTTTCACCTTTAATTCCGATTGGCTGATAGAATTCTATCAGCTAACTGGAATTCAAGGGACACCATCTTGGATGATGTCACTTAAAGGAACCTTCATTCTTCAGTAGCAGTCGAAAGAAGAGGATGCTCCACGCCGAATGTCTTGAAGATGGAGCTGCTTCTCGCCGGATGGGTGAAGATAGAAGATGCCATCTGGATGAAGACTTCTGCCGGCTTGGATGAAGACTTTGGCCCACTTGGATGAAGACTTCTGCTGGCTTCGTTGAGGATGGATGTCGGGTCTTCAAAAACTGTAAGTGCATCTTCAGGGGTTAGCGTTACGTTTTTTAAGGGTTTATTGGGTGGGTTTTATTTTTAGATTAGGGCTTTTGGGCACCGAAAAAGAGATAAATGCCCTTTTAAGGGCAATTCCCATCCAAATGCCCTTTTCAGGGTTTTGGGGAGCTTAGGTTTTTTAGTTAGGATTTTATTTGGGGGGTTCATTGTGTGGGTGGTGGGTTTTACTGTTGGGGGGTTGTTTGGATTTTTTTTTTACAGGTAAAAGAGCTGATTTATTTGGGGCAATGCCCCGCAAAAGAACCTTTTAAGGGCTATTGGTAGTTTATTGTAGGCTAGGGTTCTTTTTATTTTTGGGGGGCTTTTTCATTTTGATAGGGCTATTAGATTTGGTGTAATTAGTTTAAATATTTGATAATTTCTTTTTTATTTTGTGTAATTTAGTGGGTTTTTTTTGTAATTTTGTTAATTGGATTTAATTAATGTAATTTATTTAATTGTAGTGTAAGTTTAGGTGTTAGTGTGAGGCAGGTTAGGTTTTATTTTACAGGTAAATTTGTATTTATTTTAACTAGGTAGTTAGTAAAAACCTGTACAAGCAGTGCTATAGGGAGGTGAGCAGTGACAATAACTTGCAAGTGCAAGTTAGCACCGAGCAGCTCTTACGGCAAAACTCGTAATCTAGCCGAATATTATTTAGGAATATTGCATAATTATGTTTTTTCATGATTTCAGCTACTTGACTGCAAAGGACAATGCACTTCTATATATGTCTATATATGAATGTCTGTAAATACATATATACACATATAAATACATAACTACATATGTACACACATATAGACATATATAGAAGTGCATTGGAGTCATTTGCAGTCAAGTACACGCACACATATATTATTATTATTATTATTATTATTATTATTAGTTATTTGTAGAGCACCAACATATATATATATATATATATATATATATATATATATATATATATATATATATATATATATAGTGCAATTTAAAAAAAATTGTTTTATTAGATAGTGTTAATATGAGTGTAGCTGTATTTGTTATGTATTTTGATGTTTTTTGTGACACTTTTATGTTTTGCAAAATAGTTAACCAGAAGTGGTAATCATTCTAGCATAAATCACAATTGCCCTCAAGTGATCACATTTAAATTTGTAATGCCAGCGGTAAACCCGAGGAGCACAAACACCCACAATAAACCCCCTTATGCTTGCGCATAACTGTTAACGTGCCACTTGTAATCTGGCAGTTAATGTTTTTGTTTTGTTTTTATTTAGACAAATATTATATTATGTTTTTTATATAGGTTTACTTTCAAATTATGTTAATAAAATGTGTGTCACTGAGTGTTTGAAAAAACTATTATTTCAATCATTCTTTTTTGTTGTTGTTGATGTTTAGAGCTTAAAGGTATAGCTATGCATGTAGAGTGCTGCACCTATCTTTGGCAACCAATGTGTTATAGGTAATCTTCATGTCACATCACAGTGACAAAATCAACCCAATGTCAGCATTTGGAAAAATGAATGCACATATCCTCTATGTGGAATAGTATTCAAGCTAACAATATAGTATCTCTGTTGACTTAGCTTCCATTTCAAGTGTATTTCATGGTCAGTGCTCATACAGTTTATAGCCAAGCTAGCAACTAAGTTCTATACATTCTGGCTCTCCTGTAGAAATACAGAATGACTGGAAATATTGGAAGCAGCCTTAAGCTCCATTCATCTATGTGAATACAAATAACAAAGCAACATAAGTATAAAGCAACGCTGCAGATCTTTAGAAAAGTGAAGCGGTTCTGCTTGTATAAGCGCATAAGGGCCAAGTAACTGGTCACTGGCCCGGCCTAATGCCAATACTTCATGAACATCTGAATAAATAGCAAGCAGAGAGTATGGGTTTGTGAGTGTAATTATACAAAGCTTGTGGCTGAAACAAAAAGATTTTATCTCTTTGAGAACATACACAGCTGTGATGTCACATACACAAAGATAATAATGAAATTTGGTCAGTGTGGTGTCAACCACACGTTTCCCACTTTGTCTCCCTGAACATCTAATTTTGTGTGAATCGTCTCATTAGAGAAGGAGAGTGAAAATTGGGGTCAGGGTATTTAAAGCTGACCCGTGCAAAGGGCAAGCACTGCCTAAGCCCACCGAGGTTTCACTTCAGAGCTTGTCTGGACCACCCTTGCGGTGACACCAATTCAAGGCTCATTTTATAAAGGCTTTATTAATTATTGTCTGTATAAGGACGAGGAGAAGCCATATAAAGAAATGTGTCATTCTTATAGTGGGAGAGGGAAGACAAAAAAGGAGGAGATAAAGAAACACAACATCAAAAGGCAGGCTCCTTTTTTTCTTTTTACTTTTCAAGCTCCACAACCTCAAAGGAGGATGAAGAACAATCAGGCTTAGGGGTCTGGTGTCCTTTCTGGCAATTACACTCAGCTGATGGGCTGAAAGGGTTGAATGGCAGGGTTCAAGGCCTTCTCTAGAAATTCATACAACAGGCTTTCCAAAGCAGCAGAGAAGCAGACACGAGTGAAATCATTTTAAATGGAGACTCACAACCAAGATTTATTAATGCACCGACCTAAACAATTACTCGAACATGCAAAATCTCTATATACACTTTGATAAAGACTGTCATCAAAGACCTTTATTATATATATTATTAATGCCTTCATAAAGCCATGACATTTTTAACGCCATTAGCAGATGCAACCTTTTTTAATTAAGAAAAAAAACACACTTTTTTTTTTCAAACCATATATGGAATGGCTTCCATTCACAAGTGTATATTGTGATACATGTATCTAGTTATTACCATTTGATCTTTAACTAACTCCTTGTAACGGTTAAAATAGCATTTCAGAATTACAAAAGGCATTTTACCCCTGTTGCAATTATTGGGTAAGTTCATTATACAGTAACAGAAATAAGCGCTAGAAAAATAGAACCATTTAATAGAAAGACTGTTGCCAAAAAAAAATAAACCTAAGAAATTACATTTGTCGCAATTTATTTATTTATTTATAAAATATTTTACCAGGAAGGATACATTGAGATTTCTCTCGTTTTCAAGTATGTCCTGGGTTCTTCTTTGCCAATAATTACTGCATATTAACATCTTTGTCTTCAAATCTGCGCTACATAAAATATATTATTATAACTAAACATTAATTACAGTAAAAAGTAATCATAGATTTTACATCCCAATTTATAAATCATGATTGTATCATTAAAAAAATAATAATTTCAGATTAAAAAATAAATAAATATTTTCTGCAGCACAATGATTTTATATATGAATTATTTTTAAATATCTCATAATAAATATTCCACTTTTTATTAATTAATACAATTGTATTATGCACCCATAGCTGATTTAATTATTTCATTTCAAATTATTTTAAGCCCATTATTTAGAAGGTTGACATGTTCAATATATGTATTACTGAAATATACATACTCTAATGTAAACAACTGTTCTCTTAATAAGGATTCACCAGATGGTTTGGTTTTGTTACCCCCACCTGTCCTTAAGTATTGTTTTGCAGAATAGTTGCCACAAGCCTGCAGCCTTTGAACAATGGCCAACGAAGAAGCTTCCCCACTAGACCTTTACAGGTCAATATAACTGTGACATTCAGTGCTGTCCTGAAAGAAAAAAGCCACCATTTTGAAACCCTAAGGTTCAGGAAAATGAAAATAGGAGCAACAATTTCAGATTAAAAAACATTGCACACGGCATTTGAACAGATGCTAAAAGGCTTCTGTTAATAGAAATAAACTCGGCCTGAACACTAATTTACAAAACTCAATCAGACCTCCTCAGCAGAATATACCAAGTCAAGCTATTTTTAGGTAACATTTTCAGATTGAGAAAGAGATAGTCACATAACTTTCTTCTGTTCAGTAAGGGAACTATAATAAAATCTGAAAAAAACATAAGCAAATGTTTGACTTCTTAAGAAAATAACATAGCATAAAATGTGAAAAAAAAAAGTTTTGAAACTTAGTAAAATACTTGGCTTAGATTTTGGGAATGTAGCCAATTGTCCTGTATTGACTTAACTACTATTACTGATCCTTAAAAAGATGCTTAGTAGATACATTCAAAATAAAAGGTGTAAATGGGCAGTTTTTTCTAGGTAGTGCATTAGCCTATTACCATGTGATAATGTGTTCTCCTAAAGGGTGTTCATTTTTCAATGATATTTTCACACATCTCTTATGGATTCTGGCTATGCTCCTGCCAAATAAGTGGCCACTGCATAATCTTCTAATTTTACTGTACCCATTATTGTACATTTTTGAATTTGGATTTGATAAACATGTGAAGATGGATATAATTATTATTTCATCTAAGCAAAATTCTTTGTTTCTGCAGCCAGCCACCATTTTGTATGATGCAGGTCAGCTCTCCAGATCTCATTCAACAAGGGAATTTAACAGGACATTATATCACATGAAATGGTTACTTTTTTTAGTTAATTTACTGTCCCTAACTGACCCCAGCATAGGAGGTAAGAAAAGAAGCACAGGCTTTTAAACCTGGGAAAATTAAGTTATACAATTGCGATACCAATTACTTTTTAGATACTACAATGTTACCCTTTTGTCTTCAGTATTTAAACATTTAATATAATTTTAAAAACACATTTTCATATTATTCTCTCAGTAAAAGCACACATTAATGAGCACTCTTTGTCCAGTATTTATAAGTGTGACTATAAATGAAAAATGAAAACTAAGCACTAGATTACAAGTGGAGCACTATTTAGCACTCCCCTCGCATGTTAACTTTGTTAGAAGTAAGCTTTTTGTGCGCATTGGGTAGCGTGCGTATTTCAAGTTGAAATTAAAACGCTTTCATACAAGTGCTAACCTGACACGCCCAAAAAGCCGAAGTCCAAATATCAAAAACACATTAACAGTGAGTTAGCTCTGATTAACTTAAATGCAAGCCTGTCAATACAACTGAAATAAAGGGGTAGTCTGCAGAGGCTTAGATTCAAGGTAATCATAGAAGTAAAAAGGATATTAATATAAACGTGTTGGTTATGCAAAACTGGGGAATGCGTAGTAAAAGAACTCTCTCTTTTAACAATAAAAGCTCTGGAGAAGACTGTTCCTTTAAATATGATGATTTTACATGTTTTCAGCTACTTGATGGCAAAGGGCTCCAATGTACTTATACTTATGTATTTATGTGCATGTATGTCTTTAACCCCTTGAGTGCTCTGAGCCGTCACAGAGTTTCCCACTCTGGTGCTAATGACGGCTCAGAGCCGTCACTAGCACTCTCCCAACTTGAGGGAGATCTGGGGGCTCCCACCCGCTCCTACCCCGGCGATCGGTGCTGCATAATGAAAGGCATCGCTGGGGCTTCCGTTTTGCGTGGTGACACCGCTCAACTTTATTTAACATTAACAATGTTAAATATAGGAGCAGGGGGCATGCTGCTTAGAAGCCTGTATCTCAGGCATCTAAGCAGCTGAAATAAATTAAAAAAAAAAGTAAAAAAAAGAATATTTTTAAAAATATTAAATAAAAAACCCTTTAAGAAAACCTTAGCACCCAGGTGGGAAAGTGCTTAGCACTCAAAGGGTTAAATACATATATACACATATAAATACATAAATAAATAAGTACACACATATATACATATATATGCATATATATGCATGTTTAGGGCTATATTACGAGTGGAGTGGTAGTATGTGCTCCTGCTCGCTCGTTAACCAAGCCAGACTTTGGCATTTTGCATGCATCAAGTTGTGTGCATTTTATAAGTTGAAATAAACAGTTTTTGCTCGCGAGCTAACTCTGCGCATGCAAAAAGCCAAGCTTCGAATATCGCATCCGCATTAACCTATTCCGCCAAAGACTTCAATAGAGAGTAAAAAGTGGTAAAAACCCTAACACCCGTACTCACATGCAAACAAATGTAAATACATGTTAAAAACTTTATTAAATATGAATATTGCATAAATATGTTTCTGCATGTTTTCATCTACTTATCAGGAAAGTTTGTGTGTGTGCGTCTTATTGCTCGCATGCAACAGTTAATGCTCCACTCGTAATCTAGCCCTAAGTAAGCTATGCTTAAGGTAAATTAATAAATTACTTAATTATACAACTTGATGCTTCTATAGTTTGTAAGAAATGTATCACTTGATGCAGAGAAGAAATAATGAAAATCTTAAAGTCAGTTTTAAAAACAGTAACAATGATATAGGGGTAGATTTAACAAGCAGCGGATGCTGCTTTCTATGCACGCTCACCTGTAACGTAAGCTAAGAAGAAGCGGTCGTGCGCCACCTTTTAGGACTACAATATCACGATCTGATATGATCGGGATGATTGACACCCCCTGCTAGCAGCAAATGTGCAGTGGGCAGCATTGCACAGGCATTTCACAAGAAATGCTTGTGCAATGTTAAATGCCGGCAGCGTATGCTACAGCAAATCATGTCCGCCCGGCACTTGATAAATATACCCCATAGTCTCCTCCAAGTGAAAAGTTTAAAATTGATCAATGGAGTCTGTTCAGGAAGAGCTTAACCCTTCAGGGGATCCATTGCCTCTCCTCTTTAAACAAATCTAGTTACATAAAACAAGGACTCAAGGTAAAAATATTTTGCTCATGTGCAAATAAACACTACATTGAGTCTAGGGGGCCAAATTATCAAGCTCCAACTGGAGCTTGGTGCCCCTGTTTCCGCACGAGCTGGAAACAGCAGTTATGAAGCAACGGTCTAACGATCGCTGCTCCATAACTTGTCCGCCTGCTCTGAGGCTGCGGACATCAATCTGCCCAATCCTATACTATCGAGCTGATTGGCATCCCTGCTAGTGGCCGATTGCCCACGAATCTGCAGGGGGCGGCATTGCACAAGCAGTTCACAAGAACTGCTTGTGCAATGATAAATGCAGGCAGCGTATGCGTACGCTACATCGTATCATGTCCACTCGCACTTTCATAAAGCGGCCCCATGGACGTGATTTTTTCCTTGTTTTATGTTCATATTAATCTCAGGCTAATCTTTGCTTAAATAAATTATTATATTTAGCATTTCTTTTGTTTTTATAAAGTCCCTTAAAGGTTATAGGCTATTATATGTATATTTTAGAAATATAGAAGGCTAGATTACAAGTGGAGCGCAATTTTAACTTGCACCGGTAAACAGTTTACAGGTGCACGCTATATAACCGGCCATAACAAGTGGCTGGTTAATGCTACCTCGAGCTTACATTAACACTTTTGTGCTTGAATTCATTAACCAGAGGTCAGACCTCTGGTTAATGAAATAAATGTCTCCCAATGTCACCCAAAATAAAGTGTACTGTTCCTTTGTTAAATTAAAAATTATGATCATCTTTATTTTTTTTTTTAAATAACTGCACAAAGAAGTTAAAGTGAGGGGATGTGCAGTGTTAGAAAAAAAAAAGACGGCACTGAAAAGATCCTTTACATTGTGGTCTATGGGGACTGGGTTTAAATTGAAAATATATGTATTTACACATATTAACATGTAAATATATATGAATATACGGTATTTATATTTCATATTCATATATATTTTAAATATGCTGCCTATCGATGCGCGACTTACCCCCTTCACTTTTCTAGGGTCTGTTCTGTGGCTATCGGCATCATAACGAGGCTCCCATTGGAGCCTATAAAAGCCCACTCTCATTAGCGCAAAACTTCTGTGCAATGCAAACGATAGGTTGCGTTCACATTGCTATTTACTTGTAATAAGCGTGCGCTGGTATTACTGAGTGGAGCACAAATATCGCACTTGCGAAAGAGTAATTTTGCGCTCCACTCGTAATCTAGTCCAAAATATTTTGTGCAAAGTGTTATTCATACTGACTTAAACATCCCTATAATTGTATTTAAAGAAAAGTAAATTTTGTTTTACCAGCAAAGCCAGGTCAAAAGGTGATACAGAACACACATTAAAAGTCAAATCTTTATTTATCTCCAACACTGTGCCAATTTTACCAATCTATCTTAACACAGTATTAGGTTCACTGTGGATACAATGATCTGTCTCAGTATGCTGCTATCACTGAAATAGTAATGGTAAAGTGCTAGTAATGGGATCAAAATGAAATCACTTTCACTTCCACTACAGTTTTACGTGAAATTGAAACATCTCCACGGAGACTAAATATAGAGAAACACCTGCAGACACTTGCTGAGGCCAGCAGACAAGATATGGCATGACAGTGCTATCTTAAAGAACCATTTTCTTAGTAATGTCTACAGGCACAACTTGATCAACTTGTGATTCTTTGGCAACAGCCTATGTCTGACGTGGAACTGATTTAAACCATCCCGAAGCAACAAAGGAACTTAACCAGCTATATTTACATTTGCTTCCCTTAAGCAATTTCTGCATCATGTATGGCTTTATTTCTGTCCCTGGTTGCATTTAAATTCATTGTGGCCTTAAGAGAATCAGTATCTCTAGAAGCCAAGGGCCAATATGAGCAAACTACTGTAAAGAGAATTAAGTGAGGTGGAAGCCAAGCTATGTGAAATGTCTTGAATTTTCCACTACTTGAAACTTAAAAGCAAGGTTTTTGCTGCAACCTGCTTTGTTTGTCTTGATAAAGGTTAAATGGATAACAACGTAAGACTGTGACTGTGGGAACTCTAGTTATCTGACTAGATAGTGCTTGTGCATTTAACCCTTCAGTGTTCTTCTTAACCATGTAGTTGTAGTTTGCATTTTTTTGGCTAAAAAATAGCTTCCTCTTTACAATTTATCTTAAAGGGACAATCAAGTCAAAATAAAAGTTTATGATTCAGAAAGAGCACGCGTTTTAAGACACTTTCCAATTTACTTCCATTATCACAGTCTTTTTATATTCACACTTTCCAGGGAAAAAGATCCTACTGAGCATGTGCACAAGATCACAGGGTATATGTATACTAGTCTGTGATTGGCTGATGCCTGTCACATGGTGCAGGGGGGGCGGGAAATGGGTGAACAATAAATTTGTCAGAAAAAAATCTACTGCTTATTTGAAATTCAGAGTAGGTGTTAAATCTTTTTTTTAATTATGTACTTGTTAATTATGTAATTCTACTGCATTGAGTGGTCCTTTAAGAAAGACAAGAACCCAGACCTTTCTCATCTGCAGTTACTAAGCCACAGAGAATAGTTAAGGTGTTACTAAATAAATTGTGCTAATCATTAGCAACTGTTAATGACATTTCACTTGATTAACTGTTAATGATTTTTAACAACTATTATGGCCTAGTTTCATGTAGTGTGGTAAGAGGCAATATCTATGCACCTTCCATTGAGATGCATAAAATAATAATCTCTCATTAACACAGGTAAAATGCATTAGCTACAAAACACACTGATATACACAATATCCAGCCATCCAACCCCCAAATATTAGTCAACCAGAAGGGGATTGGATTAAAACAGAAGAATGGACTGTGATTAGACCTTATATCCCTGCTGTCTCAGCAATATGCCCACATCAGTCCTCCAATCAGATCCCATTGTTTATCTATCAATAATATTCTTATATTGGATTTGAAACCAGACCCATAGTGCTGAAACCTACTAGATAAATGCTTTTATCAGATTTTAGATAGATCCAAATACTAAAATGTCAATTTTTTTACATATATTTTACTGGTCAGCCAAATGAAATACTGGATAGTCCAGTTAAATACTGGAAACCAGGCAACCCTGTTTGCAAAAAATTAAATGGGAACAGAAGCCAGAAACCATAATAATATATTTCAGTTGTATATGTATGTATTGGTCAATGTTTAGGCCTAAGGAGACAAATAAGAAGCGGCCATAGACAATCACCAAGAATGACCTACTTATAAACATTTCACCGTGCTGCCTATAAAATGCCCACTTCAGATCGCATGCAGAACAAAACAAATGAGTCAAGGGAAATAAAATACTAAAATGTCCATTTTTTTACATATATTTTACTGGTCAGCCAAATGAAATACTGGATAGTCCAGTTAAATACTGGAAACCAGGCAACCCTGTTTGCAAAAAATTAAATGGGAACAGAAGCCAGAAACCATAATAATATATTTCAGTTGTATATTTATGTATTGGTCAATGTTTAGGCCTAAGGAGACAAATAAGAAGCGGCCATAGACAATCACCAAGAATTACCTACTTATAAACATTTCACCGTGCTGCCTATAAAATGCCCACTTCAGATCGCATGCAGAACAAAACAAATGAGTCAAGGGAAATAAAATACATTGAACAATGACACATCTAAATGTATATGAAAATATGTGCTGCTTATGAATAATTTTGAACAAATGTCTGTAAACTGGTTAATGCTTGATAAGGCTTTTGTGCAGCTAAGTAGAACAGTAGAGGTGCTGAACATATAAATAATTATGCATTAACTAAACAGTCATTTCTTTTTTTATTATTTTTTTTTCTCAATGAATAAAAAAGCTGTCAGATTGGTATTGCATAGTAAGACATTGGCATGCATGTATGGGGGCATCTTTATGACACCTGTACAAGGTATGTTAAATCTTTAAAAAAAAAGAATACTTTACCTATTATTTTCATTCTGCACAGTTTTTCACTGTATGCTCTTGTTCGTTTATAAGTCGATAAAAAGAACAGCAGCTTACGCAGAAGGAAGACTTTTTCATGGTCCTTAATTTGGACAGACAGTCAAATTTCTAACATTGTATTACACAGCAAAGCATTTATATCATTAGAAAATTAAACCAGTGGCTGCAAGATTTTGACTAATTAGGTTTGTAGGATAATAAGAGCTTTTTAATAAGGTAAATATCACTTACAATATTGCTAATGAAATGTGAAAGCGATTCAGTACTCTGAGAGATAATGGCCAACTTGGTTTAATTGTTAACATTCTTGCTTGCCTGCAATGACACAGTCATTATTTTGCAGTCACCACTTATCGGGAAATCCAAGAGGATTAATGGTTTCACTTATACTGGCGAAAATGTTTAAGCTGTCCCTATTATCAGTGCACTTCCAAAGAATAATGCTTATTTGTCATTTCGTTTAACAGTAGAATGAATTGTCCTTAGGCCAAGAGTCCCATTAACCCTTTGAGGATATAATAATGGAATTTTGCAATGAACCTATAAAATTCTCCATATCACAACAGAATTCCATTGTCTCTATTGTTAATAGTGTTGTTGCATTTCATATATGATTAAAGATTTTGAATACAGGGTGTTAACGGCATATTAATTAGGTTGGCTAGGCAATGAGTTGTACTCATGATGAATCACATTTGCCTTAGTTTTTCATAAAAAGGATTTTTTTCAAGTACGATGCACATTTTTTTAACACTATATTCCTGTTATGTATTATATCAATAACAACATGGCAACCATTTCATTTAAAGGTTGATATCTGGTTATTGGTTCAGGGAAAAACATCTTTAAAAGATTAAATACAACTATCTACTAGTTAGAATAAATGCAAATTATAAGAACAACTCAACTAGCTAAATATTGCACCAGGGCTTCAAGCACAGTATGTTTTACTATTTATTAAAACATACATTGACAAATTGACAAGACCTAGCCACAGTATCTTTTTGCCCACTATGGGAGTCTAAACACAAAGATCCCATTCTTAAAATTAGCAATCATTTTATTACATGGACACAGACATTGTACTCCTCCTCAATGTCAGAAATTAGAACTTACAACATCACGTGCCAGAAAAGTAATGTTTTGGAATGGATGAAGTAGAAAACAGTTAAAGATAAATAACACTGCAACAATAATATTAATTTTTCAAAAGTCAAAAATGAATTTTCTGACTGATTGGAATACCATAATAATATTGTTCACATGCACAGTATTTTGCACTGAAAGATAAGAATGGGTTTAAACTGGAAAACCCTGCAGTAACCCAACTGATAAGTATCAGAAGGTCTTTCAGGTGTAATAGAATCTAGAACATAGTTCAAATGAAAATTTGTTTAATAATTTGTTTAATAATGCAACATTCAAATTATAACACATTACAGTAAAAATTAGAACATTTTACTATTATACTGTAATGTGCTTTTTAATCACCCACAATAGATACAAGTTCTGCTTATTGAGGTCATGAAATTAGCTCATTCGTGTCCTCTCTTTAAATATCTAGTGCATCCAACGAGTGTAAGTTTTAGATGAAGACACTGACAGTTATTATAGTATGTGAAGATCAGCAATACAATATGTTGTAAGAGAAAATTCAGCTGATAAAAAAGAGTAAGAACTAAGAACACACAAAAAAAAAAAGATTGATATGCTTGAGATATTTCAATATAAGGTATCACTCATCAGTTTCTATGTAAGTGCAAACAACAGAAGTATTAAACGTGATATAAAGTATCCTGATATCTTCAGTAAATTGTCACCAAAGAAAAAAATAAAATCAACCAGTGCCAAAAGAGCACATCAATGCATCTGGTAAAACGGTGAATATGGGAAGTTATATTCGACAGAAAAACAAAAAACAAAAAACACCAGATCAAGCCTGCAGTGTGGCCACCTTAAAGACACATGCAGATTCCTGAAGCTAGCTTAGTATGAAAAGGTGCTAATTTTGAACAAAGGATGCCAAGAAACAGAGGTATAGTTGAAAATAGATATAATCTGGAATTTTTTTTTATTAATAGTGCACTCTGTCAGGATCATGAAAGTTTAATGTTGACTTCCATGTCTCTAACTTTGTTCTGAAACATTTGTCCATCAACACTTACCATATCTTCATGCCATCTTTATATTGCATGTCTCTGTGTAGTATCAACACAACTACTTAGCTTTTTTGAGGATTCGTTAATAAAGTAGATGTTTTTACTTTCAACCTTGGCTTACGGCAATACCTTTTTGTATTTTTACTTTGGCGATGGAGTCCGCCACTTATGCCAGAACCCTGTGACAGTGTCTGAAGTTGTCTTATCCCTTCCAGAGCATGTTATAATCATGTGCTTGGGTCTGCTACCACAGACAGCTTGTGTGTGCTACGACTACTGAGCTTCTCTGCTATGTTCATTTCTGAGTAAGAATTTGATTGGTCCAAGACTCCATTTGTCTGTAACACTGAGTAAACACACTTATTTTACAATTTAAATCATGGAGAAAACACAGAACTCAGGGCACAATTTTACTATTAAAGTTATCATTGAATAATAATATTTGTGAACTGCTGGTGCAATGCTGCCCCCTGCAGATTTGCGACCAATTGGCCGCTAGCAGGGGGTGTAAATCAACCCGATCGTATTTGAGCGGGTTTATTTCCGGTGACGTCTGTCCGCTGCCTCAGAGCAGGCAGACAGGTCATATATATATATATATATATATATATATATATATATATATATATATATATATATATATATATATATATATATAGGGCTCGCCAGAAACACGGGGCTTCAAGCTCCATACGGAGCTTGATAAATATGCCCCAAAGTGTTTAAACATCTCTCAAGTGCAATAAATAGTGCTTCTATTTTTGCTCTTATATTACAAGCCACAAGTTATATTTTATTGCTTCAATGATTTGAATAATATTTTACGGTGCCCTAACAGTTTGATAGTGTGGGTGCTCTAAATTCCCCACATAATAGGTTTCCATGAGGGTATGCAGAAAAGTTCATGTCAGATATCACTTGATCAGTAAGATGGTGGTGCACAAAACATCTGCTCCAGTAATGTAGTACTTCACTTAGCTTTTGACTATAGTAATTAAATGAAAGCATAGGGGGATGTTTATCAAAGCGTCAACTATGTTGCATTCATGGGCGTCAATACGCTTGCCAAACATTGTGGCCACGGATCTGAATACGATCTCCTTATTTATTAAAAAAGACATCAAAAACACATGCATCAAGTACGGTGCGAAGAGCACTGGACTGTTGTTAAGTAGCAGTCATCGATCTTATGTCTATTCGGGGTTTTCCAAACTTTATTTATACTATTTCATTACTGTCCACGAACAAGACCTTTCTCTTTAGCACATTATTGTATATAGTGTAAATGTATTCTTTTACTGAGCAGTATTCATTGCAAATATAGCAAGCAGCGACATATTTGGGGCAAAGTGGAGAGGGAATTATTAGAATTTATTATGTATACACACACACACATATATATATATATATATATATATATATATATATATATATATATATATATATATATATATAGAGAGAGAGAGAGAGAGAGAGAGAGAGAGAGAGAGAGAGAGAGAGAGAGAGAGAGAGAGAGAGAGAGAGAGAGAGAGAGAGAGCGAGAGAGAGAGAGAGAGAGAGAGAGAGAGAGAGAGAGAGAGAGAGAGAGAGAGAGAGAAATGATAGCAATCAAATGAATACAATTTTTGGTTATGGGTGAAATGTTAAGTTATTTAAAGGGACAGTGAAGTACCAAACAAATATTTCAAGATTTAAATAGAAAATTGAATTTTATTAAAAATTTAAATTTACTTTTATCAACAATTGTGATTTGTTCTTTTTGTATTTTTAGTTGAAAGCTAATTTCGACCTTGAAGACTGTCTCTATTCTGAAATCATTTAGACCACTAGAGGTCATTAGTTAATGTGTTTCATATAGATAACATTGAGCTCATGCACATTAAGTTACCCAGAAGTTAACAGTTATTGCCTAAAATGCAAGTCTGTCTAAAGAACTGAAATAAGGGGGCAGTTTGCAAAAGCCTAGCTAGAAGGTAAACACAGAGTTAAAATGGTATTGCTATAACTTTAAAAATAAAAACAGTGTCAAGTGTACACCAAAAAATTTTTTATTTGAAAATATTTTAATAAAGATCTGTTTTTCAAAAACGTTACATTGAACAATTGCAAGATCAACAAAATTAACCACTTTCAATGAATGGCAAGACGGTGACATACAATATCATTTTTTAGATATTTAAATGACAATTCTTGCTAAACCATAATCCGAAATATAGCATCTTTTGGATTAAAAAGTATATAGTAAAGTAAATATGAATAAATAAAAAATACTGTATGTTGCAATGTCAACATTATTGCCCAAAAACCCCTGAATATAGTCTGCTCGAGCTTGGACTCTGCCAGCATCATTCTCCTGTAATGGAGGTAGATGTTCACCATAATCATGGACATCTAAGCTCTCCAGATCTATATCAGGGATTGTTAGGGCAATGTTGTGCAACATACAGCAAATCAAAAAAATTAAGGAGACTTTGGAGGGGGCGTACTGAAGAACCCCACCGGAGATGTCCAAGCAGCGGAAACGGCTCTTCAATATACCAAAGGTGCGCTTAATCACCAATCTGGTGGCAATGTGTGCCTCATTGTAGCACACCTCTTCTACTCTGTTGGGGTTGTGGACGGGTGTGAACAGCCACGCAAGAAACGAATATCCAGAATCACCTGCGTAAAAGAAATAGAGCATTTATATTAGCAATCAGAATGTATGTACGTATGTATGTATTGGGTACTTGTAAAGCGTGGCTACTCACCTGTAAAGGTCTTAAGGCGCTGCTCATTTTATCGACCTCGGAAGGATGAAAGGCTGAGTGGACCTCAAATTAATAAATTATATAATATACATATGTTTGAGTATATAAGAGATATTTACCTCTCAGGATTCCCTCTGGCATTTGTCCCTCCTGGAAGAGATGGTAGATGGCAGAATTTCAGAGAATGAAGGAATTGTGGTTGCAGCCAAGGAGTCCAGAGTGTAGGCTCATGATCCTCAACCTGGCATCGCATATGACCTGGATATTCAGCGAGTGGTTGTGCATCCTGTCCCGGTATGGCTCCTCTCTACCCCTGGGAGGCTGCACCAATACATGGGTGCAATCTATGGCCCCCAATACTCTTGGAAACCAGCCAGATGATAGAACTGGAGCTTGACAGCATGCCACTCCTCAGGTGTATTGGGGAAGTGAACATAATGGACTAGACGTTAGTGCAAGGCATTCAGGACAACCTTCAGATGACATGAGCAGGTTGCCTCGCTCATACCTATGCCTAGACCTGCTACAGCCTGGAATGATCCAGTTGCCAAAAAATAGAGGACCGATAGTAATTTCACCATCCCAGGGATTGCCCTAGTTCTTGCACTGAGTGACTCAAGAGAGTCCTTGATTTCAACATAGAGCCTCTCAATAGAGGCTTTATTTAGTCGAAATCTACAGATCACCTCTTGGTCACTGAGGGCATGGAGACCAACCCTAGGCAGGAACACCTTAGGCACCCACTGGTGTCTTTGTTGTAGCACAATCACAGCCATCAACACCCGTCTTTCCCTGTGTCTCCTTAAGAACAGGACAAACTGTAAGGCATTTAGTATGTCCATGATCAAATTATAATGAAATGAAGTGATTAATAGCCCTTTTTATAATGCAAAGTTCTACAGCTGTGAATGATTTTAGCAATTGAATAAAAGATGAACACATTGCATAACAAATGACTTGCAGAATTTCAGGATTAGTGCGTCATTTGATGTGCAAATTGATTGAATAATTTATGCACCACGATTGACCAATTTCTGTATTATTGCATCATTTCATGAGCAAATTGATTGAATAATTTATGCAGCACAAAGACTGACAGAATTGCGGTATTATTGCATCATGTGACGAGCAGAATGTTGTGTCTAGTCTAAATTAATATGTATAGAATTAGATTATCCAGGTGAGTACACCAGCTGTAATAAATGCAGGTGTATTGTTTGTGCAATTAACTAAATGGCTTATGCACAACACAAGAGTATTAAGCTTTGGTTGGAATCATAAGTCCGATTTTCTGTGTTTGGATGGCAGCGTTGTGGATGCTTAAATGGTCAGTGATTACTGTGTTTTTGAAATACCATATTAAAGAACAATGTGGCGTATTAACATTGGCAAACATAACTTAGAAAGAGAATGCAATGTAGAACATTATGATATGCACTAATTTGTGCAACTGTTAAAAATGTCTTGCTATCGTTTGTGGGATTAAGAATGCCATTTTAAAGTAATTTTAATGTTTTTTTGCAAGCAAAAAGGAAAACAGTAGCCTGCAATATACATAGAAATGACTTTAAAATGGAATTCTACTTCCAATAAAGAATAGCAACAGAATTAAAAACAGTGCTAATATGTTAATTTTTAAAAAAATTAATTACTGACCTTTTAAGCCTCCACGGCGCTGCCATCCAAACACAGAAAATCAGACTTCTCATTTCATCCATAGTTAAATACTCATGAGTTGTGCATAAGTAATTTATTGAATTGCACAAACAATGCACCTGCATTTATTACACCTGCATTTACTACAGCTGGTGAACCTGCACAGAATCGAATGCCATTTTAAAATCATGTCAATGTATTTTTAAGGCCACTGTTTTCATTCTGTTGCTATCCTTTGTTAAAAAATATTTGCATAGTGAATTGAAGAATAATGTAGAGTATCACCATTGCAAAATATGACAGAAAGGGAGTGCTAATTAACAACTTTGGTAACATTTGTCTTTGCATCTAGAAAACATTAAACATGGTACAAAACATAATTTATGCTTACCTGATAAATTCCTTTCTTCTGTTGTGTGATCAGTCCACGGGTCATCATTACTTCTGGGATATTATCTGCTCCCCTACAGGAAGTGCAAGAGGATTCACCCAGCAGAGTTGCTATATAGCTCCTCCCCTCTACGTCACCTCCAGTCATTCGACCAAAGACCAACGAGAAAGGAGAAGCCAAGGGTGTAGTGGTGACTGAATTATAATTTAAAAAATATTTACCTGCCTTAAAAAACAGGGCGGGCCGTGGACTGATCACACAACAGAAGAAAGGAATTTATCAGGTAAGCATAAATTATGTTTTCTTCTGTTATGTGTGATCAGTCCACGGGTCATCATTACTTCTGGGATACCAATACCAAAGCAAAAGTACACGGATGACGGGAGGGATAGGCAGGCTCATTATACAGAAGGAACCACTGCCTGAAGAACCTTTCTCCCAAAAATAGCCTCCGAAGAAGCAAAAGTGTCAAATTTGTAAAATTTGGAAAAAGTATGAAGCGAAGACCAAGTTGCAGCCTTGCAAATCTGTTCAACAGAGGCCTCATTCTTAAAGGCCCAAGTGGAAGCCACAGCTCTAGTGGAATGAGCTGTAATTCTTTCAGGAGGCTGCTGTCCAGCAGTCTCATAGGCTAAACGTATTATGCTACGAAGCCAAAAAGAGAGAGAGGTAGCAGAAGCTTTTTGACCTCTCCTCTGTCCAGAATAAACGACAAACAGGGAAGAAGTTTGGCGAAAATCTTTAGTTGCCTGCAAGTAGAACTTGAGGGCACGAACTACATCCAGATTGTGTAGAAGACGTTCCTTCTTTGAAGAAGGATTTGGACACAAGGATGGAACAACAATCTCTTGATTGATATTCCTGTTAGAAACAACCTTAGGTAAGAACCCAGGTTTAGTACGCAGAACTACCTTGTCTGAGTGAAAGATCAGATAAGGAGAATCACAATGTAGGGCTGATAACTCAGAGACTCTTCGAGCCGAGGAAATAGCCATTAAAAATAGAACTTTCCAAGATAACAATTTTATATCAATGGAATGAAGGGGTTCAAACGGAACACCCTGTAAAACGTTAAGAACTAAGTTTAAACTCCATGGCGGAGCAACAGTTTTAAACACAGGCTTGATCCTAGCTAAAGCCTGACAAAAGGCCTGGATATCTGAATTTTCTGACAGACGCCTGTGTAACAAGATGGACAGAGCTGAGATCTGTCCCTTTAATGAGCTAGCCGATAAACCCTTTTCTAAACCTTCTTGTAGAAAAGACAATATCCTAGGAATCCTAACCTTACTCCAGGAGTAATCTTTGGATTCACACCAGTATAGGTATTTACGCCATATTTTATGGTAAATCTTTCTGGTAACAGGCTTCCTAGCCTGTATCAGGGTATCAATAACCGACTCAGAAAAACCACGTTTTGATAAAATCAAGCGTTCAATTTCCAAGCAGTCAGCTTCAGAGAAGTTAGACTTTGATGTTTGAATGGACCCTGAATCAGAAGGTCCTGTCTTAGAGGTAGAGACCAAGGCGGACAGGATGACATGTCCACTAGATCTGCATACCAAGTCCTGCGCGGCCATGCAGGCGCTATTAGAACCACTGATGCTCTCTCCTGTTTGATTTTGGCAATCAATCGAGGAAGCAGCGGGAAGGGTGGAAACACATAAGCCATCCTGAAGTTCCAAGGTGCTGTCAAAGCATCTATCAGAACCGCTCCCGGATCCCTGGATCTGGATCCGTAGCGAGGAAGTTTGGCGTTCTGGCGAGACGCCATGAGATCTATCTCTGGTTTGCCCCAACGTCGAAGTATTTGGGCAAAGACCTCCGGATGAAGTTCCCACTCCCCCGGATGAAGAGTCTGGCGACTCAAGAAATCCGCCTCCCAGTTCTCCACTCCCGGGATGTGGATTGCTGACAGGTGGCAAGAGTGAGACTCTGCCCAGCGAATTATCTTTGATACTTCTATCATTGCTAGGGAGCTTCTTGTCCCTCCCTGATGGTTGATGTAAGCTACAGTCGTGATGTTGTCCGACTGAAACCTGATGAACCCCCGAGTCTTTAACTGGGGCCAAGCTAGAAGGGCATTGAGAACTGCTCTCAATTCCAGAATGTTTATTGGCAGGAGACTTTCCTCCTGACTCCATTGTCCCTGAGCCTTCAGAGAATTCCAGACAGCGCCCCAACCTAGAAGGCTGGCGTCTGTTGTTACAATTGTCCAGTCCGGCCTGCTGAACGGCATCCCCCTGGACAGATGTGGCCGAGAAAGCCACCATAGAAGAGAGTTTCTGGTCTCTTGATCCAGATTCAGGGTGGGGGACAAATCTGAGTAATCCCCATTCCACTGACTCAGCATGCACAATTGCAGCGGTCTGAGATGTAGGCGTGCAAAGGGTACTATGTCCATTGCTGCTACCATTAAGCCGATCACCTCCATGCATTGAGCTACTGACGGGAGTTGAATGGAATGAAGGACACGGCATACATTTAGAAGCTTTGTTAATCTGTCTTCTGTCAGATAAATCTTCATTTCTACAGAATCTATAAGAGTCCCCAAGAATGGAACTCTTGTGAGAGGCAAGAGAGAACTCTTCTTTTCGTTCACTTTCCATCCATGCGACCTTAGAAATGCCAGAACTAACTCTGTATGAGACTTGGCAGTTTGAAAGCTTGAAGCTTGTATCAGAATGTCGTCTAGGTACGGAGCTACCGAAATTCCTCGCGGTCTCAGAACCGCTAGAAGGGCACCCAGAACCTTTGTGAAGATTCTTGGAGCCGTAGCCAATCCGAATGGAAGGGCTACAAACTGGTAATGCCTGTCTAAGAAGGCAAACCTTAGATACCGGTAATGATCTTTGTGAATCGGTATGTGAAGGTAAGCATCCTTTAAATCCACTGTGGTCATGTATTGACCCTTTTGGATCATGGGTAAGATTGTCCGAATAGTTTCCATTTTGAACGATGGAACTCTTAGGAATTTGTTTAGGATCTTTAAATCCAAGATTGGCCTGAAAGTTCCCTCTTTTTTGGGAACCACAAACAGGTTTGAGTAAAACCCTTGTCCTTGTTCCGACCGCGGAACCGGATGGATCACTCCCATTAATAATAGATCTTGTACACAGCGTAGAAACGCGTCTTTCTTTATTTGGTTTGTTGACAACCTTGACAGATGAAATCTCCCTCTTGGGGGAGATAATTTGAAGTCTAGAAGGTATCCCTGAGATATGATCTCTAGCGCCCAGGGATCCTGGACATCTCTTGCCCAAGCCTGGGCGAAGAGAGAGAGTCTGCCCCCCACTAGATCCGGTCCCGGATCGGGGGCCCTCGGTTCATGCTGTCTTAGGGGCAGCAGCAGGTTTTCTGGCCTGCTTGCCCTTATTCCAGGACTGGTTAGGTTTCCAGCCTTGTCTGTAACGAGCAACAGCTCCTTCCTGTTTTGGTGCAGTGGAAGTTGATGCTGCACCTGCTTTGAAATTCCGAAAGGGACGAAAATTAGACTGTCTAGCCTTAGCTTTGGCTTTGTCTTGAGGTAGAGCGTGGCCCTTACCTCCTGTAATGTCAGCGATAATTTCTTTCAAACCGGGCCCAAATAAAGTTTGCCCCTTGAAAGGTATATTAAGTAATTTGGACTTAGAAGTTACATCAGCCGACCAGGATTTTAGCCACAGCGCCCTACGTGCCTGAATGGCGAATCCTGAATTCTTAGCCGTAAGTTTGGTTAAATGTACTACGGCCTCCGAAATGAATGAATTAGCTAGTTTAAGGACTCTAAGCCTGTCCGTAATGTCGTCCAGCGTAGCGGAACTAAGGTTCTCTTCCAGAGACTCAATCCAAAATGCTGCCGCAGCCGTAATCGGCGCGATGCATGCAAGGGGTTGCAATATAAAACCTTGTTGAACAAACATTTTCTTAAGGTAACCCTCTAATTTTTTATCCATAGGATCTGAAAAAGCACAGCTATCCTCCACCGGGATAGTGGTGCGCTTAGCTAAAGTAGAAACTGCTCCCTCCACCTTAGGGACCGTTTGCCATAAGTCCCGTGTGGTGGCGTCTATTGGAAACATCTTTCTAAATATTGGAGGGGGTGAGAACGGCACACCGGGTCTATCCCACTCCTTAGTAACAATTTCAGTTAATCTCTTAGGTATAGGAAAAACGTCAGTACTCGCCGGTACCGCAAAGTATTTATCCAACCTACACATTTTCTCTGGTATTGCAACAGTGTTACAATCGTTAAGAGCCGCTAAGACCTCCCCTAGTAATACACGGAGGTTTTCCAATTTAAATTTAAAATTTGAAATATCTGAATCCAATCTGCTTGGATCAGAACCGTCACCTACAGAATGAAGCTCTCCGTCCTCATGCTCTGCAAGCTGTGACGCAGTATCAGACATGGCCCTAGAATTATCAGCGCACTCTGTTCTCACCCCAGAGTGATCACGCTTGCCTCTTAGTTCTGGTAACTTAGCCAAAACTTCAGTCATAACAGTAGCCATATCTTGTAATGTTATCTGTAATGGCTGCCCAGATGTACTAGGCGCCATAATATCACGCACCTCCCGGGCGGGAGACGCAGGTACTGACACGTGAGGCGAGTTAGACGGCATAACTCTCCCCTCGCTGTTTGGTGAAATTTGTTCAATTTGTACAGATTGGCTTTTATTTAAAGTAGCATCAATACAGTTAGTACATAAATTTCTATTGGGCTCCACCTTGGCATTGGAACAAATGACACAGGTATCTTCCTCTGAATCAGACATGTTTAACACACTAGCAATAAACATGCAACTTGGTTACAATCTTATTTAACAAAAAACGTACTGTGCCTCAAAGAAGCACTAAACGATTAAATGACAGTTGAAATAATGAACTGAAAAAAACAGTTATAGCATCACTCTTTAAAAACAACACAACTTGTTAGCAAAGGTTTGTTCCCATTAGTAAAGTAACACTAATTAAATTTTAAACATAAAAATCACAGAGCAACGTTTTAAAACACAGTCACTACATAAGTCTCACAGCTCTGCTGAGAGAATCTACCTCCCTTCAAAGAAGTTTGAAGACCCCTGAGTTCTGTTAGAGATGAACCGGATTATGCAGAAAATACAAGAGTAACTGACTGGAAATTTTTGATGCGTAGCAAAGAGCGCCAAAAACGGCCCCTCCCCCTCACACACAGCAGTGAGAGAGAAACGAAACTGTCATAATCAAAACAAGCAAACTGCCAAGTGGAAAAATAATGCCCAAATATTTATTCACTCAGTACCTCAGAAATGCAAACGATTCTACATTCCAGCAAAAACGTTTAACATGAATTAAATACCTATTAAAAGGTTTAATGTACTTTTACAGAGTAATTCCGGTGAAATACCATCCCCAGAATACTGAAGTGTAGAGTATACATACATGTCATTATAACGGTATGGCAGGATTTTCTCATCAATTCCATTCAGAAAATAAAAACTGCTACATACCTCAATGCAGATTCAACTGCCCGCTGTCCCCTGATCTGAAGCTTTTACCTCCCTCAGATGGCCGAGAAACAGCAATATGATCTTAACTACTCCGGTTAAAATCATAAGAAAAACTCTGGTAGATTCTTCTTCAAACTCTGCCAGAGAAGTAATAACACGCTCCGGTGCTATTGTAAAATAACAAACTTTTGATTGAAGTTATAAAAACTAAGTATAATCACCATAGTCCTCTCACACCTCCTATCTAGTCTTTGGGTGCAAGAGAATGACTGGAGGTGACGTAGAGGGGAGGAGCTATATAGCAACTCTGCTGGGTGAATCCTCTTGCACTTCCTGTAGGGGAGCAGATAATATCCCAGAAGTAATGATGACCCGTGGACTGATCACACATAACAGAAGAAATAGATTTAAAAAATATAAATACATGAAGTTAGCTTTATGTTTTGTATTTTATTTTTATCTCTATATCTATTAGTGTGACAAGTTTGGTGCAAACATTTAAAATAAATTTGGATATTGTTCACTTGCTTTGTAATGAGAGACAAACTTGTAGCATAATCTATCAGTAGTAATGTATTTTTCATTTTCATCTCTATATCTACTGGTGCACCAAATGTGTAGCAATAATAGTTTGATTTTTGAGGTGTATACATATTTAATACAGTTTCTAATTTACTTTTATTATGTCATATGCTTCATTCTCTTGCAACATCTAACATAAGTTTTCTGTGTTTTCCGACTCCCATTAAGTTTTATGGCATCCGCGACCTCAAGGGTGGCGGATTGAAAACTAGGTACGCTGAGTCGGAAAAGACGCGAACATAAATGTAGAATTTTTGATAACTTTGTGAGAGCTTCAAATAGTGTAAATAGGAGGCGAATGAACACGATTCTGCTCGAATTCCACGGGTTTTCAACTTGCATCGATCTGCATCAGATTGAGATCATGGGATTGTATGTTGTGCCACAAATTTCAACATCTTGATGCTTTGATAACTACCGGGGATCAATCTTGCAACAATTATGACGCGGAATTCCAGCGTATTTTTCAGTTGACGCTTTGATAAATAGGCCTCTTAGTATCAAATACTTCAAACATATATATATATATATATATATATATATATATATATATATATATATATATATATATATATATATATATATTGAAAGAACAAAAAAGAAAAACGACAACGGCACTACAATATTAACTTGTAGTGCTGTTTTGTATTAACTTGCAACACTTCCCAGAAAGCAACAAATGTAGATATTAGATTATTGTTGCACTTTCATAGAGTGTGAACTGACTTTAATTCACTGGTGGTGTTATTAAAAGTTAAAATAGCCTACAGGATACCGTAATTTGAGTCTATTCAATAGTAAAGAGTAACAAATATAGTGCCCAGTACGGGGGGTATATATTAGAGCATTTTCATTTTATTATCTATTTCCAATTTATACGTGTTCAGGTGCGTGGTGACTATTGTATGATATTTCAGAGTACAATATTAACAACTCTGACTCCTATATTAGTATATTCCATCAGGGAATTATAATTGGGGGTTCTCTATCAAGTGGTACCACTCACCCCTTTGATTTGTGAGGAATCTATTTAAAAGAGGGGGGTAGCAACCAGGAAGAAATATAATCCCATAATCTTGGATATTATTACATTTAAATTATTTCTTCCCCCTCTTCAAGTAGATACAACTTGGAGAGCATATCACTTATTCGTCAGATTATTCTCTAGGCATATAAGGCCAATCTACCAGTATTTTGCTGTTGAGTGCTACCAGTACACTCTTTCAATTGCAGAATGCAATTGACCTTTCTAATATATATATATATATATATATATATATATATATATATATATATATATATATATATATACCTCCAAAAAAATGTAAATAATTTACCAAGGAGGTAGGGTAGAGGAGCTATCAATATAAAATAAAACCAATTACCTCTTGAAAGCAAATTGCATTCCGAGTCAACTATGAAACTTTAAGAAAGCATCCAACAACAAATTTAAAGAGTAAGTGATGAGTTTATCATTCAGTAGTATAATTATACTAAATGGTTGTGTGCATATTCTAAATGACACATTGGGAGAATTTAGTGAGTTCTTAAAGGGAAAGTTTGGCTAACTTTTTTCTTTGTTTGAGCTAAGCAAAGGCATTTCAAACTTTGAGTTTTAATCATGTTCTTATACTGTATAAAGCAAAGTAGGGAAGTGAGGATTAAAAAGTACAAAAGCAATGCTGCAGTGTAAGTTTCAGTTTAAATGTATTGCATTGTATTTGCATTGTCACTTTAAAGGGACATTAAACACGAAATACATGTACCTCCCTCTAATTTTGAGCACTGTCATGTTGGAACTTAGGTTACATTGCAGATATCTGAAAAAAAAAATTCCACATAAGCAAACACATCAGCACTGGAATGCAATAAAAGGTAAATTTCAACATGGCTGCACCTGTGAATAACAGGAGGTGGGGAATAAACTAAATATTATGTATTTAGTGTTTAATGTCCCTATAAGATTAGATTAATTGAATATAAACTGTATCATGAATATAGTCATACATCTACTGTAGAGAAATGCATAATAGCGACCCAAACAGACTGAATATATGTGTGCAGCAGAACAGGATAGGGCAAGAGGTGACACACAGATATTTTTTTTTATACATACACTGAAGCAAGCACTTTTTATTAATCATTAAATATAGATTGATGCTGGAGACTAAATACTATTTATGTTTGTTTTGGGTTCTAATACTTCTTTGTAGGGATCCTTGTGAGCAGAGCGCACGGCCACCAGAAGGATCCAGTCACTCACACGGCACTTCTTTTACTGTTCACCACGTCAGGTCTGTAAGCCGTGAAGATTGGGGGTAAGTATGTGTGTATGTACATCCACCGAGACTACCCATTTGATATTCCACACAAGACAAAATTGTATAAGACTTTTTTTCCCTTGACAGGGGATTGTTTATCCTTGTTAGTCTGTCAGTAGGAATTCTATGTGATATTATGTATCTCAATATAAAGGGTGGTTGAAGGACAGGTACTAGCTACTTGTTATGAGGAAAGCTCTATGGTGTAACATCTACTCTATGGTTACAAGTATGATAGATTCTAGTGTCACACTAACAATCTGCTCTATGGTTCCGGTTATGATAGATTCTAGTGTCACTCTATTTTATTACTAGTACTCCTTTTTATAGTGATTCACAATTAGTAACAAATAATTGTTTTTTAACATTGTTCTGTAATAGAAGAACATTGAAATGTAAAATATTCATAACTCTAGTCGGGTTAGAAAGCAATAAGTGTTAGTTTCTTTCTTCTGTACTTTCCATTGAGGTCTATGGGGAGAATACATTAACATGATCGTGATACCACGTAGTCCAGAAATTATGGCACTTCGGGTTCTGCTCACGCGCAAACTTTTTACTTTCAACTTGTAATACACGTATAACCTGACACAAGCAAAAAGATTACTACCAGCGAAGTTTACGCTCAAACGAGAGTGACAATTAGTACAGCACTTGTAATCTGGTCCATTATAGGCAAATAAAGAAATAAAATATAACTGTCTTTGACTTATACAAATATGGAAATAACTTTTATAAATCTTTGGTGCAAATTCAGAATCAGTCAACCTTAAATTTGATTTCACTCAATTCTATTCAGAACAAAATAGTATAAAAAAGGAAAACAATGTGCAAAAGGAATATTGTTCTGAAAGTAATTTCCGACAACAAAAGGAATGTATATTTCAGGCAGTTTAGAATAAGCTTTAATCATTTTAAACATATCTTTTTAAAGGGACATGAAACCCAAATTTTTTATTTTATGATTAAATTGATTTGATTTTATAGGGACATGATACCCAAATGTTGAAGCACTTCAAAGTGATGCAGCATAGCTTTTCAAAGCTGACTAGAAAATATCACCTGAACATCTCTATGTAAAAAAGGAAGATATTTTACCTCAGAATTTCCTAAGTATTCACACCCTACTGTAAAGGGACTTTAAGCCGCCAATGAAGATGCTAGTCTGAGAACTTGTGAGGGAGTGGGCATCAATTCAATGTAGGGAAGTTTACTGTGAAATTTTACAAGATTTCAGTAAAATCTCATGAGATCACAGCAAAGCAAAATTGGAAACTTTAAAATAAAAGTATATGCTCTGTCTGAATCACAACATAAATATTTTGGGTTTCATATCCATTTAATTCCTAGAGGCAGAAAGCCTCAGAGACAAAAGAAAAACAGAACAAGAAATAAAAATAAAAAAAAAAACAATAAAACCAAAAAACCTAAATAGCGCACTTCCACCCATTCTCTCCCGTTCAAACGCTCCACTCCTCCTTTCCCTCAAGATAATGCCATCAATAAAAAAAAAAAAATTAAGTTTAAATTAATTTCACATCTCCAAAAATGGAGATACAATTTGTAAATGTGAATTATTCAGTAATTCTGCACCTGCATTAACATTTGTCACTTCCTCAAAAAATGTTTCAAATTATTTGCAGAGGGATTGGACATATCTCACAATAATCCTATATAATAAAAGGCCAAGTGTGTTTGTCCGAAGCTGTCATGCGCAGTAGACAGCACAGCACGAGGACAAACACACCTGGCCTTTGAGAGTCGCTAAGTCTCTGCTCTGCATTGCGAGCCAAAGTGGGCGTGACCGGGGGCATGGCCGATCGTTAAGGGGGCGTGGTCGAGCGTGAGGGCCGTGAAGGGGCGGGGCCAGGCGGCCGTGAAAGGCTGTGCAGTCTGAGAGCTCAAAACAGCTCAAAAGAGGGGAGAGAGGTGGTAGGGAAAAGATAAGAAAGGTGAGAGAGATCAAGAGGGAGCAAAAGAGAGGGGGGAGGGAGAGCAAAAGAAAAGGGACAGAGAGATCAAAAGAGAGGGGGGGGGAGAAAGAGAGGGGGGAGAGAGAGAGGAGGAGAGAGAGAGGGGGAGGGAGAGAGAGAGGGGGAGGGAGAGAGAAAGGGGAGGGGGAGAGAGAGGGGAGGGGGAGAGAGGGGAGGGAGGGAGAGAGATAGGGGGGAGAGAGAGAGGAGGGAGAGAGAGGGGAGAGAGAGAGGGGGAGAAAGAGAGAGGGGGAGAAAGAGAGAGAGGGGGAGAGAGAGAGAGAGGGGGGAGAGAGAGAGGGGGGGGGAGAGAGAGAGGGGGGAGAGAGAGGGGGAGAGGGAGAGAGGGGGGAGAGAGAGAGGGGGAGAGAGAGAGAGATAGAGGGGAGAGAGAGAGATAGAGGGGAGAGAAAGAGATAGAGGGGAGAGAGAGGGGGGAGAGAGACAGGGGAGAGAGAGCGCGCAAAAGAGAGGAGGGAGAGAGAGCGCAAAAGAGAGGAGGGAGAGAGAGTGCAAAAGAGAGGGGTAAGAGAGAGAGCACAAAAGAGAGGGGAGAGAGAGCACAAAAGAGAGGGGGGAGAGAGCGCAAAAGAGGGGGGGAGAGAGAGAGCGCAAAAGAGGGGGGAGAGAGAGTGCAAAAAAGGGGGGATAGAGAGAGCGCAAAAGAGGGGGGATAGAGAGAGCACAAAAGAGGGGGGGAGAGAGAGAACGCAAAAGAGGGGGGGAGAGAGAGAGCGCAAAAGAGAGGGGGAGAGAGAGCGCAAAAGAGAGGGGGGAGAGAGAGAGCTCAAAAGAGAGGGGAGAGAGAGAGTGCAAAAGAGGGGAGAGAGAGAGTGCAAAAGAGGGGGGAGAGAGCGCAAAAGAGGGGGGAGAGAGAGCGCAAAAGAGAGGGGGGAGAGAGAGATCTCAAAAGAAAGGGGGAGAGAAAGCGCAAAAGAGAGGGGGGAGAGAACGCAAAAGAGGGGGGGAGAGAGAGAGCGCAAAAGAGAGGGGGAGAGAGAGCGCAAAAGAGAGGGGGGAGAGAGAGTGCAAAAGAGGGGGGAATAGAGCGCAAAAGAGGGGGGATAGAGAGCGCAAAAGAGAGGGGGGAGAGAGAGATCTCAAAAGAGAGGGGGAGAGAAAGCGCAAAAGACAGGGGCAGGGAGAGAGCGCAAGGGGTGGGACTGCTGTACCCTGCAAAAAATGGCCTGTGTGAACGGGCTTTAGGACTAGTAACTAATAATTGTTGGTGAGATTTTTAAGAAGTTGTTTTCTTACACTGCTGTAAGCCTGTGAATCTAGTTAGTCTGTTCCCCAAATTATTTTATTTTTTTCTATTGACTTCTGTTTGTTTAGTACTATCCTGTTTTGGCTTGAGTTCTGGTTAGTACTGTACCCCTGTTTACTGCCTGCATCCTGTGCATGAGCCTGACTACATACCAGGCTGAGCTTACTGTATACTGATACAAGTTTAACACTTTGCTACATAAATTCCTGTTTATTATTACCTTGCTCATCCTGCTCAACTGTGCCCTTTCTAATCTGCAAATGCTTGCTCCAGCCTTGCGGTCTTTCTTGTGTCCGTTACCCTTTTGCCTTTTTCTCTCTGGAGCTTACATTACCAGATTGTTCCAGCATTGTTGTTCCTTTTCTTCCAGTTGATTCCAAATATTACGTTCTAGAACCACCAATGCCTCCAGAATCAGTGACAATTAAATTTACTAAATTTAATTAAATTAAGGTATTTATCCTGATAAGCATGCTGCAACATTTTTATTTATTTTGAAGCTACTTTGGTGCAGCAAGTGTATTTTTTAGATTCATCATGGAATTGCATTCTATTGTTGGTGTTTGATTACCTGAATGTAATTAAAATCCAAACATCCAGGGGTATTGAGGGAGTTAAATAGCAGTTTTCAGAAGACCTGGCTGTGCCGCCCAATCAAGGCACCTGCAGTTTTTGCAGTCTTGGGAGAGAAGGAAGGCAGCATTCACAAGACAAAGGAAAATACTTTTTCAGCCTTTATCTTTGTATATCAGTTTTTCTGTGACACTTATGTATTATAGCTCCTCCTTTTGATCTAAGGCATTTGGAAACAGGTCCATCTATTTACAATTATTAGCACCAACTCAGGTAAATAGTTCATACCAAAGTATAATTTACAAAACAAAAAGGCTAAATGCTTAATACAATATTTAACATTAATGTAACTTCTTACATATTGACTGTCAATACTGCTAACCATAATGTTATTAGTATGATGCATATTGTACCATGAATAAGCAAAACAGAATTAAACATTACAACAGAATGATTTTGTAAGCTGAAGCCTAAAAATGTTATATTTTATGCTGCTGTCCAGTGATGTCTGTATGCATCTTCTCACAAGCTTCTCATCAGGCATAATATGTGATGGCTTTATTGAGGGTGGTGATCTGTTTTAGCTATAATAGCCAGAGTGTGGTTGTGGCAATGCTGCAGGCAATAATGCCCCTGATGAGAGATGAGCCCACTGGATGTTAGAGTGAGCTGTAAGACATTGTTTCAGTCTGACACCCAACGAGGTAAACTAATAATAAAGAGTTTTCCATTTTACATGGCAGGCTTCACAAACCTAACCTTGTACTATATCAGTTTCTAATTGTCTTCAATATAGATTATAAGATATCAAACATAAAGCAAGGCATAGTTTGCTAACATAATGACAGTATTATGTTCACACAATATCATTGCACAGAGAAGGGAGCATGGTGCAGGCTGGGAGGAAGCTTCATTACTCTGATCACAGAGTGATTGACACCAGCATGCACCAACCCGTACCCATGCAGCGATGGCTGAAGGGAGTGGCAAGGATAGCCCCACTGAACCAAAAGAGTGGGATGAATGAGACATTTCCCTCTGGTAAAAATAAATTACCTCCGCTGATGACCAGACAAAACCACAAGTGACTTAAAGGGATACTGAACCCAAATTGTTTCTTTCATGTTTAAATTGACATTCTACACCAGAATTTTTATTGCTTTAAAAGATAGATAATCCCTGTATTACCCATTCCCTAGTTTTGCATAACCAACACAGTTATATTAATACACTTTTTTACCTCTGTGATTATCTTCTATCTAAGCCTCTGCAAACTGCACGTTATTTCAGTTCTTTTGACAGACTTGCATTTTAACCAATCAGTGCTGACTCCTAGGTAACTCCATGTGCGTGAGCCGTTAGCAGCGGGTGTCAATCAACCCGATCATATAGGATCGGGTGAATCCATGTCCACAGCCTCAGAGGCAGCAGACCAGTTAAGGAGCAGTGGTCTTAAGCTTAGCTGCTGTTTCCGGCGAGCCTGAAGGCTTTCGCAGAAACAGGGACACCAGGGGCCATTCAGCCCTTGATAAATTGGCCCTCTTATGTAGAGTGGTGTTGGGATATTTCTGTGTGTTTTTGCAGTCTGTGAATATCAAAAAACAAATGTATTTTCTAATGCTGCTTATATCAGGGTTTAATGTCAGTAAAAACTGTTTTTTTTTATACAGTTCATATAATATGAACTAATATGTGAAGAGACTGTTTCCATGGGGGATAACGTTTTTGTCAATTATTGTGAAGATAATAACAGTAGGTAGCTTTGTCTTCTGCAGTAAAATGGTCCTGATTGGCTGCTCTACTTAAGAGCAGAGGGTGGAATTTGGCTGTTATAAAACAATCGAAGCAAACAAAGAGATAATGCATTCCAAATATTTTAAAGCTCACCCAGTATGTTCGTTTGTTGCAAGACTGCAGAAAAATCTCTTAATTACAAGGTGTTCACTTTGTCTTTAACTTTAAGGGCAAACTGATGGAGGCTATAAAAACATAGCATAAGGATTCAGGGGCTGGGAAAACAAGAACAAGTAGACCCTCCCCCTTCCTCTACATATTAACCAACCAGTAGTCTGTAGACATCAGTATACATCTAATACTTTGGGACTTGGTTAGGAGCCTGAAAATCAGCATAATTATATTTAAAAATAAGCAAAACTATACATTTTTACAAAAACACTTCCAGATGGGCTAAATAAAAGTATCATCTACAAAAATCTAGTGTGCAATGTCGTCTTAAGGTGCAATTCATTTTCTATAACCTGCAATGCAATGAAATGTCTCATAGCCCCTGTTATTAAATATGGCAACAATTATCTACAAATGCACGCTTCATGATGAATATAGCCATCAGCTGCTTCTGTAATAATAATTCCATTTATACATATTTTCTGCACTCAGACTAAAACATAATCTAGCACTCACATTTGTCTCTACGAATTTCCACTCATTTAACACCACTGAAGATAAACTGACACTAATACAACATTTACAGCTATTTGTTGATTGTTGCTAGCATATAATAACACATAGTACTTGACATATTGACTGCGTGACACTCAAGAATTATTTGAGAACTAGCACATAATTTTATCACTTGATCTACAACGCACATTTCGATACAGTGTACAAGAGGTGACAATGCACCACTGAGCCTTTTAATTTATTAAATACCAGGCGCACATAGATAGTGAAATAACAAGTCTTTCTATGACATTTTGTTTAAGTGCCTGTCTGAATATTCAACTGAATACCATAATTGAGAAAATATCTTAGATATTCCGATTAACATGAATTGTGATTTCTGTATCTGTGTGTTCTCTGGTTTTAGGCTGTATAACTTTCCTAAAAGTAACCCCTTCCAGTCTGTTTTCTCATATGAGAGAAAGAAATATGCAAAGTGAGTAGCTTTACAAAATCTGAGATGACAATAAATACAATAACCTATGGTTCCAGACTTCAAAATTTGAAGACAATAACAAATGTGGTCCATTCTTATTGCATATTTAAATCTTTTCTTAACCATTTCTTCTTGTCCACTTTTTTGTTTTACTGCATAATCTTTTGCTCCATTTTTCCATTTAGCATCTAACATAAAATTCTCCTGGCAATTCGGGCTGCTTCTTTTTCTGATCTAATGGTGTGTCAAAGTGGTCTAAGGTGTACTGGGTAACACTACCATTTGTTGAGACATATAGAGCACTGAATATTTAAAAATTGCATTGTCTTTCAAAATTAAGGATTATTTTAATGGTTGAGAGGTTATATCTGGTGTTACCCAGTACAAATTGGCACCGCCCATTCAGATTATACTTTTGAAACTAAAGAATTATAGATTAAGTAGTGCAACCACATAAATAATCCTTACCCATTAAATCCTTCCAACTGGAATAGCTACCACCCAAAAATGTATATATATATACAGATACCAATTTTTTTTTTTTTTTTTTAAGAAATATACTCTCAAATATGCTTCATTAGTTGCGTATCAGCATGTTCTTCTGTGAAATGTAAATCTACTGAACTTTTAACTTTAAGATTGCTGACTATGGTTTGATTTAGACTGTAGTGAATATAGAGATTCATGGTACACAAAAATTGCAAAAACAGTCTAAACAAATATATAAAATCTATTTCTACTTTAACTAAAAATAAAATTGCAAACCCTATAGTGCTCTACCAAATAGCATACGTCCATAGACCAAACAGAATCTGTAATTACTGATCTCACAGTTAGTACATCTTACCAGTTCCCAAGCAATATAACTCTTCCCAAACCCCCTTAATGACATCTCCAAAATTTTAACGAGTTTATTTGTTTTATGCAAAGTACAAATTGCACATTCCCGTGCCATTTCTACGTGCCATTACTGATATAATTGCCACCCTGTAATACTCATGTTGCTTTTCAGTTGGACATATATCCAAATCTTATACAGAATCCACATCAACTCATAACTTTATATCACATAAGCTGCCTTTAAGTAATTTAAAACTTTCAATTTTGTTCCATTGCAAAGCAGAATGAGGTGTTGGATTACTATACAAATCACAGCCATTACAAGTCACATGTTTTGGTTGTGGAGGAAGGAAATTAAAATGAACTGTGCCTTAGCAATAACAGCACATGATAGAGATCAGTCAAAATTACTTACACAACATTTCAACATCAACAGACACCTCATGCATGTATACGTGTATACGTGTATACGTGTATACATGCTGCTGTACTGCACATGCTTAATTTCATGACAGCTGTATACAATTCATACACTAAACCACCTTGGCTACCCACATGAATCCTAATACTTACATTATAATTTCCAGAAAAATGGGTCTTGTATTCAGAAAAAAATAATAGAATATTCTTTTTCTTGACAAAATGATTCTAGAAATAGATTTGCAGCTTTTCTGTAAGGTTTCCCGGTGCACTGTATTCAGTCAGGCAGTCCTGCATTTTATATGGTTGTTAGGAAAACATATAGGGGCCGAATTATTAAGCTGCAAATGCAGCATTTTCCGTGCGAGCCTTCAGGCTCGCCGGGAACAAGAGTTAAGAAGCAGTGGTCGTAAGACCGCTACTCCTTAACTTATCCGCCACCTCTGAGGTGGCAGACAGCAATCATCCCGATGATTGACACCCCCTGCTAACGATCGATTGGCCGTGAATGTGCAGGGGGCGGCATTGCACAAGCATTTCACATGAAATGTTTGTACAATGATAAATGCCTAGAGCGTATGCTGTCGGCATTTATCGATGTCGGGTGGACATAATAAATCGGCCCCAATATCTTATCTCAGACCTTATCATAAAACCATCTACCTCTTTGTTGCAATCACCTTCTGGTTTCCCTGTATTTTTGAAGAGGATATCTTAACCACTTCGCTACCAGGAATTTCAGAGAAAATTACCAGTGACGTTTTAGCATTTTTGCTATGACTCCATTTAAAAAGAAAAAGAGCCTTGTTTTGTTTTTTAACTTAGATATATATATATATGTGTATATATATATATATATATATATATATATATATATATATATATATATATATATATATAGTAGACATCCCAAGGTATTGAGCTAGGCCAATTTTGGTATATTTCATGCCACTGTTTCGCCACCAAATCATATTAAAAAAAAATCATTATTTTTTTCACAAAATTATTTACATACCAGTTATGCAGCTATAACACAAATTGATTTAAAAGCTCCTCTGGGGTCCATTTTGTTCAGAAATAGCAAACATGCATGGCTTTGCCATTTTTTGGTAATTAGAAGGCCCCTAATTGCAGCTGCGCACACCCTACTACTGGAATTCCTGTCAGTAAAGGGGATCATTTGTTAGCTGGTAACAGTTATAGTATTCTAGCGTAAGGATTAGCCTCCCATCTGACACGTCCCACCCCCCTGATCACTCCCAAACATCTATTCCCCCCACCACCCATACTCTTCACCACCATCTTAGGTACTGGCAGACAGTCTGCCAATATTAAGTTTTACTGTGTTACCTGGAAAGGAACACAAGAAGATCTAGAGTACACCTTTAAGGTGATGAATCAAAACGAAGTAAATCTTCATTTCACGTATGAACACAGCCAGGAATCCCTCACATACCTTGACTTGAAAATAGAAATAAAGGACAATGCCATTGAAACATCAACTCATTTTAAAAAGGTGGACAGTAACAACTATGTCCACCAAACCAGTTGTCATCATAGAAATTGGAAAGCTAACATCCCAAAGGGACAACTTTTAAGGATGAAGAAAAATTGCTCAGATCCACAAAAATGGGAAGAACAAGCCCAGATAATCAAGTCTAAATTTCTTGAGAGAGGTTATAATGAAAATTTCTTGGATCAGAAGATAGAAGAAATTCGAAAAATTGAAAGAAAAGAGCTAACCAAATACAAAGATAAGACAAGTGGGAACCAAAATAACGAGATCCTTAATGTACCGCTAATAACGGAATACAGTGAAAACAGTCATATCATCGAGGATATTTTTCAGAAGCATTGGAATATATTGAAGGATGATGACATCCTCTGAGAAAAACTACCTCAAAGACCAAAATTTGTGTATAGAAGGACTAATAATTTGAAAAACAAATTAGCCCCAAGCATAAAAAAGGTCAAAAAAAGCTGAAATAAAAGACACATTCGGGAAAACAGTAAAAGTTTTTTTCCCCTGTCATACATGCAAAGCATGTAAATGTGGTAGAAAATCCGCGGAATTCCAATCACATAACAATCAAGAAAAATATAAGATCAAGGACCTAATACGCTGTCAAGATAAGAACGTAGTGTACCTACTCCAATGTCCCTGTGGTCTTCAGTATGTGGGACAAACGTCTAGGCCATTGAGGGACAGAATACGTGAGAATTTGCTGTGTATTGAGAAACTCAACAAAGAGACCGCGTTGTACAAACATTTCTCCGAAAAACATCTTGGAGATATTAGAACATTGAAATATATGGGAATACAAAGAGTACCAAAAGATTGGAGAGGAGGCAACCAGGAGAAAAAGCTACTCACAGAAGAATCAAAATGGATCTTTCGTTTAGATTGTCTTTATCCGAGAGTAATAAATAATAAAGAAGATTTGTCCCACTTACTAAATCTTAATTAAGGATATGCTTAGAATAATCATGAAGATGAAGAAAATCAGAGTAACTTATGAGATCTCAAATTTCGACCACTCTTGAAATATAAGAAATGTAAAACAAACCTCGCTTTCCCTATGACAACATCTGAGTTGAGAATTTGATGACCTGGTGAAATTATTTCAATTTGTTCTCAAAAAAAGAAACTGAGGATCCCACATACACTGATGGAAACAATAAAGATAAGAGAATATATTCTTCCTTCAAACCCACCCTGATGAATGATTAAAAGAATCATGAACATTTTTCCTAGTTGTCCCAACCTGACCTGGTGAAAATGATACTAGATAAAATTAAAACTGAACAATGGCATAAGAATAAAAATAGGACTTGTGTGCAAGAGCTCTCCCTTTGTATTTCTTCTCTAACCTAAATGTGAATTTACTAACAGTTGTCCATATTGTACCCATGATTTCAGAGAGCAAAGTCTCTCCTGAGCTCACCTGACATATATCTTAATAATTCTCGATTACTACCATGGAAATGATCATGGATAAATCTAATCTATAATAGTCTATTTCATCATCTTGGTCATCCCACATAGGATGATTAGCAATACAAACTCCCTTGTACATTCAGGTCTCGCATACTAAGATTAAGCTGCCTCTGAGTAATCACTAATAAAAGTGATTCTTAGTAATTAGCTGAAGCAGTGGTAATTATCAACATACACATATGACTCTGATTAGAAGAGGAATAACCTTTGAAAATTTCTTCTGACACTTAAGATGACAATCACCCCCTCCTTAAATATATATACTATTAAATTTTGATGTGTCTCTGGAAATTGGTCTTAAAGGGACAGTTTACTCAAAAAACTTCTCCCCTTTAATTTGTTCCCAATGATCCACTTTACCTTCTGGAGTGTATTAAATTGTTTACAAGTAGCTCCTTTACCCTTATATTGGCATTTGAAATTGTTGATTTAGCATGTGGTATCCCCACCTATTCTGAAAGTTTGTGGCCGCAGGTCCCAGCTATAGATAAGCTTTGTAAACACAGCCAGCAGAAGAAACTACACTCCAAGTGGGATATAGCAGAGATAAGGTAATACAATGTTGATTTTCCATTGTTCTCTCCAAGTACTGGTAATTGTTTTATGGAAAGATACAAGATAAAGAAGCAGGTATATGTATACAGTGTGATACAGTAATGAGATCTGATTATAACTACAAGCTCAACCCATTTTATTAGGTTGTGGCTTCAAAACACAAAATCAGAGCTTTAATATACACAAAAAAACATAAAAAGCTATTTTTCATACATTTTTTCTCTGCAGTTGGTATAAAAAAAAGCAATTATAAACACATTAAGCGAAAAACCATTTTTCAGTATACTGTCCCTTTAATATATTTTAAAGTTAAATAGAAATTGAAAACCAAAAAGTACCGTAAGAACACTTAAGTTTTACATAAGATTCTTGTACAATTTATATTAATACAGATGAAACACCAAGCCTGCTTGCTGCATTGAAATATTGATGTATCACTTTCTTTGGTCCTCTAACATCCTATTACAATGTTGGACAATCAGAAATAAATTTTAAGAAATTTTAATATTGTTGGAGAATCAGAAATATTGCCTTATAATGCTAAATAGATTGAGTGAGTTTCATTAGCACAATGAATCATTTATTGAACCTGCTTTTTAAAGTGCTGGTTGTGATAAACCTCACAAATTTGAAAAAACTATAGATGAGCAATCATAGACGATTAACACTATGAACTATTGATTCATCATAAGCACAAAGAACAATGTATAGGGTCTATCTCCCTAGAAGGTTGTTGTGTTAAAAACTCACATTAATGTGATGGAAATATTTTTATCAACACTCCGTATAAAGTATTGCTAGCACTCTTTGAGAAGATACATATAGCTCACGTATATCTCTCTAGAATGTTGTCGCACTTTAAGACTTATATTAATGTGATGCAAAGGATTATTATGTCTTTTATGGTTTATACACTTTTACTGACACTCTGTATATATAGTTGTCGGCACTATTTGAAAACATTAACACTACGAACCCTCTCGTACTTTGTATATGAATATTCACAGAAACCAATAGTACTTTTTAATTCACTACACACCTCTAAATTTAACCAATCAGTAAGGAGTGTGGGTATACTAATGGTATCCAATGGGCATGCTGAAAAAACGGACAAGCAGACCTGTAAACATAGACATATTCGCTCCTGTTATCTATAATACTATCAATGGCCAATTGTGTGTTTTTTTTACAACACGCCCCTTATCCAGCCAATCCGAAAGACACATACGACACATGAGGCTAACCAATAGGAGAACGAGAATTTAAGCCAAATATTTTTTGTGCAAAAATTGTCCCAAATTTCATAAAATAAATAAGGATGAAACTACAAGATATTACCTGATAACAATTCGAGAAGTAATGTATGATAATTAAAAATTATAGAAACATTAGCGTTACGCGAAACCGGAAGTGGTGAGACCCACTTCCGGTATTACGAAAAATGGTAATCACCAAACAAGGTATATAAAGACCTCAATTATAATGTAAAACCAGTCTTGATAAAGGTCAGTGTATGACTGAAACGCGTCGACTGGTGAGTGACACTCTGGTAATTTTATTCTTTTTAAACCATCTACACTATTATTTATTTTCTTTTTGGCAGAAGGAATTTTATCTGCAGCAAGTTGAATTTACCGTTTGGGTTACTGCTTAGAAGATACATTGCACCCTAATACTGGGAGAAAAACCACCACACATATATTTCTCAACCTGACATTATTCCTGGCTGTGTGATTGTTTCACACTATTCTGAACTAAGCTTTTTTCTTTTCTATTTCTACTTGGATATATTTTTTTTCTCTATCATTATGGATTAAATTTCTTTTTTCTGAACACTGGATTGTATTTGCACAACTGTGAAGATTGCATTTCAACTGTTTAATGTTTATTAAGACAGATTGTAATCACATTACGTACTAATTTGGAATGTTTTATGTTCACACTGTTCTTTGCTTATCGTTTTTAAGTGTTGTTTTTTCACTATTCTCATTTTTGTTTTTTGATACACCATTGACTTTGATACAAAATTAATTTTTGACACACAGTTTATTTTTTATTTTTCATTGAAGTATCTGCACTTTATCTCACAGGCTATCCCTGTTGCAAAACTTTTGGCAACATATTATGAGAAGACATACCAACTAACTACTTAGATATAAGGTTTGATTAACAACAAAACAATAAGTAAGACCACAGTCTCATCACGACCAAAAGTCCACACTTTAACCACATAAATTATTTTTTTACTGACCACACAGCTAGACATCCTACTTACAAGTCAAATCTTGTCACATAAGAACCTCTGTCGATTCCCAAGAATTTGGGCTTTTAAACTTTTTGTAAAAACTTTTTGTAAAATCTTGGATCCTTGATTATTTGTTTTATTTGTTTCAATTGTTTTTATTTTTTTACTCAATGCATCTGTTTGAATAAAATTGACTGCATATTTGATATCTTCTAGACCCTGCCATTGTTATTTGGCGCTTTGATATATTTTTTCTAACTTTATTATAGTGTTGACGATGTTGGGTAGCGGCAGAATAGGGTTAAATTTTTTTTTAGTGGCGGCGATGTCGAGAGCAGCAGAATAGGGGTTAATAAGTTTAATGTAGTGTTTGCGATGCGGGAGGGCCTCGGTTTAGGGGTTAACAGGTAGTTTATGGGTGTTAGTGTATTTTTTAACACTTTAGTTATGAGTTTTATGTAACAGTTTTGTAGCATAAAACTCATAAATACTGCTTTCAGATGGCGTTACGGATCTTGTCGTTATAGGATGTAACGCAAGCTTTTTAGCCAGAACGCAAAACTCATAATGCATGTGCGATTGTGGGACTGAAGTTGCAATACAGGCTAAAAGGCTTGCAGTACAGCTATACCGACAAGACTTGTAATGGCGGCGGTGCTGTTTTAACGCTAAAATGACCATTTTTTTCAGCGTTAAAGACAATCGCACAACTCGTAATCTACCTGTTTGATAGTCTACATATTCTACTTCTTAAACACAAAATGTATTTATTGTTTTAGACTGCCATTAAAAAGTATATTTCTAATCACTTTATTTTATTTTTAACAGGAAACAGCAAGGAACTGAATGTGTCATATATATTTACACTTCTTGCTAGAATTTTATCTGTGGAATCTCTATTTGTGGTCAGGCTGTGGCTGATCATTCTTTGTTTTGCTGATGACATAATACCTCATCAACAATATTGCAAAATACATAACAACAACCCATGATAACACTGAGTTAAGAGCATATTAAAAATGGTATAAACCCAAATGTGAGTTGTTATACAGACTAAATTTAAAAGAAAAATGGATGTTATTATTTACCTTCAATATATGACTTTATTCCTTTTCTTTAGCAATGTAAGATAAGCAATGTCTGGCTCTCCACACTTACCTTTTTTTAGGCTCTGGGTAGATGTCCCAAACGCTCACATTAATACAATGAGTAATCTCAATTTAACTTTAAAATCTGACATTTATCTGTATTTCTTCATATTTTCTTTTCTTTCCAACTACAATCTAACTATTCATGTAGTCATGCCTTCTACTTACTCTTGAAAAATTTTGAATTAATCTCAAAAAAGTGTTCCATGTCTAAATTATTATGGGAAACCCTGCAATTGATTTTAATAAAAAGTAAATGATAAGCCAGAATTAGCCAGAATTACAGGACATTCCTTCCAGCTATGCTTGCTAGCATTTGTAACTGTGCTTAGAGGAATTCAGTAAAGTGATACAGGTTCGGTTATCCTTTAATTTCAACAATATCCAACTTTGAGCTTGATAATAAGTGACAGGTGAAGTTAGACATTTCATTTAATTTGAGTTTGCTTTATGTGATCTAAAGAACTGATACTTTTGGCAGCCACAAAACAGCTTTTTTTAAAGGATATGATATCTAAATCAATCTTTAGATTTTTTAACAAGGAACATAGAAGTATTAAGCTAATTTAACCCTTCAATATCCCTTGCTACTTAAAGACATTGAAATTATTTCAGAGAAATGCTCTAGTCTGGGAACTTGTATTTGTTTTACCTTTACTGGCTTTACACCTTAAAAGATGACTTCCCTGACTTTGATGAAATTTTACTTGGATCTGTCACAGTTGTCATATTATATTCTCTTACAGAAGAGTTCTGCTGTATGCAGCTGCTGATTGTCAAAAAAATACCCATAAACATGCAATTTCCACAAATAGGATTTGCTCAATTAGAGCCCTCTGCACCATGTCTGATCATTTTCAGACACAAGTATTGATTAATCCACCTGTGAGGACTGCATAGAAACATCTCTTAATGAGAATGGTAGTGACCCTTGCACTCTGCTCCTTAACCCTGTAATATACTCTCTCAATTTTCTGTTAAGTGGCCTGGTAGCATTAGAAGAGATGAGACACGTTTTCTTTAACTATTAATAAGATAACAAGTCTGCTGAAAATCATCCCCCAAGATTTTGCAGGCTACTTTAACTCTGAATAGTTTACAGTACTCCTGGGAAATAAAAATATCTCAGGACATAAGGCATATCAAACTTTATTTTTGCATTTTAATTCTTAAGGTTTTAAATACTTTCAGACATTAAACAATTTAAAATGAAACCAGTTAGGTCTCTATATAATAATTCTATAATGATTCAATTTCCTTTGGAACTACTTGTAGGAAATAACAGTCCTATTCCGTAGTGGTTTATTACTTGTCAAGAAAGCTTGGTATCAAGAATTTTAACATTTTGGGACATTTAGGTTGAAACCATGTCTCATTATTTGTGCTGCAATCCACTGCCAGCCTATGCCCATAATAATAATCACTACACATGTGGCTCCCCACAATTCTCTTAATTCATGTGAATTATACCATTATCACCATATTTTATACCAGTAGAGATATACTTAGAGGTAGTAGATTTAGACATGATGCATATTATTCTAATAAAAGATAAAGTAATGGAATTGTAGATGTTTTATCCATTATTATTTATTTATTTATATATGTATTCTTTATATTTTCCTTTCTGCTTTCTACATTGTTAGCCACCTCTATCTTTTTACTTAAATGCCTTCCTCTAATTAAAAATACTATACCTGCTGTACAAACATATAACAGAAAACAACACAGTTCTTTACCAATGTGCCTCAGTCAAACTTGTTTTGAATAAAACAAATACGATTATTCCAATATTGTCATACTTTTTTTGTTGGCACTTATGACACAACTGGATATAAGCTGCACAATTCTATTAGGGATATGACCTGCATTACAATATAAGGTCTAAAAACAATTCCAAAGAGTTTGCTTAATTTCTCTCTATGCCAGCAAGTTTTTGAATATCAGGCTCAAAGAGAGAAGTTCATCAATTCAATAGTTTAATATAATAAACAAGGATGTTTAAAACGTTCAAGCAAGGGACCACATTATTATTATTGTTTAGGATGATAAACACAGTATTACCAGAGTTTAATGATCATATGGAATGTTGGTAAAAGTATTTTTTAAATACTTCTCAGTCTGTTAAAAAGGTTAAAATAGTATTGATTTTTACAGCCAAAGCAAAATATTATAGCTCTCTCAAGACTTCTTAGCTTGTATTAGCCTGCAACTGTATTACTGGATTTTTTATCCCTAATATGTAGTGTCTTGTGCTTATGCTGAGAAAGATAAACCAGCTGATTGCGGCACAATTCTGCTGTATTTGCAGGGTCATTACAAATACTTAAATTATAATTATTTTAGTTAATTATAAAAGAAGCAAATATGCAATGTTAGTAAACAAAAATAAACTATATCAAACCTCACAGCATACACATTTAAGAGCTACTAATGACCATAATATTATCTATGTCATTAGGAACTAGGAGGTGCTAGATTAATAATCTATCCACAAATGGAGAAAAGGGAGGAGACCCAAAAGGGCAGCATAGCCGGACACAGCTCATCACTAAACAAAAATAATTATCATTGGGGTAAAGTCACAGTCACATAAGAAAATTACCAAATGTAAATACTATAAAAAAAATCACAATCTACTATGTAACTATGATACTATGTTACAAAATTACCCAGCATGCAGAGCTTAAATTAAAATTAATCATTTCAAAGCTTTTATATATTTGACTGTTAATTTAAACTCTAGCATAAACATTTGTTTTCTTGTAGAATATATAGGCTTGTAGAGATTTACTTCAACTTGTACTATGTAATATTGACTAAACATAATGTTTTACATCAAACATATCTTACATCCATCAAAGTATATTTTACACAATCATGGATTTTGAGTACACGTTTGTCTATTGTATTGAAGTAAAAAAAAAAAAAAGCACTAAGCATTCTTCAATTCTGCATTTATCACTTTCACTTTAGATTAAATATGCCATTTTTATTTATTACCTAATCTGTTGGGTTACAAAATGTCCTTTGTAAACATATAGTACTGAAAGGCCAGCAGGTAATGGGGGTAAGCAGTAGGTGAAGCCATTATTAGACCTGAGATTGGACCCCTGGCCATGTAGCCTCTCTATAAGCTGATGTCAACATTAGACTCCAAGAAACACATAGCCCCTCTAGAAAATTCCCCATATAAGACCATAGATCAGACTCTAATGGCCCTACAGACCCTCAAGTAGCCCCATACCTACATCAGAACTCAACTCAGACTCAAATGTTCCTTGAATTCTAGTGATAAATACATTACCACAAGGTTTTTTTGTTTTTGTTTTTTTTTGTGAACGTCTTTGAACTGGAACCAAATACCACCCACAACTTGCCTCATTTGGAGGAACCACCCTGGGCTTCCTTCTGGAGAAGAAAAAGCTAGTAACAGTATATATATATATATATATATATATATATATATATATATATATATATATATATATATATGCGTCTGTGTGTATGTACAGTATGTGTATGTGTGTGTTGATTTGTATGTCTGTATGTATCAATATGCATATATGGGTATTTATAAGTTGCCTTATGTGCTGTTTTTATTAATAAAGTTTTCATTTTTAACTCCTTGTGCTGGTCGCCTAGACTTTAGGATTTTATTTAGAGGATGGCTGTCCGCTGTTTGGCTTAGCACCCCTTTGAGTTGGTTTAGCTCATGGATAGTGGGCATGTATCTTACTAAAGCTTTACTAGGACTTTGAAGGAACATTGGAGCGGTGAAGCTTTGTGTGTGTATGAGTGTACATACATACATACAGGGAGTGCAGAATTATTAGGCAAGTTGTATTTTTGAGGATTAATTTTATTATTGAACAACAACCATGTTCTCAATGAACCCAAAAACTCATTAATATCAAAGCTGAATAGTTTTGGAAGTAGTTTTTAGTTTGTTTTAGTTATAGCTATTTTAGGGGGATATCTGTGTGTGCAGGTGACTATTACTGTGCATAATTATTAGGCAACTTAACAAAAACCAAATATATACCCATTTCAATTATTTATTTTTACCAGTGAAACCAATATAACATCTCAACATTCACAAATATACATTTCTGACATTCAAAAACAAAACAAAAACAAATCAGTGACCAATATAGCCACCTTTCTTTGCAAGGACACTCAAAAGCCTGCCATCCATGGATTCTGTCAGTGTTTTGATCTGTTCACCATCAACATTGCGTGCAGCAGCAACCACAGCCTCCCAGACACTGTTCAGAGAGGTGTACTGTTTTCCTTCCTTGTAAATCTCACATTTGATGATGGACCACAGGTTCTCAATGGGGTTTGGATCAGGTGAACAAGGAGGCCATGTCATTAGATTTTCTTCTTTTATACCCTTTCTTGCCAGCCACGCTGTGGAGTACTTGGACGCGTGTGATGGAGCATTGTCCTGCATGAAAATCATGTTTTTCTTGAAGGATGCAGACATCTTCCTGTACCACTGCTTGAAGAAGGTGTCTTCCAGAAACTGGCAGTAGGACTGGGAGTTGAGCTTGACTCCATCCTCAACCCGAAAAGGCCCCACAAGCTCATCTTTGATGATACCAGCCCAAACCAGTACTCCACCTCCACCTTGCTGGTGTCTGAGTCGGACTGGAGCTCTCTGCCCTTTACCAATCCAGCCACGGGCCCATCCATCTGGCCCATCAAGACTCACTCTCATTTCATCAGTCCATAAAACCTTAGAAAAATCAGTCTTGAGATATTTCTTGGCCCAGTCTTGACGTTTCAGCTTGTGTGTCTTGTTCAGTGGTGGTCGTCTTTCAGCCTTTCTTACCTTGGCCATGTCTCTGAGTATTGCACACCTTGTGCTTTTGGGCACTCCAGTGATGTTGCAGCTCTGAAATATGGCCAAACTGGTGGCAAGTGGCATCTTGGCAGCTGCAGCTTGACTTTTCTCAGTTCATGGGCAGTTATTTTGCGCCTTGGTTTTTCCACATGCTTCTTGCGACCCTGTTGACTATTTTGAATGAAACGCTTGATTGTTCGATGATCACGCTTCAGAAGCTTTGCAATTTTAAGAGTGCTGCATCCCTCTGCAAGATATCTCACTATTTTTGACTTTTCTGAGCCTGTCAAGTCCTTCTTTTGACCCATTTTGCCAAAGGAAAGGAAGTTGCCTAATAATTATGCACACCTGATATAGGGTGTTGATGTCATTAGACCACACCCCTTCTCATTACAGAGATGCACATCACTTAATATGCTTAATTGGTAGTAGGCTTTCGAGCCTATACAGCTTGGAGTAAGACAACATGCATAAAGAGGATGATGTGGTCAAAATACTAATTTGCCTAATAATTCTGCACTCCCTGTATGTACACACATATATAGATACATACACCTACATACAAAAATACAAATACACACACACACACATACATATATACTGTATATATATATATTTTTATATATATATATATACATATATATATATATATATATATATATATATATATATATATATATATATATATATACATACAGGGCTTTTTTGGGGGTACTCACCAGTACTGAGTATCTCCACCTCGGCAAACTCATAACAGGTAATATTTGTAATCATTTAAATACACTAGTTTTCATCAGAGGGGGCTGCAAAATACAAACAACATTGTAAATAATGTTGTTTATTTGCTTTTCTCAAAGTTACTGAGCTGAATTTATAAATCAATAATCAATGAGTACCAGCACCTTTTTTTTGAGTACCAGCACCTTTTCTTTTACAAAAAAAGCACTGTATTTATATTTATGTGTGTTGTGTTGATAATGTTTGTAATGCTTCCCTGCGGGCCTGTCACCCAGGCTGCTCTGGGGTTAACTGCCTGGGTTGCTGGGAACTTTGCAGCTGTCTGTCAGTGTTCAGGGCTGTGGAGTTTGCTGTGGCTTAGGATGTGTACCCAGTCTAGTCTGTGAGTGCAGTCTTTTCCTGTGTTTTATATATATATATATATATATATATATATACAGTGGGGCAAAAATGTATTTAGTCAGCCACCAATTGTGCAAGTTCTCCCACTTAAGAAGATGAGAGAGGCCTGTAATTTTCATCATAGGTATACTTCAACTATGAGAGACAAAATGTGGAAACAAATCCAGACAATCACATTGTCTGATTTGGAAAGAATTTATTTGCAAATTATGGTGGAAAATAAGTATTTGGTCAATATCAAAAGTTCATCTCAATACTTTGTTATATATCCTTTGTTGGCAATGACAGAGGTCAAACATTTTCTGTAAGTCTTCACAAGGTTGTCACACACTGTTGCTGCTATGTTGGCCCATTCCTGCATGCAGATCTCCTCTAGAGCAGTGATGTTTTGGGGCTGTCGCTGGGCAACATGGACTTTCAACTCCCTCCAAAGATTTTCTATGGGGTTGAGATCTGGAGACTGGCTAGGCCACTCCAGGACCTTGAAATGCTTCTTACGAAGCCACTCCTTCATTGCCCGAGCAGTGTGTTCGGGATCATTGTCATGCTGAACGACCCAGCCACGTTTCATCTTCAGTGCCCTTGCTGATGGAAGGAGGTTTGCACTCAAAATCTCACAATACATGGCCCCATTCATTCTTTCATGTACATGGATCAGTCGTCCTTTTCCCTTTGCAGAGAAACAGCCCCAAAGCATGATGTTGCCACCACCATGCTTCACAGTAGGTATGGTGTTCTTTGGTTGCAACTCAGCATTCTCTCTCCTCCAAACATGACGAGTTGTGTTTCTACCAAACAGTTCTACTTTGGTTTCATCTGACCATATGAAATTCTCCCAATCCACTTCTGGATTATCCAAATGGTCTCTAGCATACTTCAGACGGGCCCGGACATGTACTGGCTTAAGCAGGGGGACACGTCTGGCACTGCAGGATCTTAGTCCCTGGCGGCGTAGTGTGTTACTGATGGTAGCCTTTGTTACGTTGGTCCCAGCTCTCTGCAGGTCATTCACTAGGTCCCCCTGTGTGGTTCTGGGATGTTTGCTCACCACTCTTATGATCATTTTGACCCCACGGGGTGAGATCTTGCGTGGAGCCCCTGATCGAGGGAGATTATCAGTGGTCTTGTATGTCTTCCATTTTCTAATTATTGCTCCCACAGTTCATTTCTTCACACCAAGCTGCTTGCCTATTGCAGATTCAGTCTTCCCAGCCTGGTGCAGGTCTACAATTTTGTTTCTGGTGTCCTTTGACAGCTCTTTTGTCTTCACCATAGTGGAGTTTGGAGTGTGACTGTTTGAGGTTGTGGACAGGTGTATTTTATACTGATAACAAGTTCAAACAGGTGCCATTAATACAGGTAATGAGTGGAGGACAGAGGAGCCTCTTAAAGAAGAAGATACAGGTCTGTGAGAGCCAGAAATCTTGCTTGTTTGTAGGTGACCAAATACTTATTTTCCACCATAATATGCAAATAAATTCTTTCCAAATCAGACAATGTGATTGTCTGGATTTGTTTCCACATTTTGTCTCTCATAGTTGAGGTATACCTATCTATGATGAAAATTACAGGCCTCTCTCATCTTCTTAAGTGGGAGCACAATTGGTGGCTGACTAAATACTTTTTTGCCCCACTGTATATATATTTAAACATTTAAATCCTTTCCAGGCCAACACGTTGTCTTGCACTATATCACTTTAAATCACTGTCAAAATCATGTTTATACAGGGAGTGCAGAATTATTAGGCAAGTTGTATTTTTGAGGATTAATTTTATTATTGAACAACAACCATGTTCTCAATGAACCCCAAAAAACTCATTAATATCAAAGCTGAATAGTTTTGGAAGTATTTTTTAGTTTGTTTTTAGTTATAGCTATTTTAGGGGGATATCTGTGTGTGCAGGTGACTATTACTGTGCATAATTATTAGGCAACTTAACAAAAAACAAATATATACCCATTTCAATTATTTATTTTTACCAGTGAAACCAATATAACATCTCAACATTCACAAATATACATTTCTGACATTCAAAAACAAATCAGTGACCAATATAGCCACCTTTCTTTGCAAGGACACTCAAAAGCCTGCTATCCATGGATTCTGTCAGTGTTTTGATCTGTTCACCATCAACATTGCGTGCAGCAGCAACCACAGCCTCCCAGACACTGTTCAGAGAGGTGTACTGTTTTCCCTCCTTGTAAATCTCACATTTGATGATGGACCACAGGTTATCAATGGGGTTCAGATCAGGTGAACAAGGAGGCCATGTCATTAGATTTTCTTCTTTTATACCCTTTCTTGCCAGCCACGCTGTGGAGTACTTGGACGTGTGTGATGGAGCATTGTCCTGCATGAAAATCATGTTTTTCTTGAAGGATGCAGACTTCTTCCTGTACCACTGCTTGAAGAAGGTGTCTTCCAGAAACTGGCAGTAGGACTTGGAGTTGAGCTTGACTCCATCCTCAACCCGAAAAGGCCCCACAAGCTCATCTTTGATGATACCAGCCCAAACCAGTACTCCACCTCCACCTTGCTGGTGTCTGAGTCGGACTGGAGCTCTCTGCCCTTTACCAATCCAGCCACGGATCAGTCTTGAGATATTTCTTGGCCCAGTCTTGACGTTTCAGCTTGTGTGTCTTGTTCAGTGGTGGTCGTCTTTCAGCCTTTCTTACCTTGGCCATGTCTCTGAGTATTGCACACCTTGTGCTTTTGGGCACTCCAGTGATGTTGCAGCTCTGAAATATGGCCAAACTGGTGGCAAGTGGCATCTTGGCAGCTGCACACTTGACTTTTCTCAGTTCATGGGCAGTTATTTTGCGCCTTGGTTTTTCCACACGCTTCTTGCGACCCTGTTGACTATTTTGAATGAAACGCTTGATTGTTTGATGATCACGCTTCAGAAGCTTTGCAATTTTTAGAGTGCTGCATCCCTCTGCAAGATATCTCACTATTTTTTACTTTTCTGAGCCTGTCAAGTCCTTCTTTTGACCCATTTTGCCAAAGGAAAGGAAGTTGCCTAATAATTTTGCACACCTGATATAGGGTGTTGATGTCATTAGAACACACCCCTTCTCATTACAGAGATGCACATCACCTAATATGCTTAATTGGTAGTAGGCTTTCGAGCCTATACAGCTTGGAGTAAGACAACATGCATAAAGAGGATGATGTGGTCAAAATACTCATTTGCCTAATAATTCTGCACTCCCTGTAATATAAAAACACTTAACTAAGGTCTCCAGTATTGCTAATTTTTTTAGCGTTATTATTGGAATGCAACACACAACTCACCACTTGTAATATAATCAATGTCAGCAATATCCAGTGAAAGTATAGGGTAGACTTGTGCACCAAAGACAAATTTGCCTCATCTGTAATTTTCGTACCGAATATTCTGGGGGGAAGTCATTTCCCCCGAATATTCGTTAGCAGCAATATTCAATATTTATTTTGTTTTTGTTAAAATTAATGTAAATGTCCAAAGCTACAGATGAAAAGTTCACCTGTAGCTAGAATACTTACCTTAATATGCTCTGGAGAGCACAGTAAACCAATCCTCTTTTTGTCTTAGCAGTGGCCACGCTAACAGCAGGCGTAATGCTCTCAGTTCTCAGGACATGCTCTGGCAAGAAGAGGATCAGGTTGGCATGTCCTCCAGAGAGTATTAACTATTAACCCCTTTAAAAAAATTAAAGGAAACAAATTTATTTATTAAGGAAACGATTTATGTCAGTATTTTTTTGTTGTATTAAATTTTCGGTGGTGCATTTATTTGGATTTTCATTTTGTTAAAACGAAAACCAATATCCAATTTGTATCGTAAATGTGCATTTATGACTAAACAAATGCATATCTCTAGTATAGAGAACACTAAAAAAACATCAGCCGCGCTAACATTCTCTGGCAAAGCTATTTTACCATTTAATTGTATTACTAGATTGTGCACAGGGCTGCAATTTTTTAAATAAGCATCACAAAGCTTAGACAACCTAAATTTTGTTGCAATTTAGTTAGCCCAATGCTCCACTTTTTTTTTTCTTAAATTTTGCTAGATGATTCACAATCAGTGGAATGAGATCTTGTCTCTTTCCCTCTATGTAATACATTTAGGCTGGGTCTTTTGAAACAATGCATGCCAAGATACATTTAATTCACAATATTTCAAATACGTTTTTTAGGTTTCAAATCACCACATTTATATGCTAATATAAATATTTATTTATTTTTCTCGTTTTCAAACATCTTTATCTTTTTTAGTATTATTGTTTCTAAATTAATAGAAACTTATCTACTAAAATAAAAATCACTCTTTCCTAATATACAGCTCAATTTGTAATCATCATCCTTATTATTATTTTATCACTCTGCTTTAAAAGATAAAAAATTAGATCTTCATTTTTCTTTGTTAAACAGATGAGCATGGAAGCAACAAAAATAGCTAAAAACTTGCAAATCTAAAAAAAATGATTTCATTTATGTAAAGATACTTCTGTTCAGAATAAAGAATTGTGTAGTTTTTAAAGATGCATAACACACTAGGGAATGCCACAAAGTATTTTAAGGTGTGAGGTTATTTGTTTTAAACCTTGAGTAATGCATTGCTTTTAATGTAAGCTTTCAAATAAATCAAAGCTGTATTTACTTAAGACTTGCTTTTAACACTTCCAGGAGTCCAGTTAGTATGTTAACACAAGGAGATTAGCTCTAAGATAAAGGCTTCCTATACATTTTTTTTGAGGGGCAGTAGATTGTAAATCACAAAGAGAAGTTAAGCTTTAGACCATGTTTGTAATATAATTAAAACATTTCCAGGTGATAAACTATTCATGTGGTAAATAATATTCAATCCATTAATTTCAGCAGCTTGTTAACCTTAATATGAATAGTAACCAAGCAAGTATTAGATTGTTCTTCAGGGGAATAAGACATTTCCGATCAAGCATATAAGTGAGTGTTTTAAACATTGCAAAAGGTTTTTTTTTGTATGAAATGAGTGATGTGTTTTGAAAAGAAAAAAATAAATAAACTCGAAAGCTCTTGGAGACGTGCTAAACTCTAAAATATGGCATATGTTTTGAAATGTGGTGGTAAATGTTTTTTTGTTTTTTTTTACCATTTTTTGCCTCTTCCATTCCATTAGATAATTAATGTAAAAACATTGCATGCGACTTAGTGTCATTTTTGTTTTCCTTGTTTTTTAAGCTATACTGCTATATTCGAGTTATGTACAAAATATATATGGGTCATCAGCATTTATAGATGGAACTGGAAAGAGAGTGACAAGTAAATTACAGCTAATTCATACCTTTTTTGTTTTGTTTTTTTCATTAATTTTAAACACACTACACATTCATACATACACTGATATGGAACGTAACAATACACAATGCATAGCACACAGATGTGTACACATGCATACACACCATTATGCTTACACATTTGAGTGGTGAGTAGATTGTTATGGTAAATGGGATGAGAATTGAGACAGGAAATGAAAGGGATAGTAAGAGAGGTAGCAAGTGTGTGAGAGGCAGAGATATGAGGACAGAGGGAGAGTCTAGAACAGTCACAGGGAGAGAAAGGAAGAGTGATATATTGAAAGACAAATAAGTGAGAGTAGAATAATGAGAGATAGTGAAAGGGGGAGAAACAGGTGGAGAGAGTGGGGAAGTGTGGGGGCTTTATGAGACAGAAATGTATATGAGGATAGCATAATAAGAAAAAGGAATTAGAGTGCAAAGAGTGAGCAAAAGAGTTCAGGTAAAGGTAGGATCAGATCAGTGGTGATGGAGGAAAAAAGAAGCAGCAGGGTTGCAGGAAAAGAAAGATAATTAAAAGACCATAGTAGATACATAGATGATATATATTTGAGAGTGCTGTCAATGAGACCAAATAGTTACACAAAGCAGTGTGTATTGGCGCAAATCCACTTGCAAATAAACAAAACATTTTTATATGCTGCAGAAATTGCCTGCATATACCACCTATGCTTTTAAATTAAAACTGGGGTCTGGAGCTCCTCAAAAGAATTTGTCAAATGGTCGTCTATCTTCTTCTAAACTTGACATTCAGCCTAGCAAACTCACGGACAAATTCAATAGAAGACGTGGAGCTAAAAGATATTTTGACTCTTATGATCCTACCTGCGGAATATCATGTGAATGCGATCAGGGAATAGGCCGCAACACTAATACACCCACGCATATCCCCCCTCGGATATTCCAGCTATCCGAGTAAAGCAGTATTAACCTTCTATATTCTACTTCATAAAAAAGACTGTGTCAGACCATTGTCAATATGGAGGACTTAAGTGACATCCTAAGGGCTAAATTGGAGGCACTGGGGCAACAAATAGATCATGGATTTGTTGATCTCAGGGGCGCACTCAGGGCAGTTATGAGTCAGCGGGACCTATCGCCAGAAACTCCGGGAGCAGGTGAGGAAGTTACAGGCACACTACGACAGCTGCAGTGTGTAGTCTCGGGTCCAGAGTCAGGCCAGCATATTATGCTGTGTAGTCCAGGCCTGGCAGTTGGATGTGATGGGTCCCATTATACAGAGCAGCTTAAACAATACCCACCTCTGTCTCTCGACTTTAAGAATGAGCCATCATCCTCAGAGCTATCGGTGAGGGATGCGGCCGATCCCCCCGGAGATGATGAGGGGTTTGTAGTTACCCGAGAGACACGAGGGTCGGATTCCAGTTCCTACTCACCTCTGACAAGATCCCCAGTTTTTAGCCAGTCGCAGAGCAATCGCTAATAGGAGAGATGAGTGAGCCACGACCCGCTCTGTTGCATGAACTGAAGCCTGGGACTGACAACCATATGGAGTGTCGAGCCCCTTACAACCATAGAAGAGACATCAGACTTTACCTCATCAAAGATAGGGTCAACAATATGGGCGATCAATGGAGTAACTTTCGCTATGGGATCGGATAGTGATATGCCATCAGATGCAGATGCGAGGACGATTCCTGTCACTCCACTTGCCTTCCTCATATGACGGCTGTTAAGCCTGATGCACTACTAGCGGGACTTATAGTTATTAAGAGCCCCTTAGAGAGTAGTCTACACTTAAACTTTACTCGCTATTTCATAAGATGTTGATGTATTTTAATGTTTATACTTGTTATTCAGCTAATTGTCTCATAGCCCAGCATAGCAGTTACACTAATAGTCACTCTGACGTGACGCTCCTTATTACTACAGCTCGTTATCCCTTGTGATCGGAGGATCCTAGGCTCTCTTCCTACTGATCATCAGGGGTCAGAAGTCAGTACAACAAGGGGAGATATACTTGAACTGTCTCATTAATTTTACTGATATGTTTTTATTGTGCTTTTTCATATCTAGAATGTTGGCGTTATATGGTTAAGGTATACACACGCTGCCCTGAGCTGCCTAGCTGAGCCCTTAATACATAGGAAATCCAACTGAAATAGATAAGCCTAGGGACTGGCAACAGGAACATTATACAAACTACATGAGGGTTAATTCCTTCCTAATATGCTATTCTGCCCTGGGGACATCTATCCCATATATCTCTGTTATGTCCCAAGGGGAATCAGTATGTCCCTCAATACCCTACCCTATTATTCTAATACTCTTAGATAGGGTATGCTAGTAGCCCATCTCAAATCCACCAAATATTGGGTCACTACTTAGGCACATGGGCACTGAGTGAAACCCTTTAGGTTCTCCATGTACTTTAATAACTCCTCCTTGCATCCCTTATAAACATAGGATCCTGACTACCTTACATTTGTATAGTGGTTTTATTAGAAGAATATGAAATGTGGAGTACTCTCTGTTTATCTGCAGTATTGATGGGTGGTACTCCTCCTTCCCTGCAAAGAAATGTATCTCTCATCTCAAATTGCGTGTCATCACTCTAAGTAATTCATTAGTTTATATCATCCTAATAGGCAGTATGTTAAAATAAAGAGATACCACCATATAACTGATATATAAGTTAAAAACAAAACTAAGGTATCATTACAATATATGTCATCTATATTTTTAAGTTAAGTTATAATTTTGATCTTATAGGTTTGTTATACAGCTAGTTATCACGATTCCATATGTGCACTATGTATATACGACTAATTGTTGCGATGTTAATATGGAATTTGGTATATTCTCTTCAAAGCATGTTGTCCTGGAAACGACTTATGTGATGTTTAATTATTATTGATGTATGATTTAATACCTTAATAAAAAAACTTTGATTTAAAAAAAACAACAAAAAAAACTGGGGTTTGTGTCACACAAAACGGCCATATCTTCCTTAGTCATTTACAAACTTACAAGATGTCCCAATGTTGATTGGCCCTAACACTTCCAATATTTTACTTTAATGAATCATTCCTGCTTTTCTCTTTATAATAGAATGAGACAACCTGGCTGTATATACAACTCCAATACACTATCATGACTACACCTGAGCTTGTATGGGGTTCTTTAACCCCTTAATGACCGAGGACGTGCAGGGTACGTCCTCAAAAAAAAGGCAGTTAACGCCTGAGGACGTACCCTGCACGTCCTCGGTGTGGAAAGCAGCTGGAAGCGATCCTGCTCGCTTCCAGCTGCTTTCCGGTTATTGCAGTGATGCCTCGATATGGAGGCATCCTGCAATAACCTTTTACGGCCATCCGATGCAGAGAGAGCCACTCTGTGGCCCTCTCTGCACCGGACATCGATGGCCGGTTTCGTTGGTGGGTGGGAGCCGACTTGGGAGGCGGGTGGGCGGCCATCGGTGTGCCGCATGACGTCAAGGGGGGCGGGATCGGGGGCGCGATCGTCGGGGGCGCGCACGGGCGCGCGCGCGTGCACGGAGGGTGGCGGGCGGGCGCGTGCACGGGGCGGGAGCGGGTGGGAACCGCTACACTACGGAAAATGTATTAATAAATAAGACCCAAATCTAAGCACAAAAAGTGATCATGGAGGGGATCATGGAGGGGTGGGGGGTTGGTTTTGTGTGGGGGGAAGCTACACTACAGAAACTTTTAATAAATGTAAAAAAAACCCATTTTTTTCTTCTAAACTGGGTACTGGCAGACAGCTGCCAGTACCCAAGATGGCGCCCATTAAGTTAGAGTGGGAGGGTTATAGAGCTTTTTAGGGGGGATCAGTGAGGTTGGGGTCTAAGGGGGGATCGTACACATCAGCATATGTAAATATGCTTCTTTTTTTTTTAAAAAAAAAGGGCCAAATACCTTTTATTTTAGTACTGGCAGAGTTTCTGCCAGTACTTAAGATGGCGGGGACAATTGTGGGGTGGGGGAGGGAAGAGAGCTGTTTGGGAGGGATCAGGGGGTCTGATGTTTCAGGTGGGAGGCTGAGCTCTACACTAAATCTAATATTAACCCTGCAAGCTCCCTACAAGCTACCTAATTAACCCCTTCACTGCTAGCCATAATACACGTGTGATGCGCAGCGGCATTTAGCGGCCTTCTAAATACCAAAAAGCAATGCCAAAGCCATATATGTCTGCTATTTCTGAACAAAGGGGATCCCAGAGAAGCATTTACAACCATTTGTGCCATAACTGCACAAGCTGTTTGTAAATTATTTCAGTGAGAAACCTAAAATTGTGAAAAATGTAACTTTTTTTTTTATTTGATCGCATTTGGCGGTGAAATGGTGGCATGAAATATACCAAAATGGGCCTAGATCAATACTTGGGGTTGTCTACTACACTACACTAAAGCTAAAATTACCCCAAAAAGCTCCCTACATGCTCCCTAATTAACCCCTACACTGCTGGGCATAATACACGTGTGGTGCGCAGTGGCATTTAGTGGCATTCTAATTACCAAAAAGCAACACCAAAGCCATATAAGTCTGCTATTTATGAACAAAGGGGATCCCAGAGAAGAATTTACAACCATTTGTGCCATATTTGCACAAGCTGTTTGTAAATAATTTCAGTGAGAAACCTAAAGTTTGTGAAAAAATTTGTGAAAAAGTGAACGATTTTTTTTATTTGATCGCATTTGGCGGTGAAATGGTGGCATGAAATATACCAAAATGGGCCTAAATCAATACTTTGGGTTGTCTTCTAAAAAAAAATATATACATGTCAAGGGATATTCAGGGATTCCTGAAAGATATTAGTGTTCCAATGTAACTAGCGCTAATTTTGAAAAAAAGTGGTTTGGAAATAGCAAAGTGCTACTTGTATTTATGGCCCTATAACTTGCAAAAAAAGCAAAGAACATGTAAACATTGGGTATTTCTAAACTCAGGACAAAATTTAGAAACTATTTAGCATGGGTGTTTTTTGGTGGTCGTAGATGTGTAACAGATTTTTGGGGTCAAAGTTAGAAAAAGTGTGTTTTTTTCCATTTTTTCCTCATATTTTATAATTTTTTTTATAGTAAATTATAAGATATGATGAAAATAATGGTATCTTTAGAAAGTCCATTTAATGGCGAGAAAAACGGTATATAATATGTGTGGGTACAGTAAATGAGCAAGAGGAAAATTACAGCTAAACACAAACACCGCAAAAATGTAAAAATAGCCTTGGTCCCAAACGGACAGAAAATGGAAAAGTGCTCTGGTCACTAAGGGGTTAACCAATGAAAGATGGTCAGTCCTATTTTTTTTTAAATACATATCCACAATATTTGGTTTAGCACACCTTACAAAAATAGAGTTAAGATACATCTTTAGAGTGCTGCCAATGAGACCAAATTATTACAGGAAACAGGGTTTATTGGTGTACATCCACTTGCAAATATAAACAAAACATTTTATTATAATGATCAGTTACATATCATAGATTTTGTCAATTATAAAGTTTTATAATGACATATCCAAATCAATAGATGTCAGCACCTTTGTTCAGACACTGAAACCAAGATTTCAGAACATTATATAGATGTGTATCTGAACTATGCATGCTAGGATTTGGTAATTAGGCTCTGTACTTATATCCCACATTACATAATGACAGCGCCCGGGATTGTAAACAAGCTCACTATAAAGGGACCTCCTAACAATGGTCCCGACTAACTACGTTGAAAAAGGTGCAGAATAGGAGCGCCAAAGGCTAAAGTCTTCTATCAGGGCTAAAATAAACCTGCAAGTGAGTTACAAATGTATGACAGATTATGGCATATATACAGTGTTATGGCATACAGTAAATACAGGAATTTTTCACTTTTTACATTTTTTCAAGGACAGACTATCATTGTGATTATAGAGACACTTATTTTTGCACACTTATTTTTTTATCATATTTATCTTTTTTCTTATTATTTTCTCCCCATTTTTCTGACCATTTGCATTGCTTTGCCCCAGGAAGGGCGCTTATCCACTAATGCACTTGGGTACCCAATCATATTGTAAAACTGTATATATGCCATATTCTGTCATACATTTGTAACTCACTTTATTTGACACTCGTTATTCACACCTGTAGGTGTTTCATATTTAGGGTATTGTTCACTGACTCGTAAGGTCAATATTCTATCTGTTTATGGTTTGCCTGATTGAATTAATTGTATATTAAATTTATTGTTTTTATATTTTTATATTTGCCTTAACTATTTGTCAGACAGGTCACCAATCTTTAGTGGCCCACTGTAATCATCTCTGTTGCAGGTTTATTTTAGCACTGATAGTAGACTTTAGCCTTTGGCGCTCCTATTCTGCAATATATTCATATTTACCTCATAACATCTAAAAATGCATTATAGTATTAACATGATGTGAATGCCATGCAGGTTTTACAATATCTTAGATCTGATATAATTATATTTTATTTAAAAGAAAATGTGTATTACACTGTCACCAAAGAGGCTTGAAAAGGATGAATAGAATAAGAATTCAACTACATGCAAAAGGCTGCCCAGTAAGCTTTATTCAGTACAAGTTCATTTAAAGCTTCATTATTAGTTTACTGTGCAAACTATAACATAATCGTGTTTGTAACGCGTCCATCACCGTCGTCAGTTGCACACGCAGCCTGCAGCGCGAGACAGCTTCAGCTCTCAGCTGTAACATAACAGCTGAGAGATGGAGCTCCTGAAGCTTCAGGCATCTGCCACATATGGAGCCGGAGCGATATTGGATTGGATTGTTACAGATGGTGACACTGTGTGTGTTACCGTCGGTAATGATCTTCTGCTAGTGCCGGTGGGAGATGTTGGGGGAGGCGGGTGGTGGGTGGGTTGGCGGCTCAGCAACAGAGGGGGGAGGGAAGGGAGTGGGAGTGCCCTACTACAGAAAAAAAAGGACAGGGAGGGATAAGGCAGCTACAAAGGGAAGGGGAGGGAGTGGGAGTGCCCTACTACAGAAGGAAAAAAAATGACAGGGAGGGATGGGGCAGTTACACTACAGAAAAGGGGTTTGGGGGTGGGGGGATAAATGGTGATCGTGGGGGGGAGGTGGTGGGACAACTACATTACACAAAAAATAAAATAAAAAAAGAATAGAAAAAAAATAGTTTATAGGATGGTGGCAATAGAGGGAGGGTTAGAGAGCTGTTTGAGGGGGGATCAGGGACAGGGGGATAGGGACAGGGACAGAGGGATAGGGACAGAAGGATAGGGACAGAGGTATAGGGACAGGGAAAGAGGGACTGGGATAGAGGGATAGGGACAGAGGGATAGGGACAGAGGGACAGAAGGACAGGGACAGAAGGATAGGGACATAGGAATAGGGACAGAAGGACAGGGACAGAGGGATAGGGATAAAGGGAAAGGGACAGAGGGATATGGACAGAGGGATAGGGGCAGAGGAATAGGAATAGAGGGATATAGATAGAGGAATAGGGATAGAGGGATAGGGATAGAGTGATATGGACAGGAACAAAGGGATATAGGGACAGGGACAGAGGAATAGGGACAGAGGGATAGGGACAGGGACAGAGGGATAGGGACAGATGAATAGGGATAGAGGGATAGGGACAGAGAGATAGGGACAGGGACAGAGGGAAAGGGACAGGGGAACAGGGATAGAGGGACAGGGACAGATGTATAGGGGCAGAGGGATAGGGACAAATGGATAGGGACAGAGGGATATGGATAGAGGGACAGGGGCAGAGAAATAGAGACAGAGGGATAGGGACAGAGGGATAGGGACAGGGATAAAGGGACAGAGGGATAGGGACAGGGACAGAGGGAAAGGGACAGGGGAACAGGGATAGAGGGACAGGGACAGATGGATAGGGGCAGAGGGATAGGGACAAATGGATAGGGACAGAGGGATATGGATAGAGGGACAGGGGAAGAGAAAACACAATTTATGCTTACCTGATAAATTTATTTCTCTTGTGGTGTATCCAGTCCACAGATCATCCATTACTTGTGGGATATTCTCATTCCCAACAGGAAGTTGCAAGAGGACACCCTCAGCAGAGCTGTAATATAGGTCCTCCCCTAACTGTCATAGCCAGTCATTCGACCGAAAACAAGCCGAGAAAGGAGGAACCATAGGGTGCAGTGGTTACTGTAGTTTAAATTTAAAAATTACCTGCCTTAAAATGACAGGGCGGGCCGTGGACTGGATACACCACAAGAGAAATAAATTTATCAGGTAAGCATAAATTGTGTTTTCTCTTGTAAGGTGTATCCAGTCCACGGATCATCCATTACTTGTGGGATACCAATACCAAAGCTAACGTACACGGATGAAGGGAGGGACAAGGCAGGTACTTAAATGGAAGGAACCACTGCCTGTAAAACCTTTCTCCCAAATATAGCCTCAGAAGAAGCAAAAGTATCAAATTTGTAAAATTTTGAAAAAGTATGAAGCGAAGACCAAGTCGCCGCCTTGCAAATCTGTTCAACAGAAGCCTCATTTTTAAAGGCCCAAGTGGAAGCCACAGCTCTAGTGGAATGAGCTGTAATCCTTTCAGGAGGCTGCTGTCCAGCAGTCTCATAGGCTAAGCGGATTATGCTTCTTAGCCAAAAAGAAAGAGAGGTTGCCGAAGCCTTTTGACCTCTCCTCTGTCCAGAGTAGACAACAAACAAAGCAGATGTTTGACGAAAATCTTTAGTAGCTTGTAAGTAAAACTTTAAAGCATGGACCACGTCCAGATTGTGTAATAGACATTCCTTCTTCGAAGAAGGATTAGGACACAAGGATGGAACAACAATCTCTTGATTGATATTCTTGTTAGATACCACCTTAGGTAAGAACCCAGGTTTGGTATGCAGGACTACCTTATCCGTATGAAAAATCAGATAAGGAGAATCACATTATAAGGCAGATAGCTCAGAGACTCTACGAGCCGAGGAAATAGCTACCAAAAAAAGAACTTTCCAAGATAAAAGTTTGATATCTATGGAATGAAGAGGTTCAAACGGAACTCCTTGAAGGAACTTAAGAACCAAATTTAAGCTCCATGGTGGAGCAACAGATTTAAACACAGGCTTGATTCTAACTAAAGCCTGACAAAATGCCTGAACGTCTGGAACATCTGCCAGACGCTTGTGCAAAAGAATAGACAGAGCAGAAATCTGTCCCTTTAAGGAACTAGCTGACAATCCTTTTTCCAAACCTTCTTGGAGAAAAGATAATATCCTGGGAATTCTGACCTTACTCCATGAGTAACCCTTGGATTCACACCAATAAAGATATTTACACCATATCTTATGTTAAATTTTCCTGGTGACAGGCTTTCGTGCCTGTATTAAGGTATCAATAACTGACTCGGAGAAGCCACGCTTTGATAAAATCAAGCGTTCAATCTCCAGGCAGTCAGCCTCAGAGAAATTAGATTTGTATGGTTTAAAGGACCCTTAAGTAGAACGTCCTGTCTCAGAGGCAGAGACCATGGTGGAAAGGATGACATGTCCACTAGATCTGCATACCAGTGGCCACGCAGGTGCTATCAGAATCACTGATGCTCTCTCCTGCTTGATCTTGGCAATCAGTCGAGGGAGCAGAGGAAACGGTGGAAACACATAAGCCAGGTTGAAAGACCAGGGCGCTGCTAGAGCATCTATCAGTGTCGTCTTGGGATACCTGGATCCGTAACACGGAAGCTTGGCGTTCTGGCGAGACGCCATGAGATCCAGTTCTGGTTTGCCCCAACGATGAATCAGTTGTGCAAAAACCTCCGGATGGAGTTCCCACTCTCCCGGATGAAAAGTCTGACGACTTAGAAAATCCGCCTCCCAGTTCTCTACACCTGGGATATGGATAGCTGATAGGTGGCAAGAGTGAATCTCTGCCCAGCGAATTATTTTTGAAACTTCTAACATCGCTAGGGAACTTCTTGTTCCCCCTTGATGGTTGATGTAAGCTACAGTCGTGATGTTGTCCGACTGAAATCTGATGTACCTCAGAGTTGCTAACTGAGGCCAAGCCTGAAGAGCATTGAATATCGCTCTTAGTTCCAGAATATTTATTGGAAGGAGAGACTCCTCCTGAGTCCACGATCCCTGAGCCTTCAGGGAATTCCAGACTGCACCCCAACCTAGAAGGCTGGCATCTGTTGTTACAATCGTCCAATCTGGCCTGTGAAAGGTCATACCTTTGGACAGATGGACCCGAGATAGCCACCAGAGAAGAGAATCCCTGGTCTCTTGGTCCAGATTCAGTTGAGGGGACAAATCTGTTTAATCCCCGTTCCACTGACTGAGCATGCATAGTTACAGCGGTCTGAGATGTAAGCGTGCAAACGGCACTATGTCCATTGCCGCTACCATTAAGCCGATTACTTCCATACACTGAGCCACCGAAGGGCGCGGAATGGAATGAAGAACCCTGCAGGAATTTAGAAGCTTTGATAACCTGGACTCCGTCAGGTAAATTTTCATTTCTACAGAATCTATCAGAGTCCCTAGAAAGGAAACTCGTGTGAGTGGGGATAGAGAACTCTTTTCCTCGTTCACTTTCTACCCATGCGACCTCAGAAATGCCAGTACTACGTCCGTATGAGACTTGGCAATTTGGAAGTTTGACGCCTGTATCAGGATGTCGTCTAAATAAGGGGCTACTGCTATGCCCTGCGGCCTTAGGACCCACAAAAGCGACCCTAGAACCTTTGTAAAGATTCTTGGGGCTGTAGCTAATCCAAAGGGAAGAGCTACAAACTGGTAATGCCTGTCTAGAAAGGCAAATCTGAGAAACCGATGATCTTTGTGTATCGGAATGTGAAGATAAGCATCCTTTAGATCCACTGTAGTCATATATTGATCCTCCTGGATCATTGGTAGGATGGTACGAATAGTTTCCATCTTGAATGATGGAACTTTGAGGAATTTGTTTAAGATCTTTAGATCCAAAATTGGTCTGAAGGTTCCCTCTTTTTTGGGAATCACAAACAGATTTGAGTAAAAACCCTGTCCCTGTTCCTCCTTTGGAACTGAATGGATCACTCCCATAACTAGGAGGTCTCGTACACAGTGTAAGAATGCCTCTCTCTTTATCTGGTTTGCAGATAATTGTGAAAGGTGAAATCTCCCTTTTGGGGGGGACGCTTTGAAGTCCAGGAGATATCCCTGAAATATAATTTCCAACGCCCAGGGATCCTGAACATCTCTTGCCCACGCCTGGGCGAAGAGTGAAAGTCTGCCCCCTACTAGATCCGTTACCAGATAGGGGGCCGTTCCTTCATGCTGTCTTAGAGGCAGCAACAGGCTTTTTGGCCTGCTTACCTTTTTTCCAGGTCTGGATTGGTCTCCAGACCGTCTTGGATTGAGCAAAAGTTCCCTCTTGTTTAGCATTAGAGGAAGTTGATGCCGCACCTGCCTTGAAGTTTCAAAAGGCACGAAAATTAGACTGTTTGGCCCTAGATTTGGACCTGTCCTGAGGAAGGGCATGACCTTTTCCTCCAGTGATATCAGCAATAATCTCCTTCAAACCAGGCCCGAATAGGGTCTGCCCCTTGAAGGGAATGTTAAGTAGCTTAGATTTTGAAGTCATGTCAGCTGACCCTGATCTAAGCCATAGCGCTCTGCGCGCCTGTATAGCAAAACCAGAATTCTTAGCCGTTAGTTTAGTCAAATGAACAATGGCATCAGAATAAAAGAATTGGCTAGCTTAAGTGCTCTAAGTTTGCCAAGTATGTCATCCAATGGAGTCGCTACCTGTAAAGCCTCTTCCAGAGACTCAAACCAGTACGGCACAACAGCAGTGACAGGGGCAATGCATGCAAGGGGCTGTAGGATAAAACCTTGTTGAATAAATATTTTCTTAAGGTAACCTCTAATTTTTTATCCATTGGATCTAAAAAAAAAAAGCACAACTGTCCTCAACAGGGATAGTAGTACGCTTTACAAAAGTAGAAACTGCTCCCTCCACCTTAGGGACTGTCTGCCATAAGTCCCGTGTGGTGGTGTCTATTGGAAACATTTCTCTAAAAATAGGAGGGGAAGAGAATGGCACACCTGGTCTATCCCATTCCTTATTAATAATTTCTGTAAACCTTTTAGGTATTTGGAAAAACATCAGTACACACCGGCACTGCAAATTATTTATCCAGTCTACACAATTTCTCTGGTACTGCAATGGTATCACAGTCATTCAGAGCAGCTAAAACCTCCCTAAGCAACACGCGGAGGTGTTCAAGCTTAAATTTAAATGTAGAAATATCAGAATCAGGGATTCTCCCTGAATCAGAAACATCACCCACAGACTGAAGTTCTCCTTCCTCAGCTTCAGCATATTGTGAGGCAGTATCAGACATGGTTCTTAAAGCATCAGTATGCTCTGCATTTCGTCTAACCCCAGAGCTATCTTGCTTACCTCTAAGTTCAGGTAGTCTGGCTAATACCGCTGACAGTGTATTATCCATGACTGCCGCCATGTCTTGTAAAGTAAACGCTATGGGCGCCCTAGATGTACTTGGCGCCATTTGAGCGTGAGTCCCTTAAGCAGGAGTTAAAGGGTCTGACACGTGGGGAAAGTTAGTCGGCATAACTTCCCCCTTGTCAGATTCCTCTGGTGATAAATTTTTTAAAGACAGAAAATGATCTTTATTGCATAAAATGAAATCAGTACATTTGGTACACATTCTAAGAGGGGGTTCCACAATGGCTTTTAAACATAATAAACAAGGAGTTTCTTCTATGTCAGACATGTTTATACAGACTAGCAAGCTTGGAAAACACTTTAAATCAAGTTAACAAGCAAATATAAAAAACGGTACTGTGCCTTTAAGAGAAACAAATTTTGTCAGAATTTGAAAAACAGTGAAAAAATGCAGTAAATCAAACGAAATTTTTACAGTGTGTATAATAGGCTAACAGAGCATTGCACCCACTTGCAAATGGATGATTAACCCCTTAGTTCAAAAAACAGATAAAAAAAATGAAATAGACATTTTTTAACAGTCACAACCAACTGCCACAGCAAGCTGTGGCCCTACCTTCCCCAATAAACGACTTTGGAAAGCCTTTGGGCCCTTTAGAGATGTCCTATAGCATTCAGAGGGCCTTTGAGGGAAGCTGGATGTCACAGTTTGTAATTTTAACTGCACTAACTGTAACTTTTATATTACAACAGTGGAAAGCCTCCGGAAACTAGTCAAAATTTAAGCCAGCCATGTGGAAAAAACTAGGCCCCAATAAAGTTTTATCACCAAAGCATATATAAAAACGATTAAACATGCCAGCAAACGTTTTATATTGCAATATCATAAGGGTATTTCCCCTGGGAGTAAGCATGATACCAGTTGTTATTAAATCACTGTATTCAGGCTTAACTTACATTAATCCGGTATCAGCAGCATTTTCTAGTGTTTTCCATCTCTAGAAAAAATTATAACTGCACATACCTGATAGCAGAATAAACTGCACGCCATTCTCTCGCTGAAGTTTTACCTCATCTGTGTAATCCCCTCAGACATATGTGAGAACGGCAATGGATCTTAGTTACAACCTGCTAAGATCATAGAAACCTCAGGCAGATTCTTCTTCTATTTACTGCCTGAGATAAAATAGCACAACTCCGGTACTATTTAAAAATAACAAACTTTTGATTGAAGAAAATAAACTAGCTATATTTAACCACTATCTCCTACAACGTCCTTGCTTGTTGAGAGTTGCAAGAGAATGACTGGCTATGACAGTTAGGGGAGGACCTATATTACAGCTCTGCTGAGGGTGTCCTCTTGCAACTTCCTGTTGGGAATGAGAATATCCCACAAGTAATGGATGATCCGTGGACTGGATACACCTTACAAGAGAAATAGAGACAGAGGGATAGGGACAGAGGGATAGGGACAGGGATAAAGGGACAGAGGGATAGGGACAGGGGGACAGGGACAAAGGGATAGAGGGACAGGGAAGGAGGAATAGGGACATAGGGGCAGAGGGATAAGGATAGAGGGACAGAGGAATAGGGACAGGGATAGAGGGATAGGGATAGAGGGATAGGGACAGGGATACAGGGATAGATGGATAGGGATAGATGGACCTCACTTTAAAAAAATAGACTGCCCTCTGGGCAGGCTTATCACCTAGAATTCACAATAAAAGCATTATCAAATCACATGTTATTGTGTGTTCATGTAAACCAGGGGTGGCATAACTGTGGCCCAAGGGACTACATATGAGTCTCAGCACTAGCTTTAGCGGCTTCTGAGGACTCCCCCCACCTCCCCAGAAATAAGATTATTCTTCCCTAGGAAAAATGAAAATAAAAATGTGTGGTTGGGGTTGCCACACCTCAAAAACTCCCTTTGGAGACAAGAGTAGCAGATAATGAGTACCTCACAACCATATCTAAACCTGCCTCTCTGCAACTAGACATTTTTAGTAATATTGTTCTTTGTTTGTTTTATAGCCTCATACTTATATGCAGTTAAGGCTTCTAAAGTATTGATCTATGGCCTCCATGTGTTAGGAAGTTGGCAATCACTGATGAAAACAAACATTTATTTGTCTAGATGATATAAACATACTTTAGTGCAACTTCTTTATTAACTCTTCAATGTTAGATATTCTAGAATGTGAATATTAAAGGGACATTCTACTTGATCTTTTCTATTGTTTTAGAAAATAGATAATGCCTTTACTACCTATTCTCAAGCTTTGCATAACCAACAATGTTATGCTAATATACTTTATAACCTCTATGTTTTCCTGTTCCTAAGCTCCAGCAGACCGCCCCTTATCTCAGTGCTTTTTAAATCTTGCACAACAACTAGACAGTGCTAGTCCATGTGCACCATATAAATAACATTGTTCTCACTTCCCTGAAGAGTGATAATGGTTACTCAAGAACCAGCACTGATTTGCTAAAATGCATGTTTGTAAAAAGCACTGAAATAAGGGGTCAGTCTGCAGGGGCTTAGGTAATCATAGAAAAATAAAGTATATTAATATGATAGTGTTGGTTATACAAAACTAGGAAATGGATAATAATGTGATTGTCTTTTTAAACAATAACAATTTTAAGTAGACTGTCCTTTTAAAGCAAAATTAAAGAATTAAAACTTGTTTTTCCCTTTACAATGCATAATGCTTCAATATTTGTTTTCAAAGTTTTCATATATATGAATATTTAGTTCTATGCAAAAATATGGCTTCTATTCAAAGTTGCAAATGTTCATTACACAATTATACAAACAATTCTCAAATTACTTATTTTACTTTATTAATCATAATATTAAAAGATATAAAAAATATGTTATACGGGCTAAGGTATAATAAGTATAAGTATAATTTCAATTCTCTCAGCTTGTTTGCAAATGGACACTAAGAAATGCATATTTCTTGCACAATTAATCTGTGATGCATGAACTATAATAAAGTGCTTACTTGTATTTTCAGGATACCATTTAACCCAGTCAACCATTGATTAAAGGCATTGATGCTGCAACTGATCCAAAAAACATTGACTCAACCTAATGACACACTGCACTGGATGAGAGGAAAAATGATCACCTGACGTAATGTCAGCCACATGATAACTTAACCAGTAACTTCTACATAAAGTAATGTGACAAATCAGGGTTTTAAAAGCAAGTCTAACAGATTTGCTAAAGACTACAGACCAAAAAATGCCTTTGTATGGGAATCTTCCAAATTGTAGTTATAGTTTACAGTGGGAAAATTATTTGGATTTAAATCATGTGTTCATGAGTTTGATAGAGCATGCAATTTTTAAACAACTTTCCAATTTACTTCTGTTTTCTAATTTGCTTTGTTCTCTTGGTATCCTTTGTTGACAAGCAAACCTAGGTAGGCTTGAGCAGGGATCAAGCGGCTGATTGGTGGATGCACATATATACCTCTTATCATTGGCTTACCAATGTGTTCAGCTAGCTCCTAGTAGTGCAATGCTGCTCCTTCAATAAAAGATACCAAAAATGAAGCAAAATTGATAATAGAAGTCAAATGTAAAGTTGTTTGAAATTGTATGCTGGATCTGAATCGTGAAAAAAAAAAATTGGATTTCATGTCCCTTTAAGCATGAACTAGTAGCTCATACTGTTAAAACTAGCCACATACAGCTGGTTGTCTTACAGAGGTTTTTTTTCCTAATGTTAACATATTTTGTGCGCTATAAAAAGCCAAGATATCTGCTATGCATAAGTGTTGTGTTAATGCACAGATAGCTCTGAGAGGAACTTGGATTTAACCCTGCTGTTTCACAGTACAACATACGCAATACAGTTCATTTGTGTCTTTATTTTCAAAAACCTCACACATAATCCATTTACCTACACAGCAGTGGCACACACAGTAATAAAAGTTAAGACACATGAATAAAAATATAAATGACAAAGGCATTAACCTAACAGTCATCATTGAGTAAATTCAACATCTTGCATCTGCCTAACATGGAAGATTGATTCAGGATAGATGAGGGATGCCGTGTAAGCATTCATGATGAGCATAGAATGACTTCAAACCATTGTCACATTGATAATGATTGCTCCTAGTTTCTATAACCTGCCTCTTGATTTGGTGCAATCCATTGTACCCAGGATAAATGTTATTCTTCTATGTAAATAACTCTTCACACCGTATCATCTCTAAAGGGAAATTAGAAATGTCTCTGTGGCTCAAAAGAGTGACATCCAGATGAAAACTGTAAGAGGGCAAAAACTGTACATGTGTATTGCCACACCAGGTAATATCAGCACCAAGTCATACTAAGCAAGGAGACTTAATGTTACCTAATATTTTACCCATCTTTCTAGACCCTATCACAAGAGATGCGCATTTGTTTTTTGGACAAATGCACTGTCACAAAAATGGGATTTTCGATTTCATGAACGAAAATGAAAATCCGAATGAATGCTCCAATGACAATGAAAGTAAATGAAAAATACTGATGAAATTTGTCAGTATTCATTTGTTTCCTTTCATTTTTTAAGGGTTTAATACTTACCTTTAGCTGGAGAGCTCGCTAACCCAATCCTCTTCTTACCAGAACCCTGGCCATGCTAACAGGAGGCTTAGCACGTTTGTCTCTAAACTAAAGTTAGTGCACGTCCTGGGAACAGAGAGCCAGGTGTTAGCACAGCCGGGGATCTGGCAAGAAGAGGATTGGGTTAGTGAGCTCTCTAGAGCGCATAAGGTAAATATTTGTAGCTACAGGTGAATCTATGTAAAATAACATTATGAATATTAAAACATAAATGTTTGCTTCAATGTAATACAAAAAATAATTAACATATATCTAGTATGAACTTCAAGGGCAATTATACCTTAAACATACCCTCTATTTTTTAATTAATTTAAAACATAACATTGAAAAATGTAAGCATTTTATTTGGCTGAGTAATATTTTTTGGTCAATTCTGGATAATTTAATTAGTTAAAAATTGTATGTGCATTTTTAAAATTATGGAAAAAAAAATAACACCAGTGTTCAGTTCTAATATTTGCCTTCTGTGACAAAACATGCAGTGACATTTTTGTTAGTTCCATATTTAATGACATTTTACTTATATTCGTTTCAATGAAAGCATCTCAAATAACCAGTTCTTAAAAATCTAAAGTATATAAAATATACATTTCTCTACCGTAAATCCTGTGACACTTTGATTCATGGGTTTCTACTTGATCCTGATATTCTGTTTCTCTAAGACAGTATGAGGTTCATGAGGCAGGAGCCCTCTAACCTTCAATTGACAGATCAATTTGTTTCCTTTTTTAAAGAGTAACTAAGACCCTTTTGACTAAGATCATATGGGATGTCTTTACTAAACACTTTGATTTCTTCTATGTGACTCATTCTATTATCTATTATGGTTATGGTCAAAGTAGTTTTCTCAAATCTCTATGAACAGAACAGTAATGAACAGAATAATGATCTTTTTCTTATTTATGTAATACTCTCGGCTTTACTTGTAAACATCTAGTTGTTTTTTTACATCAGATAACAATAAGTAGTCACTAGGACTTATAATAAGACTTTGTTACTTATTATTTTTCTATGAGTTTTTTCCAGGACATCTATTGTAGGAATACAGAATGGAAGGGGATTCACACACAGTGTATTTATACATTTAAAAAGGAAATGTATGCTACTCACATGTATTGTCAATAGTAGAGGTGCAGTCCCAATTTAGAAGTAGATAAGACAAACACAAGAGCAAAAGTAATACTAAGAGCAAGAAGAAGGACTTGTTAATAGCAAAAGAATTTAGTCAGAAGTAAAAGCTGAAAAGTACTGAACTAAATTTAACATAGCTAAAAAGTCAGCAAAGGATTTTTTAGCTGAAGGATGTCTACAACATTAGAAACATTACTAAATACATAAAAAGTTAAAAAACACGGAGCTGTGTCCTAAGAGTGGTCGATAACAGAACCAGCTGTAGTCAAACTATGCTCAGTCGGAAGTCCTAAATAGACTACCCTTTAATATGAATGCAATGTGTAAATAAAACCCTGACACAAACCAAGCCCCTTGAACGGAGTATGATCAAGTAAAGCAAAATGTAATACCAAGGAACCAATCACATTAAGGCGACATTCATCTTATAAGAAATACATCTTCAATACCTTGTCTAAAAAATCCCTAAGACATACAAACATTGCTTTTTCATTACATTCTTATTTAACATCTTAAATATTTCCAGCGAAACCAGCCATCAAGTAATTTCCATGAGCAAAGATTAATCAGTGGCGTCACTAGGGGGGGGCGGGGGGGGGGGGCGCACCTGGGTAAAATTCAAATGAAATTCAAAGAAATACAATGTTGAGATGCATAGATTATTTTATTAGAGGCTGGCATTTGTGAACATTAGTGGGACTGGGGAAGTTGTAGACACACAATTTTTTTGCCCCTTGAGCCAGTGCTGCAATTTCAACAAATAGTTTTCCCGGCTGCTTTTGCTTGTTTGTACTTTGCTCCTCCCCTGCCCAATTTCACTATGAATGTTGTGGGTGTGCCGTGGGGCTTGCAAAGTTGCGCTGCTAGCCTAAACCTGCCTGCCTATCTGTGCTCACTGCTCAGTGACATGCGGCCCAGGGCTGTGCACTGACAGACTTGGAACAGAGTCAGAGAGCAGAATTTTCATAGTTTGCGCGCCTAAACCTTTTCTTCAGTGATTTATTTTAGAGTGCTCTGTTTATCTTTCATTTGATGTTCTGCTGAGCCAGGGAGCATCTCTAGGCATGAGCTTCATAATTAATGCAGTGCAGTTTACATATTTTGTATGTGTGTGTCTGAGTTTTTGTGTGTCTCAGTGTTTTTGTGTGTGTCTGAGTGTGTTTCCGAGTGTTTGTGTGTGCATCTGAGTATGTTTTTAAGTGTGTCTGAGTGTTTGTATGTGTGTTTGCCTGTGTTTTTGTGTGTGTCTGCTTTCTGGGGGGGGGGGGTGACACCATGACTTACCGCACCGGGTGACACCAACCCTAGTGACGCCACTGAGATTAATATGTCTTTTTTTTCTTTCCCAACCTCATACTGCCTGCTATAGTTTATGAAACACTGATTAAAGTCCAGATACCTCCTATGAGCTGTTTTCCTGGCCCAATAGATGTTAAAGTGGTGGAGAAAAACAAAGGGCAAATAGGCCTACCTATAGTGACACAAAGAATTTGTCAACCATACTACAATAAAAAAATACATCAAACTTCAAAATAAAAAATAATGGGCATCAAAGAGCTCTAGACATCTTCTATTGATGAATATATACAAAGCAAACACATTTTCAAAATGGAACATTAAAGGCCCTTGATGGTGAGTGAGGTTTCCTAAATTTGTATTCAATTTGAAGACTTGATGAAGCACTTTTGTATGGCTTGGTTTTTAATATGGATGATCTTATATGACTAATATTGTTAATCTACAATCTCATGTGCTCTTTTTAATGGCTAATACAAACAAACACCTTTATAGTTCCAAAGAAAGAATAGAAATGGCAGTTCTAAACAACATTGTCATATTGTCTTTGGAAATGCATAATAGTTACAAAAACCTATATTCAAATTACTTGGGACTGGAAAAAGTTTGGATTTTGGAGTAGTTTGGATTTAGAATTCCGGATTTTGGAATTTGTACATGTACTATTTTCTGAAAACTTTTGAACACAATTTCTCTGATATATCAAAGATAAGTACTCTTATATTAAAAGGACATGGACGTTCTAATCTAACTGCATCTAAACAAATCTAAAATGAATTCTACTGCCACAAGACTTACTTCATTAAAGGGATACTAAACCTAAATTTTTTTCTTTCATGATTCAGATAGAGCATGCAATTTTAAGCAAGTTTCTACTTTACTCCAATTATCATATTTCCTTGTTCTCTTGGTATCTTTATTTGAAAGGGCATGCATGTAAGCTTGGGAGCCAGTCCATTTTTTGTTTAGCACCCTGGGTTGCCCTTGTTGATTGGTGGCTTCATTTAGTCACCAATCAGCAAGCTGTACCGAGGTGCTGAACCAAAAAATAGCTGAAAAAATCACATAGCAGAAAATGTTCTATTTATTTACCCCCTTGGTATCCTGTGCCTACTGAGTATCCTCTGTCTGTTATACCAGCCACATCTGCTGTACATACCTGGTATCCTGTCACAGTCTTACTCTCTACACCATGTATTGCACAATTCAAATATCAGTGGACCTTTTTACTGCAACCTACTAAAGTATGCTGTACTTCATATAGGACTTTAGTGATCTGCCTTGGGCCTATGTTCAAGCTTGCTGTTTCTGTGATCTTCGATTTGAACAACCAACTGTTCTTTTGCTTATCATTCAGTAAAGCTTTTAAAAGACTTTTGTTGTTCAGTGTATCTGTGCCTGCATTCTGAGGTCCACACACCCTAACCTTCTCACACTGGGGAAGTCTCCCGAAGGATGATGGGGGAAACCAAATATGGGCTCCTTGCCCAATGTGCATAGAGGGATATGGTTGCTCTTTACTGACAAGGCCAAAAGATGGCCAAAACGATTTTCTGGGGTTGCCATGTTCCTTGTTTAAAAGAGGAACACCTAGTATTTCGGTGCTGGATTAACCTTGATAGTCAGGATCAGACTGATATATACACATATAAACACATAAATACATATGTATATACATACACACATATATATATATAAGTGCATTAGAGACCTTTGCAGTTAAGTAGATGAAAACATGAAAAAGCTTATTCATGCAATATACATATTTAACCCCTTGAGTGCTAACAACGGCTCTGAGCCTTCACAAATTATCTCAGTCAGGTGCTAATGACGGCTCCCACCGGGTCCTACCCCGGTGATCTGGCCTGCATAGTGACAGGCATCGCCGGGGCTTCACGTTACATGTGGTGACGTCACATGCAATGACGTCACTGCGCAACTTTATTGACAATAGACAATTGTCAGTTATATGGAGATGGGGGCATGCTGCTTAGAAGCCTGTATCTCAGGCATCTAAGCAGCTACCCACTGTTGGAAAGGTAATCGCCTAACCTTTCCAACATTATATAGCATGTGGCATCTGCAAAAACAAATAAAAACTGCCTAGAGACCCCAAAAATATATTTTATAAAAATTAACAAATATTTCTTTTAAAAAAGATTATTGGTTTATATATTCTAACTAAATGATTACTGTAGTAATCAGTGTAAATGCAGTGATCACTTAGCTATAAAATGTCACATTCCCTTTTCCAATATGGCCCCTGATATTATATTTGTAATCCCATGATCACCTATCTCATGTGGTTACAGATTGCCAATGGTAGAGGGATGCTTTTTTTTTTTTTTTTAAATTCGTTTTTATTAAAGGAATCAAGTGATCACAACATTTCCATGTTACATAGACATTAAACTCAGCATACAGACAACTGTACAATTGTGTGGGTTACATTACCGCTGTTAAATGTTCAAGAAACAATATTGCAGGGTTGACAGATCTCCTAGGTAGTGTCCATTGTCCATATTTCAGGTGATCACAACATTTCCATGTTACATAGACATTAAACTCGGCATACAGATAACTATACAATTGTGTGGTTTACATTATCGCTGTTAAATGTTCAAGAAACAATATTGCAGGGTTGACAAATCTCAGAGGTAGTGTCCATTGACCATATTTCAAGTCATGGCTTGCGAGTGTACACCCAATTCCTAAAGGTATTTTCCAATTTTAAACAATGTAAATTAACTTAACTATATACATACATACATGTTGACCAAGAAGTCATTAGCTATTTAACCATGAACATCTCTGTGTCTAGGCTGGGCTGAAGGGGATTGGTGAGAGGGGGGAGGAAAGGGGAAGAGCAGAGGGGGGAGTGAGAGAGAAAAAAAAAAAAAAAAAAAAGGTTAAATTGTGAGTTGTCATGTGTGGGTCTGATCCAAACACCCCATTGAATTTAGCGTTTCATTCCCCTCTCCCTCCTAGAATAACATCACTTCGAAGGGTACCTGATCTTGTGCGCTATTCTCCGTATGTCCTATCCCTCCTCCCATATTTATTTGTAGCATTGTTTCCAGATGAGCAAAAGGTTTTAGTACTTGATTACGAATACTTGAGTCCAGCGTGTCTAAAAAGAGGCTCCACTTCCGAAGGAAGGGGCGTAGCCTGTGTTTTGTGTCAAGTTTAACGTCATATTGCTCCACAAAAAGTTGTTTAAACAACAGGTGTTTTAGTTGTGCTATTGTTGGTGCTTGCCTTGTCAGCCATCTCTTGAGAATACATTGCCTGGCTAGTATTGTGTATAGCGTGAGGAATTTGTGTATTTTCTTATGTGCGTCACCCCATTTCAGCATAAAAATCTCTGCCTCTGTGAATACTATCTCAGTCTGTAGGGTAACTCTGAGCCAGTATTGACACTGACCCCAGAACCTCCTAATCTTCGGGCAGGTATAGAAGTAGTGTTGGAATGATGGAGCCGCAGCTCTGCATTTAACACAGCGGTCCGGGATTTTCCTGTCCCATTTAGATAGTCTATGTGGAGTGATGTAATCCATGTGTAGGATCCTAACCTGTGCCTCTCTGTGTGATATCGCCAGTGTCGCTTGTTGTGTGCGTTCTAAACTCTCTTTAATGTCCTGTTTCGTCATTTCTATTGAGCAATTGTTATTGTGCCTCATCAATATGTCATCTAGGATCTGAGACTCTTTCTGTTGTATTAATCGGGTGTAAATGTGGGACAGTGAGAAGATCCCGGCCCTGAACAGCGTCTGCGAGATTGCGAAAGGCGGCGCCACCCAGAACCCCGCCCTAGAGGACTGCATCGACACCACATAGTGGCGCAACTGCAAGTAGGCGTAGAAGTGTTTGTTCGAGAAGTGGTATTTGGCTCTCAATTCTTGAAATGATCGTACCGTATGCTGCAGCGGGTCTAGAACATCTCCAATCATTGTTAAGCCAGCTCTACTCCAGAGTCGGAATGGCTCTTGGTCATTCCCTGCAGGGAAGTCTGGGTTTCCCATTATCGGGATGAATTTTGGTGTGGGTGTATCAGTCTTTAAATATTTATGGATTTTTTGCCATGCCTTTAAAGGATCCGCATACATCATATTGTTGTATACCTCAGATGGAAGCGTCTTTCCACTCCCATAGGGCAGGTAGGACAGCGCAATGGGTGCCACCATTGCTCCTTCAAGTCTAGTTTCACTGAAGTGCCCTGTACCGAGTTGCCAGTCTATGACCAGTCTGGCTAGTGCCGCCCAGTTATATAGTCTGATGTTCGGCAGGCCCAACCCCCCTGCTGAGTATGGGAGTTGGAGTTTTTCCATCGATATTCTCGGTTTGCCTCTTTTCCAGATGAATTGGGACAGTGCTCGAGTGAGTAACTGTGTGTCTGTTTTGTTTATGAGAAATGGCAGCATAAGCAAGGGGTATAGTATTTTGGGCAACACTGTCATTTTGACCAGGTTGACCCGGCCCGATAGCCCTAGGGGGAGATTGAGCCAGTTGGATAACTGGGAAGACAGTTGGGCACATTTCTCCGAGATATTTAGTCTATAGATTTTTGAGGGGTCCCTATGCAGATGAATGCCTAGGTATGTCAGTCTGTCTGCTACTTCCACAAAAGGGAAGTCGTGCGTAGAGTGTGGATGCTTACTAAGCCATAATACTTCGGATTTGGCGGCATTTATCCTGTACCCAGAGAAACTACCAAAGTCAGCAATCGTCTGGAGGATGTTGGGTACGTGTGTTTGTGGAGAATCCACAAACAGCAGCATATCGTCTGCGTATAGCGCAAGGTGGAGGGGGATGCCATTTATTACAATTCCTGGGAAAGTGTGTCTGAGCTTTATCGCCAGCGGTTCCAACGCTAGGTTGAACAGCAGCGGGGACAGGGGGCATCCTTGTCTGGTACCCCTTTGGAGAGGAAAGTCATCCGAAAAGATTCCGTTAGTGAGGATTCGTGCCACCGGTGTGTTATAAATCTTACCTAGTACATTCAAGAATGGACCATCAAAGCCAAATCTATGCAGTGAGTCCATCAAGTGTGGCCATTCTACCCTATCGAAGGCCTTCTCCGCGTCCAGAGACAGCAGAAAGGCCTCCGATGATTCCAGTGCTATACCACTCCTCCTCACCAACCAGTAGTGCTCTATGACATGGAGCACCCTGCGGAGGTTTACCACCGAAGTGCGCTTGAATACAAAACCAGTTTGATCCAAGTGGATCAGTTCTGGTAAGATTGTCCTTAGCCTATTCGCCATAATCTTTGTGAATAGTTTATAATCCACGTTTAAGAGCGATATCGGTCTGTAGGACTCTGGTAATGAGTGATCTTTGCCAGGCTTGGGGATCAATGTAATGTGGGCCGCTGTAAACTCTCTGGAGGGAAGCGCGTCTGTTAGTATCAGGGTGTTAAACACCCTGATGAGTGTGGAGGCTAACTGTGGCTGCAGGGCTTTGTAGAATTCAGATGGTAGTCCATCTGGACCCGGTGTCTTACCCAGGGGTAGGTCTCTAATAGTGTTACTTAATTCATCTTGTGTAATTGGGGCATTCAATGTGTCCCTCTGATCTGAGTTGATTTGAGGCAGTTCCACTGAGTTCCAGAATTGGGCCAGGGTTTCTTTTGGTGCTGATGTCTGTCTAGTGTACAGGTGTGTATAATATTTTTCAAAGCATCTCACTATGTCTTCAGGTCTGGTATGCGTCTTGTCTTTCCATCTCAAAGCAGCCACTCCAGTCTTTATAGTGTGTGGTTTGGTCATGGTCGCTAACAGTTTGCCTGCCCGGCTTCCGAATCTATAGAGTCTGCCTGCAGTCTTTAACAGTCCTGCGGCCGCTTGTTGTTTCGTAAAGGTTTCTAAGTCTGTCTTAGCGGTTATGTATTTATCGTATGTCGTTCTTGACCCAGACTGAAGGTATGAGTGGTAGGCCTGCCCTAGCTGCTGTTGTAAGGTCCTATATCTATATTGAGTTTTGTGTTTTACTTTTGCGACATAGGAGATCACATTGCCTGCCAGTACTGTTTTAGCTGTTTCCCAGAAAAGTGTAGGGTTATCTGCGTGTATTGCATTGTCCGTTGCGTAGTCTGTCCAAGAATGCTGCAGGAATTTAACAAAAGTTTCCGACTTAACTAAGTAGGTGGGAAAACGCAGCATGTTCCTATTAGTGTGTTGCTTAGCAGTTCTCAGTGTCAGCTCCACCGGCGAGTGATCTGAAATTAGTATGTCGTGTATTTTACAGCTATGCGCTTCCTCAGACAGTTTGTTGGCAATCAGAAAAAGGTCTATTCTGGACAGTGTGTGTTTGGCTTTCGATAAGCATGTGTACTCCCTACCCTCTGGGTTATGTAATCTCCATATGTCACATGTATTGGTATCTGTGTTAAACATGTTAAATATTTTAGATTCATACTTGGCTTTATAATTCCTTTTGGGGTCTTTAACACTAAGTGGTTCCAGCCATTGTCTGTCTAGGGTATGTGTGGGGGAGATGTTGAAGTCCCCCCCTATAATCAGCTTAGATCCCATGTGGGGAGCTAGCGTTTTTATTAAGTCTTGCCAGAATCTCATGTCTCTATGGTTAGGAGCATACAAGTTGCAAAATAGGTAATCTACGGTGTCCACTGTTGCCTCAACCAACATATATCTGCAGTTAGGATCTAAGTGTGTGCTTTTTACATTAACTGTTACCCTTTTTCCAAATACTATGGCTAAACCCCGGGTGGCACTAGTGTGTGATAGAAAGACCACCTGTTTGACCCAGTCTTTCTGTAGCTTCTGGTGTTCTGCATCCGTAAGGTGTGTCTCCTGAAGCATTGCAATATCTGCTCCCAACTTTCTAAGATGGTTGAGGGTTGCTTTGCGTTTGATGGGTGTGTTAAGACCCCCCACGTTCCACGTTATTATCTTATGTGGCATGTGTGTGCGTTTGTGTTATGTTTGAAAAAAAAAAAAAAGGGGAGGAGAGGGAAAAGAGGAAGAAGAGGAAGAAGAAGAAAAGGGGGGGAAGGGGAAGGCAGGGAAGGGACAGGAGGGGAGGGGAGACGAGGGAGAGGGGGAAGACGGGGCAATAGGGGAACATTCTGATTTCACCTTGTAAGTAAGACACCAGACCTCTTGCATATCTGTGAGGTGTTAAAAATGTTTTCCAACCCCTTGAGGGCAGTTCTAAATGTCGGTCCGGTTACTTTAGCTGTGTCTCTGTCTGAGAATTGAGATGATTGTCTGTCATTTTGGAGAGGATATGCAGTTCTAGTCCCACATACCCAACGACTCCGCCTCCCCAACCATCTTTGACATCACTTGTCGGATAGTAGTGTTTGCTAGTCATGTTAGGTTTATGTGTTGGTTGTGGAGTCATATTGTCTGTGTTTTTGGTGATATGTTTGTGTGCGTGTATTAAGGTTTCTCCTACTCTGCGGGTCGTGATTATTACAGTAGACTGATTTTCCCCCTTTTTTTTCCCTTCTCTCCCAGTACTAAGACTTCTCCTACATAGCTCTATAAACATTCTCCCAACCTCCCTTGTTAGAGAGCGCACCTTGTGCGTGTGAAATTTCTTGGTCATCCATTCTAAAACATGTGTAAAACAATTAACAATATAATAATACATATACGTCTTACCCGTATCAGTGGTCATTTTTTTTTCCATCCTTAGCTTTGAGTAGCAGCCATATCAGTAAAAACAAAAACAATTTAAAATAATATAAAACATTCAAACATATTATAACATTCAAACCTACTATAACATTAGAGCAAGTTGCAGCATTATAATTAACTAGCACTTTAAAGTTGTGTGACATTACCCTGGAGGTCAGAGGCGACCTCCCTCCATAACAGACCATCCTTGTGGTCCATAGATTTCTTTCTTTCTTCATGTTGTGTTCCAGTACGATTGGTTCAGAAAGTCAGTTGGTGCGCTTTTTGAACACCTGTGCATGTCCACCCATTCCATAGAGGGCAAGTTCAGTTCAGGCAATACAAGAAGAAGAAAAATTATCCTCATTCAGGGTGTTGGCGCTGTTCAGTGGCTAGATAGCTCTTTAAAGCCTGGGGTGAATGGAAAAACTTGGGCCCATGAGGTGTTTGTAGTCTCAGCTTTGCTGGGAACAATAAGGCCACTTGTCTCCCTTGTTCATGTAGCTGCGAACACAATGGTGCAAATTCCTTTCTTTGCTTTGTGACCTCCATGGAGAAGTCCTGAAAGAGGAGGAGTCGAGAACCCTCATATAACACTTCTTTGCGAGCCCTGTAAGCCCTTAGGATTTTAAGTTTTTCCTGAAAGTTCAAACACCTAAATATGACTTGTCTCGGTTTGGCCTTGACCTGCTCCAGGCCTCTTTCCGGGCCTATGTGGTGCGCTCTTTCTACATCTATCGGCAAAATATCAGAGTGTATGCCTAAGAGTTTGGGAAAAGTGAGTGCCGTAAATTCCAGCAGGCCTTTCCCTTTGATAGATTCTGGAATGCCTACTATACGCAGGTTGTTGCGACGGCTCCTGTTTTCCAGGTCGTCTATACGGTCCTGAAGCAACTGTGATTTTTTAACCAGCTGTTTAATGGTTGTGTCAGCTGTTGCCTGTCTATCTTCCACATCTGAGATGCGGGTTTCTGCAGCGTTAATTCTAGAGGCAAATTGGCGCACTTCACAGGTTAGTGTATCTACTCCCATTTGTAAAGAGTCCATTTTTGGAAGGAAAAATGACTTCAATTCCTGTAGCAAGGCATTGTGATCGAGCCCCGGAGGGGTCCCCTGGTCAGCCAGTGCAGGGATATCTAAGTGGGGTTCTGTAGAATATTTTTGCTGCTTTTTATTTTCAGCATTTTTTGTCCTGTGTGACATGTCTGTTGCTGTCGTAGGTGGTAGTTTGTAGAAGAATTTGTCGACTTTCATCGACACTCTCTATCCTCCTGATGTCAGGTTGTATGCAAGTTGTTATTGTACTGTCCACTAGCAGAGCAGTGGGTTCTAGAAAGGTCTGTATTTATTACAGTGCTTGCTCTGTGGCCCCAGTGATTATTGACATCTCTGTTCTGTAAAACTGTTTTATGCTTTCTTTCGTTCCCAAACTCTTGTCAAAGCCAAAAGTGCCCCTCTCCCAACAGTCTATAGTAATCCAATGTGGGGTATTATATGTTAGGGCTGCAGCAGTGGGGAGCAGTGGCTGTGCCCTTTCCAGGGCCTCAGCGATTAATGTTCTTAGCCACTGTGGGGTTTAAGATATTTTAGCCTTTGTCAGTTATTGAGTTTTGAAGTCCCTTTTTAGTGTATAATAAAAGGAGTTTATGTTGATATTTTATCCCCTTTGATGCAGATCTGTTCTTTGTGCTGCTGTGAGTGTAATTTAAATGTGCTAGGCCTCGGCCTCGTGGTGCGCCGCACCACTTTGTGGATTGATTACCTTTCTGTCTGTGGTCCTAGCGATCGGTGTTTGTCTGCTGTACCGGACCCAGATTCAGCCCTCCGTTATCTTAAATTGGGCTTGCGTTGTCAATTATGGCTTTTCTGTGTCTTGGATGCTTTATAAGTACCCCAGACCTCCGCTCCTCAATACTCCGTTCTGCTCTGCCGGGAGGGGGGCTGAAGGGGTCTCCTTCCACCTCTCCCTCTGTGTTATTCCTCCGGAGACTGTATATGTTTCACCCGGCTCCGTGTAGATAGGCTCCGGGTCAGGGTCTTTACCGGTCTGTGATGGAGGCGGCCTATATGGCGGCGCGTTAGGAAATGGCGCCTGTTTTCCTTTTCTGGGCTCCCGGTCGCTGGATCTGATGGATAGGTCCACACACTGCTGTCCAAAGGTCGGCGAAGATTCTCACCTCCCGACAAATCCTTAGAGTGTGGGGCAAAGCAGTAGATAAGGGTGAATTTATATTTATATCAGCTCTGATACTCGGAGCTCTGCTCAGTTGCGACTGCTTCTCAAGCCCGCCTACCGGAAGTCGAGGGATGCTTTTTATGAAAAATTAATAATATTTTTATTATTAGTCTTTTGGCCTGTGTGTTAGGTGAGTAAACATCCTCTTTGCTCAGCTCTCCCCATAGTCTAAAATCCTTTCATTTTTGCTGCTAAAAGCTTATTTTTTGCAGTAAAATCTATATCTTTTATTTCTAGCAGCATAATTTCTTTGAAAATATCTTTATTTTTGTTAAGAGAATTATGGCTAAGCGTCTGATGAGTGCTGAGGAAGCAGCTGAGATTCTTATGAACTTAGACTCTGATTCCTTCTCTGATGACACATCTGCAGCGGAAGATTCTGACAGCATACTGTGGAAGTCATGGGCATAGGGGATGTTGCAAAAACATCTGCAGTGGCCACACAGCATACTGTGGGAGTCAGGGGCATGGGGGATGTTGCAACAACATCCACAGTGGCCGCACAGCATACTGTGGGAGTCATGGGCAGGCCTGTTCCAAGCGACCACTGGACCTCCCCTAATATGGTTCAGCCAGTGTTGCCTCAATTTACTGGCAATTCTGGCCTCTTGGTGGGCACTTCAAATTTTGAACCCATCAACTACTTTCAGTTGTTTGTGGATGATGAGTTATAAGAATTTATTGTTCAGCAGACAGATCTGTATGCTGAGCAATTTTTTCAAAATACTGGTGCAGAATTGAGCTGCCATGCCAGAGCACATTGATGGACTGCGACAAATTTGCAAGAGATGAGGAAATTCTGGGGCCTCACTCTTCTAATGGGGATTGTGCAAAAGCCAAGCATAGCCTCATATTGGTCAAAGCAGTCTACTCAGATGACCCCTATCTTCCCAGCTACAATGAGCAGGGACAGATATATATTACTGCTCAAGTTTTTGCATTATAATAATAATGCAAATGCTCTGCCACGGGACAACCCATAACATGACCGATTGTTTAAAATAAGGCCTCTTCTTGACCATTTATTGGCAAGATTTCAAGAGTTCTATACTCCAGGCAAGAACATATCGGTCGATGAATCCTTGATCTTATATAAGGAAAGAATTGTTTTTAAACAATACATTCCTTCTAAAAGAGCTCGCTATGGGATCAAGCTGTATAAGCTGTGCGAGAGCGTTTTAGGGTATACACTGGCAAGGATTCTGTTCTAGCACCCGCTGGCTGTCCCTCCTCCCTTGCTGCCAGTGAAAAAAAAATGTGGGACTTTCTCCACCTAATTCTTAATAAAGGTTACCATGTCATTATTTAAATTTCTATATAGCAAGGGCACTGTTGCGTGCGGCACAATCCGTGCCAATGGCAAAGGCTTTACGACTCACATGTTCAGAAAGCAAAAGAGAGGAGAGACTTCAGCTTTGCGCTCTGATGAGCTGCAAGCTGTGAAATTCACAGACAAGAAGGATGTGCATCGTCTCACAACTATACATTATGAGAGCACATCAACTGTTTATGTCAGGGGGCAGAGCACTCCAACTATGAAACCCATATGTGTACTGGATTACAATCAGCATATGGGAGTAAGACTGACCAGATGCTTGAACCATACTCTTCTTCTCACAAAGCATATACATGGTACAAGAAACTGGCAGTCCACTCGATACAATTGTCGTCCTGTATCAGGCTACCCAAGGAAGAGGGCTACGTTTCCTGAAATTTCAGGAATCTATTATTAAAAGCCTTCTCTCCTCATGGGATATTCCAGTAACTGGGCCAAGTGAGGAGAATGCAAGGTTGCATGGCCGTCACTTTGCTGAGTATATACCAGCTACTGAGAAAAAACTTTCCTTAGTAGAAGGTGTAGAGTGTACAGTCAGCATGGACGTCATAAAGATACCGGTTACTACTGTCCAGACTGCCCCTCTAAACCAGGGCTATGCATGCCAGAATGCTTCTGTATTTATCATACTATGGAAATATACTAGCTGCATACCCTCACAACCCCAGGAGGCTCTGAAATGCAGATACATGTCCCTGGTTGAGGCTTACGCCTGACCAGCCCAGTTCCCTGGTTGAGGCTTACGCCTGACCAGCCAGTGCCCTGGTTGAGGCTTACGCCTGACCAGCCCAGTACCCTGGCTGAGGCTTACGCCTGACCAGCACAGTGCCCTGGTTGAGGACTTATGCCTGACTAGCACAGTGCCCTGGTTGAGGCTCATGCCTGACTAGCCCAGTGATTGAGTTGCCTCTAGCAAAAGGTACGTATGAAGGGAGATATGAAAGGTGTGTGACTGGCCAGTGATAGGGGTTGTGTTCTGTGAGTGAATAAAGATACAAAAGGTGTGTGTATGGTCAGTAGTAGGGATGAGAGTCTTGATGTATGTAGGGGTGGGTGCTTCTGTGAGTGAATCAGACATGAAAGGTGTGTGAATGGTCAGTAGCAAGGGTTGAAGCCTTGACATTGCGTTACTGCTCACATGGGTATCCATGTGCTAATTCAACCAGTGTGAGTGCCTGTAATGCTTGTGTCCGTAGTGCAAAAGAGTGTTATATTTTTAAACATAAAATAAAATCATTTAGAATTAGGTTAGTCAATTAATAAGGTAGATAAAACTGTTTAATTGCATATACTGTATAACCCCTATATGTTTAAAGTTTTTCAAGGTAGCCATGTCTGCAGTTTAACAGCTGTAGCCACCTGGGAATTAGAGCTACAGTATACAAGGTTTTGGAAAGTAAACCTCTTGACACATCAAATGAGGGGCTGCATGTATTGCTAGCACAAATTTGGAGTGCGTAAGATATAAATGAACATGTCACTTTGCTTAGAAAAAAATATTTTCTAAGCAAAACACCATATTCCATGAATATTTGCGCATGCCACTTTTGTGCTAGAAGTACATATAGCCCCTCATTTGATCCATCAGGGGTTGTACTTTCTACAATTGTGTACTTTATGTACCCTAATTTAACTTCCCAGGTGTCTATAGCAGTTTTAATGCAGATATGGCAACCTTGAAATTCTTATTTAAAATTGTCTTTAAACATTTAGGGGTGATGCAGCCACCTGGGAATTTAAGATACAGTATACAAGCTACACAGTTTTGGAAAGTACACCCCTTGGCGCATCAAATGAGGGGCTGCATGTATTGCTAGCACAAATTTGGAGTGTGTAAGACATAAATGAACATGTCGCTTTGTTTAATTTTTTTTTTTTTAACGTGTGATATTCGCTTATTTTTTGCACACTTCAGATATGTGATACAAATACAAATAAGACCTCATTTGATGCAGCTGGGCGTGTAGTTTCTAAAAATATATACACCGAGATTACGAGTTTTGCGTTAACAGGGGTGTGTTGCTAACGAGCTTTTTTTTTTCCACCGCTCCCTTAAGACAACGCTGGTATTACGGGTTTTTTTAAACCCGGCGTTAGCCGCAAAGAGGTAAGCGTAGAGTAAAATTTAGCTCCACATCTCCCATCAATACCAGAGTTGCTTACGGTAGCGGTGAGCTGGAAAAACGTGCTCGTGCACGATTTCCCCATAGGAATCAATGGGGCAGATTCAGCTGAAAAAACCTAACACCTGCAAAAAAGCAGCGTTCAGCTTCTAACGCAGCCCCATTGATTCCTATGGGGAAACAAAAGTTATGTCTACACCTAACACCCTAACATGAACCCCGAGTCTAAACACCCCTAATCTTACACTTATTAACCCCTAATCTGCCGTCTCCGATATTGCCGACACCTGCATTATATTATTAACCCCTAATCTGCCGCTCCGGACACTGCCGCCACCTACATTATCCCTATGAACCCCTAATCTGCTGCCCCTAACATCGCCAACACCTACATTATAGTTATTAACCCCTAATCTGCCGCCCCCATCGTCGCCGCTACTATATTAAATTTATTAACCCCTAAACCTAAAGTCTAAACATAAGTTTAACACCCCCTAACTTAAATATAATTTAAATAAAACAAAATAAAATTACTACAATTAAATAAATTATTCCTATTTAAAACTAAATACTTACCTATAAAATAAACCATAAGATAGCTACAATATAACTAATAATTACATTTGTATCTATCTTAGGGTTTATTTTGATTTTACAGGCAACTTTGTATTTATTTTAACTAGGGACAATAGTTATTAAATAGTTATGAACTATTTAATAACTACCTAGTTAAAATAAGTACAAATTTACATGTAAAATAAATCCTAATCTAAGTTACAATTACACCTAACACTACACTATAATTAAATTAATTACCTAAACTAACTACAATTAAATACAATTAAATTAAAGGGACAGTAAAGTCATAAAAAATATTTCATGATTTAAATAGGGCATGTAATTTTAAACAACTTTCCAATTTACTTTTATTACCAATTTTGCTTTGTTCTCTTGGTATTCTTAGTTGAAAGCTAAATCTAGAAAGTTCATGTGCTAATTTCTTAGACCTTGAAGACTGCCTCTAATCGGAAAGCATTTTGACAGTTTTTCACCACTAGAGGGTGTTAGTTCATGTGTTTCATATAGAAAACATTGAGCTCCGGCATGTGAAGCTCCTAAGAGCAAGCACTGATTGGCTAAAAATGCATGTCTGTCAAAAGAACTGAAATAAGGGGGCAGTTTGCAGAGGCATAGATACAAGGTAATCACAGAGGTAAAAAGTATATTATTATAACTGTGTTGGTTATGCAACATTGGGGAATGGGTAATAAAGGGGTAATAAAGGGATTATCTACCTTTTTAAACAACAAAAATTCTGGAGTTTACTGTCCCTTTAAATAAACTAAAGTACAAAAACAAACAAACACTAAATTACAGAAAATAAAAAACTAATTACACCTACTCTAATCCCCCTAACAAAATAAAAAAGCTCCCCAAAATAATAAAATTCCCTACCCTATACTAAATTACAAATAGCCCTTAAAAGGGCTTTTTGCGGGGCATTGCCCCAAAGTAATCAGCTCTTTTACCTGTAAAAAAAAAATACAATACCCCCCACATTAAAACCCACCACCCACACACTCAACCCTACTCTAAAACCTACCTAATCCCCCCTTAATAAAAAACACTACCCCCTTGAAGATCACCCTACCTTGAGCCGTCTTCACCCAGCCGGGCACAAGTGGTCCTCCAGAGGGGCAGAAGTCTTCCTCCGATCCGGGCAGAAGAGGACCTCCAGATGGCAGAAGTCTTCATCCAGGTGGCATCTTCTATCTTCATCCATCCGGAGCGGGTCCATCTTGAAGCCAGCCGACGCGGAGCATCTTCTTCTTCCGACGACTCCCGACAAATGAAGGTTCCTTTAAATGACGTCATCCAAGATGGGATCCCTTGAATTCCGATTGGCTGATAGGATTCTATCAGCCAATCGGAATTAAGGTAGGAAAAATCAGATTGGCTGATGCAATCAGCCAATAGAATTGAGCTTATATTCTATTGGCTGATTGGAACAGCCAATAGAATGTGAGCTCAATCCTATTGACTGATTGGATCAGCCAATAGGATTGAAGTTCAATCCTATTGGCTGATCCAATCAGCCAATAGGATTTTTCCTACCTTAATTCCGATTGGCTGATAGAATCCTATCAGCCAATCGGAATTGAAGGGACGCCATCTTGGATGATGTCATTTAAAGGAACCTTCATTCGTCGGGAGTCGTCGGAAGAAGAGGATGCTCTGCGTCGGCTGGCTTCAAGATGGACCCGCTCCGGATGGATGAAGATAGAAGATGCCACCTGGATGAAGACTTCTGCCAGTCTGGAGGTCCTCTTCTGTCCAGATCGGATGAAGACTTCTGCCCCTCTGGAGGACCACTTGTGCCCGGCTGGGTGAAAACGGCTCAAGGTAGGGTGATCTTCAAGGGGTTAGTAATAAGGTTTGATTAAGGGGGGATTGGGTGGGTTTTAGAGTAGGGTTCGATGTGTGGGTGGTGGGTTTTAATGTTGGGAGGGTATTGTATTTTTTTTTTTACAGGTAATAGAGCTGATTACTTTGGGGCAATGCCCCGCAAAAAGCCCTTTTAAGGGCTATTTGTAATTTTGTATAGGGTAGGGATTGTTTTTATTTTGGGGGGCTTTTTTATTTATTAGGGGGATTAGATTAGGTGTAATTAGTTTAAAATTCTTGTAATTATTTTTTTATTTTCTGTAATTTAGTGTTTTGTTTTTTTTGTACTTTAGTTTATTTAATTTAATTGTATTTAATTGTAGTTAGTTTAGGTAATTCATTTAATGATAGTGTAGTGTTAGGTGTAATTGTAATTTAGGTTAGGATTTATTTTACAGGTACATTTGTCTTTATTTTAACTAGGTAGTTATTTGTTCCTAGTTAAAATAAATACAAAGTTGCCTGTAAAATAAATACAGGTATACCTCACTTTACAGCACTTCACTTTACAGCGCTTCGCTAATACAGCGCTTTGTGGAGCTAAAGTTCAACCTCCAAGAATTTTGAAACAGTGCTGTGATCATTGTGAGATTGTGAGAAAAGTGTCTGGCAACATTTTATTATGCTTAGTTCACTCTGTTTACAGCATTATAGTGCAACCTGTGTCTCAGTGCTATAGTCTGACAAATTTTACTACAGTCATTGTCACTATTTTACAGGTACAGTATTTATTGAATACTAATTGAATACTGTGCTATGCTAGTAGTAAACTAAACGTAGCACTATTGCACCCCTAATATATATTAGTTCAAACATGTTTTCAAGTCTTTAAACACACTGGCAATTGAAAAGAAGGCTAAAACTGCATTGTTTCACTTTAAGGCGGTTTTCACTTTACAGCGGGGCTCCGGTCCCTAACCCGCTGTATGAGCGAGGTATACCTGTATAAACCCTAAGATAGATACAAATGTAACTATTAGTTATTTTGTTGCTAGCTTAGGGTTTATTTTACAGGTAAGTATTTAGTTTTAAATAGTATTAATTTATTTAAAGGGACACTGAGGTTAAATTAAATTTTCATGATTCAGATACAGCATGTAATTTTAAACAACTTTCCAATTTACTTCCATTAAAAAAAATGTGCACAGTCTTTTATATTTACAATTTTTGAGTCACCAGATCCTACTGAGCATGTGCAAGAATTCACAGACTATACGTATATGCATTTGTGATTGGCTGATTGCCATCACATGGTACAAGGGGAGTGGAAATATACATAACTTTGTAATTTGTTATAAAAAAATCTACTACTCATTTGATGTTCAGACTAAGTGCTATTGCATTGTCTTGTTATCTTGCATTTGTTGATTATGCAAATCTAATGTGATGACTGGTCCTTTAATTGCAGTAATTTTATTTCGTTTTATTTAAATTATATTTAAGTTAGGGGAGTGTTAGACTTAGGTTTAGGGGTTAATAAATTTAATATAGTAGCAGCGACGTTGAGGGTGGCAGATTAGGGGTTAATAAATGTAGGTAGGTGTTGGCGATGTTAGGGACAGCATATTAGGGGTTAATACAATTTAACTAGTGTTTGCGAGGTGGGAGTGTGGCGGTTTAGGGGTTAATATATTTATTAAAGTGGCGGCTATCTCCGGTCCGCAGATTAAGGGTTAAAATTTTTATTTAAGTGTTTGTGATGTGAGGGGGGGCCTCGGTTTAGGGGTTAATAGGTAGTTTATAGGTGTTATTGTACTTTTTAGCACTTTAGTTAAGAGTTTTATGTTACGGCGTTAGCCCATAAAACTCTTAACTACTGACTTTTAAATGCGGTAGAAGTCTTGACAAGAGAGGGTCTACCGCTCACTTCTTCCAAGACTCGTAATATCGGCGTTAGGCAAGTCCTATTAAAAAGATAGGATACGCAATTTACGTAAGGGGATTTGCGGTAAGCTCGAGTCGCGGAAGAAAAGTGAGCGGTACACCTGTACCTGCCAGACTCGTAATACCAGCGGGCGTTAAAAAGCAACTTTGGGACCTCTCAACGCTGCTTTTTAAGGTTAACGCAAGACTCGTAATCTCACCAATAGTTTTGTTGTCATATCTTCATTTCCCAGGCAGCTAGAGCTGTTTAATTGCTGGCAACAATACATTAAATTTAAAGATTCTTTTTGTTAAGGTCTATCAAATTGATACATCTGCAATAAAATTGTAGAGAAACACAGTGAAATTTTCTCAATTTCTGCTTATTTTAGACAGGATACCTACTGCAAATATTTAGCAACACAGGTTTTGGTGATATAGTTTAAAAAAATAAAATTACAAACTAATTTTTATTGATTGTGGAGTACAAAAATACACTTTTTTCATATTTTATGCTTTATTTTTAAAACCTGTTGAGACATACACATATAATAATGGTATACTTGGAACCTGCTAGGTCTGCTGAAAAAAACTATATGTAGTTTGTATTGTTTATTCACACAAACTTTACTTCTAAAAGTGTTTAAACATAAACTGCAACAAAAGGCTCAAAACTTGCTTAGCGCCCAGGTGGAAAATGGCGTAGCAGCCAAAAGTTTAATAAAGAGTTAATTACATTTTGAGTGAGTATATATATTTTTCAATCAGACGAATTTACTTTAAGCACCATTTTCCAATATTTTTGGAGAATTAGTAACTATGGGATTAAGGCTATTTTTGGAAATAGAAAGTTCTACGATATGTTTGTTACTTGTTCATAATCCTGTAATTTGCCTCTCAAAACTGGGCTATCATGTTAGTTATACATATGATCATACACAAAAGTACTCTCCTTGAGAAAATGTAGTGCCAATGACAGACAGCTAACTCTGACAATTGTGCAAAGATTTCTAGATTTATTATTTGGAACCAACAACTACTAAAGTGCTACTTGAAGAATCTGAGCTTTAGATTTGCCAATTGTCTATTCATTGGTCTGCTTTGTTAGTATAATATACAGTTAAATATAACAACCACTGAAGGCTTATGCCATGTTGGTGTCATTTATCTACCTTGGCTACTGCTCAGTGTTTAGACAAATACAATGGAATACATGTTTGGGAATAATTTACAGAAAACTTGATAATCCTTAGTGCTTTTTTTTTTTACCTGTGAACAAAAGATTAATGCCTTGTATTGGCCATACGCTAGAATTAAAGGGATAGTAAACACCAAAAATGTTATTGTTTAAAAAGATAGATAATCCCTTTATTTACCATTCCCCAGTTTAACATAACCAACACAGTTATAACAATATTATTATTATTATCGGTTATTTGTAGAGCGCCAACAGATTCCGCAGCGCTAGAATACACATTTTACCTCGGTAATTACCTTGTATCTATGCCTCGGCAAACTGCCCCCATATTTCAGTTCTTTTGACAGACTTGCTATTTTTGCCAATCAGTGCTCACTCCTAGGATCTTCACAAGAGAGACTTATTTTGTCAAATCCTCCATGTGCAAATCTTTATAGGCTCACCCATCAACTTGTGTCTAAGGCGGGGTTAAAATTACTCTTTGATACACACACATATATATATATATATATATATATATATACACACAGAGAGAAGTGCACTCACAGGAGCAAACAACCAGCTCAATACCATTGTTAGCATGTTCTCTGGCGATTTACCACCTGGGTGCCACTTCTTTTAGCCCAATAATGCTTTTCACAGAGTAGAACTTTCCTGTAGTATATCAGTCTGATCCCACCTATTACGGTCAGTCCAGCGCCGAAATACCAGGCAATTCCTCTCTGAACAAAGAACACAGCAACCCCAGACGATCGTTTCGGCCTTCATTGGGCCTCGTCAGTGAGGTGTAGCCATATTCCTCTAAGCACACTGAGCAAGGAGTCCACGTCTGGTTGCCCCTTTTTCCCTTAGGGAGACTACATACACACAGAGAGAAGTGCACTCACAGGAACAAACAATCGGCTCAATACCATTGTTAGCATGTTCTCTGGCGATTTACCACCTGGGTGCAACTTCTTTTAGCCCAGTAATGCTTTTCACAGAGTAGAACTTTCCTGTAGTATATCAGCCTGATCCCACCTATTACGGTCAGTCCAGCACCGAAATACCAGGCAATTCCTCTCTGAACAAAGAACACAGCAACCCCAGATGATCGTTTCGGCCTTCATTGGGCCTCTTCAGTGAGGTGTAGCCATATTCCTCTAAGCATACTGAGCAAGGAGTCCACGTCTGGTTGCCCCTTTTTCCCTTAGGGAGACTACAAACACACAGAGAGAAGTGCACTCACAGGAACGAACAACCGGCTCAATACTATTGTTAGCATGTTCTCTGGCGATTTACCACCTGGGTGGAACTTCTTTGAGCTGGTTGTTCGTTCCTGTGAGTGCATTTCTCTCTGTGTGTATTTAGTCTCCCTATGGGAAAAAGGGGCAACCAGACGTGGACTCCTTGCTCAGTGTGCTTAGAGGAATAATGCTACACCTCACTGACGAGGCCCAATGAAGGCTGAAAGGATTGTCTGGGGTTGCTGTGTTCCTTGTTCAGAGAGGAATTGCCTGGTATTTCGGCGCTGGACTGACCGTAATAGGCGGGATCAGACTGATATACTACAGGAAAGTTCTACTCTGTGAAAAGCATTGCTGGGCTAAAAGAAGCTGCACCCAGGTGGTAAATCGTCATAGAACAGGCTAACAATGGTATTGAGCTGGTTGTTTGTTCCTGTGAGTGCATTTCTCTGTGTATATATATATATATATATATATATATATATGAATTAATTAAGAAATGCTCTTAGATGGGTTAATCCAGCACAGACTAATCTTAGCCACAAATAAGCAAAAGTTATATTGTTGTGTAGAAATCACAAAGAGCCACCAGGTCAGATCAGAAAAAAGGAAAGTATTTATTAAATCATAACAATCCTAAACAATAAACTAATGTAAATCTATTGGTTAAAATAGTCAAATAGAAAATATATAATATATGTGAGCAATTTCTAGTACTTGGAAAAATTATGGCCATATATAATTAAATATACCGGTATATACTACACCATATTAATGGGCTTACGTTATTAATATGGTGTAGTATATACCGGTATATTTAATTATATATGGCCATAATTTTTCCAAGTACTAGGATTGCTCACATATATTATATATTTTCTATTTGGTTATTTTAACCTATAGATTTACATTAGTTTATTGTTTAGGATTGTTATGACTTAATAAATACTTTCCTTTTTTCTGATCTGACCTGGTAGCTCTTTGTGATTTTTACACAACAATATAACTTTTGCTTATTTGTGGCTAAAATTAGTCTGTGCTGGATTAACCCATCTAAGAGCATTTCTTAATTAATTCATACTATAGTTTCTGGGTTCCGTGCACTGGAACACCTGTGAGTATTTGATATATCAGGTGTTCCATTACTATTCACTTTATAACCTTTTGGAGCGGGTATACACTTTATATATATATATATATATATATATATATATATATATATATATATATATATATATACAGCAGGTAGTGGCAGGTGCACTCTCACTAACACTTTAATTCCAAATGCTAGGATGCTAGAATATTGGTTCTCAACCAAAGTGACCTCAAGGCCCGGTAAATTTTAGCTAGACATGTCCGGGGCCCAGTAGTTTATTTATTTATATATATATATATATATATATATATAGTTATATATATAGTTATATATATATAGTGAGCAGCAGGGGCGGGCCGATCAGCCAGGCAAATAGGAACTGGGCCGAGGGACCAGCAAGTAGGGGGGCCCACAAATGGTATCTCCACGGATCTTGGTGCATTCCTTAAGCTGGAGTTTTAAGTGGCCCTATCAGTAACTAAGCAAATAAGTGTGGGTTTAGTGGGGGCCCTGGCAGGGGTCTGTCGCTGTGAGGGCCATGGAGTGTGGGGTCTGGCCCTGGAGGTTGGGTGCCCTTTCTCTGGCCCTTAATGTTGGGGATCCTGGTGGATGAGGGGCCTGTTGGGGGCAGGGCAGGAAGGCTACCATGTTTATTTGCATACAATTTAATACATTTTGGTCAGTGTGAGACAATGTTCCTGGGGCCTTGATTGGTCTCAGTCTGCACCTGGTTTGCAGTGGGGTAAGAGTGAGCAGTGGGGGCATGACAGGTCAGGGCCCTCCAGCAGGGCTATCACGGTCCGGTACTGGGCCACGGCCCAGCTGTTGAGAAACCAGGGTGTAGAATATGGAAATCAGGAGACAGCACTCACTGGTCTTGACAATACTGGATTTATTCAGTGACGTTTTGGGGAATACACCCCTTCATCAGACCAGTCTGATATATACTGTGTAAATATATATATATTTTTTTTTAATTTTTTAATTGCCTGTTTCAATTTTGGTTTCACGCAGGTGTGAAACAACCCTTGTGAGAATGTGCTAAAGGTTTGGGAAAACCTGTTTCTCATAGTTTTTCCCCATCATTATCAAATATGAAAATATGAAACAGTTGCTCTGGGTTTATTGCATGTTACTTAGGTGACTCAACTAATTCAAATGGGCGCTCTTCTATTGACATTAGATTTGTTTTCAGATGAATGAAAAAAATGACATCTCTTAATCTGTTTTATATTTCCCATACAATTTTACAGTAAACACCAGAATTTTTGTTGTTTTAAAAGATAGATAATCCCTTAATTACCCATTCCCCAGATTTGCATAACCAACACAGTTATAACACGTTTTACCTCTGTAATTACCTTGTATCTATGCCTCTGCAAATGGCCCCCTTATTTCAGTTCTTTTGACAGACTTGCTATTTTAGCCAATCAGTGCTTACTCCTAGATAACTTCACGTGCATGAGCTCAATGTTATCTATATGAAACACATGAACTAATGCCCTCTAGTGGTGAAAAACTGTCAAAATGAATTTAGATTACAGACGGCCTTCAAGGTCTAAGAAATTAGCATATGAACCTCCTAGGTTTAGCTTTCAACTAAGAATACCAAGAGAACAAAGTAAAATTGGTGATAAAAGTAAATTGGAAAGTTGTTTAAAATTACATGCCCTATTTGAATCATGAAAGTTTTTTTGGACTTGACTGTCCCTTTAAAAGCTTTCTAAGCAAAAATTGGAACTTAAAATATCTCAACCGTGTTAACATATTCCCCCATAGACTTCAATAGAGTGTGAAACACCCATACTCATGCAAAACCAATCACGTTTAACCAAGTGCATTAACCAGACATGAAATATGAATATTTCAAATTCCAATATTATTATTATTATTATCAGGTATTTGTAGAGCGCCAACAGATTCCTCAGCGCTGTAAACATAGTCGGTATACAGGATAGCTTTTGAAGGGATCAAGTGGGTAGAGGGCCCTGCAGAGAGTTTCACTGTTGTAGTAGGCTCTTATGAAGGCAATCTGCAAACAGCTGGGCTCATAGGCTTACATTCTAAGGGGTTTAAGGGGAAAGCAATGGAGTTAGGAAAGGTTAGTGTTGGTTGTAAGCATCCCTGAATAGTAGAGTTTTTAGGGAGCACTTGAAGCTGTTAAAACTAGGGGAGAGTCTTGTGGAGCAAGACAGGGAGTTCCACAAGATGGGGGCCAGTCTGGAGAAGTCCTGTAAACAGGAATGTGAGGAAGTAACAAGAGAGGAGGAGAGGAGGAGATCCTAAGCTGATCGAAGGGGATGGGAGGGAGAGTATCTGGAGACAAGTTCTAAAATGTAGGGGGGAGCAGTGTAGTTGATAGCTTTGTATGTCAGAGTGAGGATTTTGTGTTTAATCCTAGAGGCAAGAGGAAGCCAGTGAAGGTATTGGCAGAGAGGTGCACAGATGAAGAGCGACGAGTAAGGAAGATGAGCCTGGCAGAGGCATTCATAATGGATTGTAAAGGAGCTATGCGGCAGCTAGGTAGGCCAGAGAGGACGTAGTTGCAGTAGTCGAAACGGGAAAGGATGAGAGAGTGGATTAAAATCTTAGTTGTATCTTGTGTAAGGAAATGTCTAATTTTAGAGATGTTTTTTAAGGTGGAAGCGGCAGGCTTTAGCCAAGGACTGAATGTGAGGAGTGAAGGAAAGATCTGAGTCAAGTCTGACCCCAAGACATCGGGCATGCGGGGTAGGAGAAATGATGGAATTATCAACAGTTATATAAATTTTGGGGGTGGAGACATTGGAAGAAGGGGGAAAAATAAGGAGTTCAGTTTTGGAGAGATTTAGCTTAAGGTAGTGAGAGGACATCCAAGATGAGATATGAGAAAGACAGTTAGTGACACAAGTTAGTAAGGAAGGAGGTAGGTCTGGTGCAGAGAGGTAGATTTGGGTGTCATCTGCATACAAATGATATTGAAACCCATGGGACTTTATTAAGGAACCTAATGATGACGTGTAGATTGAAAAGAGATGGGGCTTGAGGACAGAGCCTTGAAGTACCCCAACAGAAAGTGGAAACGGGGCAGAGGATGCTCTGGAGAAGGCTACTTTAAATGTATGGTTAGTCAGATAGGAAGAGAACCATGAGAGAGCTGTGTCGCAGATGCCAAAGGATTTGAGGGTTTAGAGCAGAAGAGGGTGGTCAATAGTGTCAAAGGAGGATAAGCAGAGAGAAGTGGCCTTTGGATTTTGCTGTAAGTAGGTCGTTGGTAACCTTGACAATTGGGGTCAAGGGGACAGGTAGTGAGGTGGGAGGACAGTATAAGGGCAGAAACGTCATCCTCGTTAACAGGGGCAAAAGAGCTGCATTTTTGGAAAATTGGGTTTTGGATGATTGTGAGCTTTTGAGGGGTGGGAGATTGGTAGTATGTTGAGAGCTGATTTCACTTCTGATGGAGTCAATTTTGTTATTGAAGTGGCTGGCAAAATCTTGAGCTGAAACAGAGGTTGTATTAGGAGGTGGGGGTGGGCGGAGAAGAGTATTGAATGTGGAGAACAGACGTTTTGGGTTAGAGGAAAGAGTAGAGATGAGATTAGAGAAGTATTGTTGCTTATAGAGATTAAGGGCAGAATAGTAGGAGTTCAGGATGAACTTGTAGTGAAGAAAGTCAGCTGAACTCTGAGATTTCCTCCAGTGTCGCTCAGCAGTACGGGAACATCTGCGTAGGTACTGTGTCAGAGGAGTATGCCAGGGCTGAGGATGAGAGTGTGGTTTCTGTGCTATGGTTGGAGGGGCCATATTGTCAATAACCGATATAAGGGTGGAGTTATATTGGCAGATAGATTGGTCAGGGCAGGAAAAGGAGGTGATGGATGAGAGGAGAGGTTTGAGAGAGCTAGCAAGCTGTTGCAGATCTAATGACTTATTGCTTCTGTGAAGTTTGGTGTGAGGGGTAGAAGGAGGGGGAGTTGTAGGTAGGGAAGTGGTGTTGCAAGTTAGGAGATGATGGTCAGAGAGAATATTCCTCACATAGCAGAATATGTTCTATGCATTCATATATATAATATATATATATATATATATATATATATATATATATACAAGGGAAAAAGATGCACTCACAGGACTTATTCAAACAGTGTGTCCAAAATTAATTTTAATTACATTTTTGACACACTGTTTAATTAAGTCCTGTGAGTGCATATTTTTTGCTTCATATACACTGCATATTTGCGCCTAGGCAGTTGGCCCAGGAGGGTGGATTAACTTTGAGGAGTATATATATATATATATATATATATATATATATATATATATATATATATATATATATATATGTGTGTGTGTGTGTGTGTGTGTGTGTGTCAAGGAGGTCCTTAACTTGCGCTGTGTATAATGCAAATAGTTAATCTGCTTGTATAATTTCACCTGGTGTATTTCAATAGCTGCTAAGTATGGAAGTTCCACTATCACCAATGGAACAGAGGGATGAAAATTGTAGTTGTAGATTCCAGATATCAGCGCTTATACGGCGAGATTACGAGTTTTGCGTTAGCCTTAAAAAGCAGCGTTCAGAGGTCTCAACGCTGCTTTTTAACGCCTGCTGATATTACGAGTCTGGCAGGTACAGGTGTACCACTCAATGTTCTTCCGCGACTCGAGGCTACCACAAATCCCCTTACGTCAATTGCGTATCCTATCTTTTTAATGGGATTTGCCTAACGCTGGTATTATGAGTCTTGGAGAAAGTGAGCGGTAGAGCCTCTACCTCCAAGACTCTTACCGCATTTAAAAGTCAGTAGTTAAGAGTTTTATGGGCTAACGCCGGAACATAAAGCTCTGAACTACAGTGCTACAAAGTACACTAACACCCATAAACTACCTATTAACCCCTAAACCGAGCCCCCCACATCGCAAACACTATAATAAAATTAACGAAGGGGTGACGATCCTAGCAACTTCCAAATCTTACAGTGCTAAACCGGAATTGAATCCGGTAGGTAAAGGTCAGTTCCTCAAGAGAAGCGGAGAGCCGTAGTCGTGGCGAAACCAAGCCACTGGGTAATGAGTTCAAAGTGAAAAAAGGCAGGCTCTGCACACAGGAATACAGATAAAAAGATTTTTAATGAAAAAGATTAAAAAATACAAAAAGCAGCAACATACGCTGAGTGCACAGACAAAAAAAGTGAACAAGGCAGGTAGACAAACTGACACTGATGTCTGACTAGTTTCACGTCTTCCCACGACGCTTATTCATAGACATATGGGATGTGGTAGGTGGATACTTTAAAAAGGGGAAGCCAGCTCATGATTGGTAAATCAGTATACTCTTTTTAAGCCCACAGCTGCTTCTTATATAGACCTTAATTAAACCACCTATACTACACACCCATTGATATAAGTTAAAAACAAAAAGAACCTAGCGTAAATAAACATTACAATATATGTTGCAAAGAGACATAATAAGAGTGTTAATAAATGTCTAACATGCATAAGTTTCACCATAAAAACATATACATAAATAAATTAATACCACCTATATGTATGATAATATATGAAAAAGGGGCAAAATAAATAACATACAAAAAATATTCAAGAAATAATGAAAAAAACAGAAAAAATAAACATTGATACAAAAACTATTAGATGTCAATAAAATAATTGATGTCTCAATCACGATTCATACCAGATGGGGAACAAGTATGCAACTTAAGCATCCAAAACAACTCTTTCTTTTCCAGTATTTTGAATTTGTTTCCTCCTCTAATGTGAATAGTGGCAACATCAATTATTTTTATGTTCATATTTGCTACATTGGAAAAGTGATATCCATTGAAATGACTGGCAACTGCTGAACTTTTATTGTAATTCTTGACATCCCTAGTCTGTTCATTAAACCTTTCACGGATCTCCCTGGAGGTTTGACCTGTGTATTGCAACTGACATAAGTTATAAGTAAGCAAGTAAACCACAAAAGTGGTGCCACAGTTTGCATAAAAGTGTGTATTATAAACATCTCCTGTGCTACTACTAGAGAACTGACTACCCTCCTGTATATGTGCACACATATGGCAGTTACGTTTTCCACATCTGAAATAGCCAGTTTTATATAGCCAATTTTGTTTATGACTGTTACTTCTAGTTAATAAACTTGGGCTTAGATTTGGAGTTTTGCGGCCAAAGGGGTGCGTTAGCTACGCTTGTTTTTTTCTGGCCGCACCTTTTAAATACCGCTGGTATTTAGAGTTCACAGAAGGGCTGCGTTAGGCTCCAAAAAGGGAGCGTATAGCATAATTTACCGCCACTGCAACTCTCAATACCAGCGGTGCTTACGGACGCGGCCAGCTTAAAAAACGTGCTCATGCACGATTCCCCCATAAAACAATGGGGCATTTTGAGCCGAAAAAAAACCTAACACCTGCAAAAAAGCAGCGTTCAGCTCCTAACGCAGCCCCATTGTTTCCTATGGGGAAACACTTCCTATGTCTGCACCTAACACCCTAACATGTACCCCGAGTCTAAACACCCCTAACCTTATACTTATTAACCCCTAATCTGCCGCCCGCACTATCGCTGACACCTGCATATTTCTTTTAACCCCTAATCTGCCGCTCCGTACACTGCCGCAACCTACGTTATCCCTATGAACCCCTAATCTGCTGCCCCTAACACCGCCAACCCCTATATTATATTTATTAACCCCTAATCTGCCGCCCCCAACGTCGCCTCCACCTACCTACAATTATTAACCCTTAATCTGCCGACCGGACCTCACCGCTACTATAATAAATGTATTAACCCCTAATCCGCCTCACTCCCGCCTCAATAACCCTATAAGAAATATTATTAACCCCTAATCTGTCCTTCCTAACATCGCCGACACCTAACTTCAATTATTAACCCCTAATCTGCCGACCGGACTTCACCGCTACTATAATAAATGTATTAACCCCTAAAGCTAAGTCTAACCCTAACACTAACACCCCCCTAAGTTAAATATAATTTAAATCTAACGAAATAAATTAACTCTTATTAAATAAATTAATCCTATTTAAAACTAAATACTTACCTGTAAAATAAACCCTAATATAGCTACAATATAACGAATAATTATATTGTAGCTATTTTAGGATTTATATTACAGGCAACTTTGTATTTATTTTAACCAGGTAGAATAGCTATTAAATAGTTATTTACTATTTAATAGCTACCTAGTTAAAATAATTACAAAATTACCTGTAAAATAAATCCTAACCTAAGTTACAATTAAACCTAACACTACACTATCAATACATTAATTAAATACAATACCTACAAATAAATACAATTAAATAAACTAACTAAAGTACAAAAAATAAAAAAGAACTAAGTTACAAAAAAAATAAAAAAATATTTACAAACATTAGAAAAATATTACAACAATTTTAAACTAATTACACCTACTCTAAGACCCCTAATAAAATAACAAAGCCCCCAAAATAAAAAAAATGCCCTACCCTATTCTAAATTTAAAAAGTTCAAAGCTCTTTTACCTTACCAGCCCTGAAAAGGGCCATTTGCGGGGCATGCCCCAAAGAATTCAGCTCTTTTGCCTGTAAAAAAAACACATACAATACCCCCCCCCAACATTACAACCCACCACCCACATACCCCTAATCTAACCCAAACCCCCCTTAAATAAACCTAACACTAAGCCCCTGAAGATCTCCCTACCTTATCTTCACCACACCGGGTTCACCGATCGGTCCAGAAGAGCCTCCGATGTCTTCATCCAAGCCCAAGCGGGGGCTGAAGAGTGACGTCCATCCTCCGGCTGAAGTCTTGATCCAAGCGGCAAATGAAGAAGTCCATCTTCGGGCAGAAGTCTTCATCCTATCCGGGCAGAAGAGTAGATCCGGACCGGCAAACATCTTCATCCAAGCCGCATCTTATATGTTATTCCATCCGATGACAAGCGGCTGATCTTGAAGACCTCCGGCGCGGATCCATCCTCTTCATTCGACGTCCAACTGAAGAATGAAGGTTCCTTTAAGGGACGTCATCCAAGATGGCGTCCCTCGAATTCCGATTGGCTGATAGGATTCTATCAGCCAATCGGAATTAAGGTAGGAAAATTCTGATTGGCTGATGGAATCAGCCAATCAGATTGAGCTTGCATTCTATTGGCTGTTCCGAGTTAGTTTATTTAATTGTATTTATTTGTAGGTATTGTATTTAATTAATTTATTGATAGTGTAGTGTTAGGTTTAATTGTAACTTAGGTTAGGATTTATTTTACAGGTAATTTTGTAATTATTTTAACTAGGTAGCTATTAAATAGTAAATAACTATTTAATAGCTATTGTACCTGGTTAAAATAAATACAAAGTTGCCTGTAAAATAAATATAAATCCTAAAATAGCTACAATATAATTATTCGTTATATTTTAGCTATATTAGGGTTTATTTTACAGGTAAGTATTTAGTTTTAAATAGGATTAATTTATTTAATAAGAGTTAATTTTAGTTTTAAATTATATTTAATTTAGGGGGGTGTTAGTGTTAGGGTTAGACTTAGCTTTAGGGTTAATACATTTATTAGAGTAGCGGTGAGGTCCGGTCGGCAGATTAGGGGTTAATAATTGAAGTTAGGTGTCGGCGATGTTAGGGAGGGCAGATTAGGGGTTAATACTATTTATTATAGGGTTATTGAGGTGGGAGTGAGGCGGATTAGGGGTTAATAACTTTATTATAGTAGCGGTGAGGTCCGGTCGGCAGATTAGGGGTTAATTATTGTAGGTAGCTGGCGGCGACGTTGTGGGGGGCAGATTAGGGGTTAATAAATATAATATAGGGGTCGGCGGTGTTAGGGGCAGCAGATTAGGGGTACATAAGTATAACGTAGGTGGCGGCGGTGTGCGGTCGGCAGATTAGGGGTTAAAAAAATTTAATCGTGTGGCGGCGTGTGGGGGGGCCTCGGTTTAGGGGTACATAGGTAGTTTATGGGTGTTAGTGTACTGTAGAGCACAGTAGTTAAGAGCTTTATGAACCGGCGTTAGCCCAAAAAGCTCTTAACTCCTGTTTTTTTCTGCGTCTGGAGTCTTGTCGTTAGATTTCTAACGCTCACTTCAGCCAAGACTCTAAATACCAGCGTTAGAAAGATCCCATTGAAAAGATAGGCTACGCAATTGGCGTAGGGGGATCTGCGGTATGGAAAAGTCGCGGCTGGAAAGTGAGCGTTAGACCCTTTCCTGACTGACTCCAAATACCAGCGGGTGGTAAAAACCAGCGTTAGTAGCCTCTAACGCTGGTTTTGACGGCTAACGCAAAACTCCAAATCTAGGCGTTGGTTACTAAACTTGGTGACAAAAATTAACCCCTAAACCGCCGCACTCCCGCCTCGCAAACACTATAATAAATTTTATTAACCCCTAATCTGCCCTCCCTAACATCGCTGCAACCTACCTACAATTATTAACCCCTAATCTCCCGCCCCCAATGTCGCCGTTACTATAATAAAGTTATTAACCCCTAAACCTAAGTCTAACCCTAACCCTAACACTCCCCTAAGTTAAATATAATTTAAATAAAACAAAATAAATTTACTATAATTAAATAAATTATTCCTATTTAAAACTAAATACTTACCTATAAAATAAACCATAAGATAGATACAATATAACTATTAGTTACATTGTAGCTATTTTAGGATTTATATTTATTTTACAGGCAACTTTGTATTTATTTTAACTAGGTACAATAGCTATTAAATTAAAGGGCTTTAAAATAAATACAAAGTTGCCTGTAAAATAAATATAAATCCTAAAATAGCTACAATGTAACTATTAGTTATATTGTATCTATCTTATGGTTTATTTTATAGGTAAGTATTTAGTTTTAAATAGGAATAATTTATTTAATTATATTAAATTTATTTTGTTTTATTTAAATTATATTTAACTTAGGGGGGTGTTAGGGTTAGACATAGGTTTAGGGGTTAATAACTTTATTATAGTAGCGGCGATGTTGGGGGCGGGAGATTAGGGGTTAATAATTGTAGGTAGGTTGTGGCAATGTTAGTGAGGGCAGATTAGGGGTTAATAAGATTTATTATAGTGTTTGCGAGGTGGGAGTGCAGCGGTTTAGGGGTTAATACATTTATTATAGTGGCGGCGATGTCCGGTCGGCAGATTAGGGGTTAATAAGTGTAGGTAGGTGGCGGCGACATTGGGGGGGCAGATTAAGGGTTAATAAATTTAATATAGGTGTCAGCGATGTTGGGGGCAGCAGATTAGGGGTTCATAGGGATAATGTAGGTGGCAGCGGTGTCCGGAGAGGCAGATTAGGGGTTAATAGTATAATGCAGGTGTCAGCGATAGCGGGGGCGGCAGATTAGGGGTTAATAAGTGTAAGGTTAGGGGTGTTTAGACTCGGGGTTCATGTTAGGGTGTTAGGTGTAGACTTAGAAAGTATTTTCCCATAGGAAACAGGAAACAGTGGGGCTGCGTTAGGAGCTGAACGCTGCTTTTTTTTTTCAGCCAGCTGAGCCCCATTGTATCCTATGGGGAAATCGTGCACGTTTTTCCAGCTTACCGCTACCGTAAGCAACGCTGGTATTGAGGGTTGAAGTGGAGCTAAATTTGGCTCAACGCTCACTTTTCTGAGGCTAACGCAGCCATTCAGAAAACTCGTAATACCAGCGTTGGCTTAAGGGAGCGCTGGAAAAAAAAGGCTTGTTAGCTCCGCAATTTTTTACTGACAAAACTCTTAATCTAGGCGATAGAATGTAGAAAAACAAAAGAAAAAACAACTTATGGTGCAGTATGTCCATACTAAATAATAAACACTGGTGTGTATATAAAAAACCTTTTCAACCTCAAACTTATGAGGTATGATGATTACATGGAGGGGATGTAGATCCCTATCTGTGTTAAAGATGTATTTTCTTCAATCTTGTCAGGTGTGGTGTTTTCTCTTGTGCACTTCTCAGAGTATTATACATCGCCCAGTGGATCTCTCAGGGGATAGTGTACACTTCCTTTCTTTTTTAAAAATATATAAAAAAAAAACTTTTATTTGTTACAATATAAAAACACAAGAAGAACCCACGGATGTGTGTTAACAAACATACTATTTCACCAAAAAAGTCTTAGGGGTACTGTCCTCATAATACAATTCTGGTTGTAGATGGGTTTACAAATGTCCCAGAAACAAAGTGAACGTGCTGTTTTAAGTTTCTGCTCATATCCAAATGAATGAACTCTGGATTAAAATCCTAGAGGGTGGATAATGTAGGATACAAAATTCTGTCAGTGACAGAGTCTGTTGCGGTGCTGTGTTTGCACAGAAAATCTTTGTTGGTCTCGCCGGACCGGAAGTGACGTCAAAAAGTGGGCATGCCCTTATGCGTTTCGTGAACATATGTTCACTTCACCCTCTTACGTAGCAACAATAAAAAATCTACCTACTGCTGATGCGTTCTAATAAGAACTAAACTGCTGTCCAGTATTGATTTTTGTATTTGCTGCATTTACCCCATTAGGGCACTGTTAACACAGCATTTTAAGCAAAAAGCCTAAGATGTTGCATGTGTAATTTGCATATCTTACCCAGAATTCTTCTGTGCATTGGTATATAATACTGGATAAAGGTAAGCGGGGATATTCTCCTAGATGTGCTAATTGCCTATGCAATAATTTATTTTGATATATTTATAGGACTATCGGTTTTAAAAAAAATAAAGATATTTTCCTATTTGAAGAACATTGGAATGTGAAAAATTTACATTAAATAAACACTTAAACATTTTATTAAATATTAATATTGCAAACATATAATGTTTCATGTTTTCAGCTACTTGACTACAAAGAGCTCCAATGCACATATATATATATATATATATATATATATATATATATATATATATATTTATATATATATATATATATATATATATATATATATATATATATATATATATATATATATATATATATATATATATACACACAAACAAATAAACAGAACAAAGAAAGTCTTTGGAAAGCTTTACTAATTAATAAGCAAAAAAAACAGTTGGTAGTTCAGATGACACATGATACCAAAGTGGATGCTGTTGGTGAGACTGACACTGGATACCAGATAGGTACAGCAGGAACAGCTGATTTAAAGAAGGTTTTCACTGGTATGGTAGACACAGGTTTCTCAGCAGGCACAGAATGCCCAATGGGAACTGTTGGTGAGACTGTCACAAGATACCAGAAAGGTAAAACTTCAGGAACAAGGTGATCATACACAGGTATCAGATTAGTCTGCTTGGCTTTCAGGAACCAGGTGGGTATATGCAGGTACAAGGTAAGTATGCTTGGTCTCAGGATCAAAGTGAGCATACACAGATGCAAGGCAAGTATGCTTAGACTCTGCAACCAGGAACAAGGTAGGTAAGGCAATAACTCAACTGCGAAGAATGGGCTGAGTAAGCTTTTATAGGAACTCCCACACCTGAGTCCTCCAGGTGGGAGTTTTTTATAATTAGGAAGTGGCCTCTTTAAATTTAGGCAGTGCGTAGCCGGCTATGCCTAGACAGCTGCAGCTGAAGAAAGACTGCCGTCTTGACATCCCTCCAAGTGGGACGCCAAAATAGAAGGTGGCACTCTCGGTGTTCAAGATCAGATTGAGTGGTTCAGATAAGCTTTCTCACAATATATACAGAATCCCAGAAAAGTGAGTACACCCCTCACATTTTTGTAAATATTTTATTATATCTTTTCATGAAGAAATAACACTTTGCTACAATGTAAAGTAGTTAGTGTACAGCCTGTATAACAGTGTTTGCTGTCCCCTCAAAATAACTAAACACACAGCCATTAATGTCTAAACCATTGGCAACAAAAGTTAGTACACCCCTAAGTGAAAATGTCCAAATTGGACCCAAAGTTTCAATATTTTGTGTGGCCACCATTATTTTCTAGAACTGCCTTAACCCTCTTTGGCATGGAGTTCACCAGAGATTCACAGGTTGCCACTGGAGTCCTCTTCCACTCCTCCATGACAACATCACGGAGCTGGTGGATGTAAGAGACCTTGCGCTCCCCTACCTTCCATTTGAGGATGCCCCACAGATGTTTAATAGCTTTAAGGTCTGGAGATATGATTGGCCAGTCCATCACCTTTACCCTCAGCTTCTTTAGCAAGGCAGTGGTCATCTTGGAGGTGTGTTTGGGGCTAGTACACCCCTAAGTGAAAATGTCCAAATTGGACCCAAAGTGTCAATATTTTGTGTGGCCACCATTATTTTCTAGCACTGCCTTAACCCTCTTGGGCATGGAGTTCACCAGAGCTTCACAGGTTGCCACTGAAGTTCTCTTCCACTCCTCCATGACAACATCACGGAGCTGGTGGATGTTAGAGACCTTGCGCTCTCCCACCTTCCGTTTGTAGATGCCCCACAGATGTTTAATAGGGTTTAGGTCTGGAGATATGATTGTCCAGTCCATCACCTTTACCCTCAGCTTCTTTAGCAAGGCAGTGGTCGTCTTGGAGGTGTGTTTGGGGTTGTTATCATGTTGGAATTCTGACTTTTGGCACAGCCTCTGAAGGGAGGGGATAATGCTCTGCTTCAGTATGTCACAGTACATGTTGGCATTCATGGTTCCCTCAATGAACTGTAGCTCCCCAGTGCCGGCAGCACTCATGCAGGCCCAGACCATGACAATTCCACCACCATGCTTGACTGTAGGCAAGACACACTTGTCTTTGTATTCCTCACCTGGTTGCCGTGACACACACTTGACACCATCTGAACCAAATACATTTATCTTGGTCTCATCGGACCACAGGACATAGTTCCAGTAATCCAGTAATCCATGTCCTTAGTCTACTGTCTTAAGCAAACTGGGCATCATCTTTAGAAGAGGCTTCCTTCTGGGATGACAGCCATGCAGACCAATTTGATGCAGTGTGCGGCGTATGGTCTGAGCAATGACAGGCTGACCCCCCCCCCACCCCTTCAACCTCTGCAGCAATGCTGGCAGCACTCATACCTATAATTCCCAAAGATATGATGCTGAGCATGTACACTCAACTTCTTTGGTCGACCATGGCGAGGCCTGTTCTGAGTGGAACCTGTCCTGGGAAACCGCTGTATGGTCTTTCCCACCATGCTGCAGCTCAGTTTCAGGGTCTTGGCAATCTTCTTATAGCCTAGGCCATCTTTATGTAGAGCAACAATTCTTTTTTTTTTCAGATCCTCAGAGAGTTCTTTGCCATGAGGTGCCAAGTTGAACTTCCAGTGACCAGTATGAGAGAGTGTGAGAGTGATAACACCAAATTTAACACACCTGATCCCCATTCACACCTGAGACCTTGTAACACTGAGTCACATGACACCGGGGAGGAAAATGGCTAATTGGGCCCAATTTGGACATTTCCACTTAGGAGTGTACTCACTTTTGTTGCCAATGGTTTAGACATTAATGGCTGTGTGTTGAGTTATTTTCAGGGGACAGTAAGTTTTCACTGTTAAACAGACTGTACACTCACTACTTTACATTGTAACAAAGTGTCATTTCTTCAGTGTTGTCACATGAAAAGATATAATAACATATTTACAAAAATAAGAGGGGTGTACTAACTTTTGGGAGATACTGCATATATATATATATATATATATATATATATATATAGAGAGAGAGAGAGAGAGAGAGAGAGAGAGAGAGAGAGATCACTATCTGATGAAGAAGGACATTAATACTTTGAAACACATAAGGGACTTCATTTTTGTATTTTAACCACTAACGGCTTCACACTGTGATTTCCACATGCATATGAAGAGTTAGGAGGCAGCTTGGACTGTATCTGTATTAGGATCCAACTGACATTCGATTGGGAGTATTGCCTTCTATATACACCCCAGGGGATCCTATTGAATACATACAGTAGTGTTTTTATGTGTGTATGTGTTTGGTTCATACCTCATACGTTTGAGGTTTTTAAATGTGAGTGGTCATTTGGCTTGTGTTTTAATTAACTGTTCTCAAAATAAAACTGTATTATGCTATGTACCCACTTTTTGTTTTGCACTTGGCTTTACGCTTCTGAACTCACAGAGGAGCCACTTCCGAATCCAACCCCCTCTCTGCACACCATACTCCAAGGAGACAAGAAGTAATTCTGACACAAATGCAAGTTGTCACTGGAGGATCATCATTGATAGATGTGGCAACTTACCTCATATGATTGGGGTAATTTCTAGTAAGTGCACACCCACCGGTATTCTGTATATTCTCCCACTTTGAACATTGTTGTTGGGGTGTGGATAAATTCAACATCCACACAAACTCTTTCTTATTTTATTATATAAGACTTTGCTGATGGTCTGTGTTTTTACCAATAGACTAATATCCTCATTGTGTCTGGAACTATTTACATAGGCATTGTATGATTTTATTCAGGTATGCAATAAGTGTTATATCTAATTATTCCTGGGTCCATTTGAATAGGTGCTGTCTCACCCTCTCTTTCTATATATATATATATATATTGTGAAAAGCACAACTGGGCTAAAAGAGGTTGCTCCTAGGCGGTAACTTGCCATAAAATAAGCTACTGAGCTGTTGTTTGTTCCTGGTAGAGCGCTTCTTTCTTTGTATGCATTTGTATTATGTCCCTGGTAAGGTCCCCATAAGGGTGATGGTGGAAAACAGACGTGGACTCCTTGCCCAGTGTGCTTAGAGGAATATAGCTGTACCTCACTGATAAGGCCTACAGAAGGCCAAAATGATTGTCTGGGGTTTTCATGTTCCTTGCTCAGAGGAGAATTGCCTAGTATTTTGGGGCTGGTCTGACCTTACTTGGCGGTATAAGACTGATATACTTCAGGAAAGTTTTCCTCTGTGAAAAGCACAACTGGGCTAGGTGGTAACTTGCATACCATTGTTCATTCCTTTGTAGAAAGTTCTCTCTTTGTATTACATATATATATATATATATATATATATATATATATATATATATATATATATATATATATTGAAAAACAAGTAGAATATCTGAGAACTCCCAGCAGATAAACCCAAAACAGGGCTCCTGAAAGAGTACAGTATTAGAGCTCCAGTATATATGTACAGCCATTATGAATACATATGTTCAACATACATATATCTGTAAAAGTAATGCCTATTAGCTCTACAGGCTTTATGTTTGCTACTGTCCCAAACTAAAAGAGCAATTCCTTGGTCCACTCTGTAACTTAAATCACATAAAGCAAGAGAAGGAAAGTGCTAACATTCATAAGGCATATATCCATAAGGCATATATAGGTTCCCAGAATCTTCATTATGGTACTATAAGCACACACTTCACTTGTACCCTAATGGGTGTCCACTTACTTGAGATGACCTCAATTGATATAAGGTAAGTAAATTGTATCAGTCTAATCCTTCCCCGTGTGTGGCAGCTACATCCACAGGCGTGTATTTAAATTCCTTTATGCCCGTTATGGCAAAACTTTAATTTTGGAAAACAGCGTTCTGATGTTCCCCTCTGTAATTAGGACATTTGTATCACATAGATGGAAGAGATGCAAGAAATAGCTGATAGCGTGATATCGTTTAATAATACACAGAAAAGATAAAAATACACACCAAACTCAAAATTAGAAACCCCAAAATTTAAGGTATACAATGCATGTAAGATTGCAAATTAGAACAGACATACAATACACGTCAGAATGTTTGCAAGCACCTGTTGGGCCCCGATCTTGGGTAGGAAAATTCGTCCTTACGCCTTTTGAAGGTTTACAATTTTAAAACTCCTTTTTCATAAGTGGATAGCTTCCGACACTATGTTTACTCATTTAAATGTCAGAGCATTGGCGCTAACATGTTCGTAAATGTGGATGTGAACTACCCCTGAATGACCCTTGATAGGATCTGAAGCAATTACTTCACTACTGACGGTGGACACAGTTTCAGCCTTAGAACCATGGTAACCAGTCTGTTTACATCACGCTGTCCCAATGACAGTGATCCAGTTAATCAGTGCCAGAAAGCTTGTTTTGTTTTTTTAAAAAACAAAGGATCTTTATCCTCTTTATTCTAATACTATTTTGACCTTGTATACAGTGCGGAATATGCAAAGCACTGAATCTAAATCTGTTGCCTATCAGGACTGTTAGTAAACCATAAGTATAAGATCTGAATACACATTTAAATAGCACTATAAAAACTCAATGGTGCAGCAATACACACAATTGCATGCACCTGCCTATGTTGTCCACACCCCCCTGTACTTGTAGTGTGGTCTAGTACACTCCCATGCACAGAAAGTTTTTTTTAGAGAAATGCCACAATGTCAATATCCTTATTCAGACCAAAGGGTACCAGACTATTAAATGTATGTATCCAGTATGTCTCACTTTGTCTCAGCAATATCTCCCTATTTCCTCCTCTTTCTCCTCTTTGTGCTTGTTCTAAAATTGTGCCCCTCAAACATTTTGGGTCCTGATTATGGACTATTCTATAATGTGCAGAGAGATTTTGTGATTTTAAACCTATTTTAATGTTGTTTATATGCTCATGTAGTCTCTTTTTGTAGGGTCTAGTGGTCCGCCCTATATACTGCTGGTTACAGCACATTGTAATAAATATACTACATGATCTGTTTTACAATTACATAAGGATTTTAATTCACAATTACCTAGATTACGAGTTTTGCATTGTGACTTTTAACAGCGTAAAAGCAGTAACACATTGGGACTCGTGTCGGTATAGCTATACCGCAAGCATTTTAGCCTGTAGCACAACATCAATCACGTATTCAAAAAAATGACGTTTTTGTATGGGATTTCCATAGCGCAGGTTGTGCGGTGAGGCTAAAAAGCTTGCATTACAGCCTATACCGACACAATCCATACCACCATCTGAGACCAGTAGTTATGGATTTTGTGTAAAAAAAATGCTTCACAAAACTCTTAACTAAAATGTTACAAAGTACACTAACACCCATAAACTACCTATTAACCCCTAAACCGCTGCCCTCCCGCATTGCAAACACTATATTAAACGTATTAACCCCTAATCTGCCGCTCCCGACATCGCCAACACTAATAAAAATATTAACCCCTATTCCGCTGCTCCCGACATCACCGCCACTATAATACATTTATTAACCCCTATTCCGCTGCTCCCCGATATCGCTGCCACTAAATAAAGTTATTAACCCCTAAACCTCCTGCCTCCAACATCTCCACCAATAAATAAACCTATTAACCCCTAAAACACTGACCCCCACATCGCAAAACACTAAATTAAACTATTAACCCCTAAACCTAACACCCCCTAACTTTAAATTAAAATTACAATATAACTATTTAAATAAAAAAAACTTACCTGTGAAATAAATATAAACCTAACATTAAGCTATTAATTAACCTAACATAACTAATCTAATAAAATAAAAAATACTACAAATTAAAATATCTAAATTACAAATGTAATAAACCTAACACTATGAAAAAAATTTAAAAAATCCTACGAAAAATTTAAAAAATCTAATCTACCAAAAATAATAAACACTAAAATCACGAAAAATAATAAACACTAAGCTTAGAAAAAAATAACTGAAATTATCAAAAATAAAAAAAATTACACCTAATCTAATAGCCCTATAAAAATAAAAAGCCTCCTCAAAATAAAAACACCCCCTAGTCTACAATAAACTACCAATAGCCCTTAAAAGGGCATTTTGTAGGGAATTGCCCTAAAGAAATCAGCTCTTTTACCTGTAAAAAAAATACAAAGTTCCCCCAACAGTAAAACCCACCACCCAACCAACCCCCCAAAATAAAAAAACATAACTAAAAAAATCCTAAGCTACCCATTGCCCCTAAAGGGGCATTTGTATGGGCATTGCCCTTAAAAAGGTATTAAGCTTTTTTGCATTGCCCTTAAAAACTCCACCCAAAAAATAAAAAAATAACCTAACACTAACCCCAGAAGATCTACTCAGTGTTTCTGAAGTCCAGACATCCATCTCTATCCAGGCGGCGAGGTCTTCATCCATCCCGGGGAGCATCTTCTATCTTAATCCTGGCGGCGCAGAGCCATCCTGGAAGCTGATCCAATCCTGCGCAGAGTGTCCTCTTCATACGGTCGCCACCGTACACTGAAGTTGAATAAAAGGTAGCCGTTTCAAAATGGAGTCCCTTGCATTCCTATTGGCTGATTTGAGTCTTCAAATTCAAAACAGCCAATAGGATGAGAGCTACTGAAATTCTATTGGCTGATTTGAACAGTCAATAGGATTTCAGAAGCTCTCATACTATTGGCTGATTTAAATTTGAAGAATCAAATCAGTCAATAGGAATGCAAGGGACGCCATTTTGAAACGGCTACCTTGCATTCAACTTCAGTGTACGGTGGCGATTGTATGAAGAGGATACTCCATGCAGGATGGGATCAGCTTCCAGGATGGCTCTGCGCCACCAGGATTAAGATAGAAGATGCTCCCCGGGATGGCTGAAGACCTCGCCGCCTGGATAGAGATGGATGTCTGGACTTCATAAACACTGAGTAGATCTTCTGGGGTTAGTGTTAAGTAATTTTTTGGGTGGAGTTTTTAAGGGCAATGCAAAAAAGCTTAATACCTTTTTAAGGGCAATGCCCATACAAATGCCCCTTTAGGGGCAATGGGTAGCTTAGGTTTTTTTTTAGTTATGTTTTTTATTTTGGGGAGTTGGTTGGGTGGTGGGTTTTACTGTTGGGGGAACTTTGTATTTTTGTTACAGGTAAAAGAGCTGATTTCTTTAGGGCAATTCCCTACAAAATGCCCTTTTAAGGGCTATTGGTAGTTTATTGTAGACTAGGGGGTGTTTTTATTTTGGGGGGCTTTTTTATTTTTATAGGGCTATTAGATTAAGTGTAATTTTTTTTATTTTTGATAATTTCATTTATTTTTTTTCTAAGCTTAGTGTTTATTATTTTTCGTGATTTTAGTGTTTATTATTTTTGGTAGATTCGATTTTTTAAATTTTTCGTAGGATTTTTTTTATTTTTTTCATAGTGTTAGGTTTTTTACATTTGTAATTTAGATATTTTAATTTGTAGTATTTATTATTTTATTAGATTAGTTATGTTAGGTTAATTAATAGCTTAATGTTAGGTTTATATTTCACAGGTAAGTTTTTTTTATTTAAATAGTTATATTGTAATTTTAATTTAAAGTTAGGGGGTTGTTAGGTTTAGGAGTTAATAGTTTAATTTAGTGTTTTGTGATGTGGGGGTCAGTGTTTTAGGGGTTAATAGGTTTATTTATTGGTGGAGATGTTGGAGGCAGGAGGTTTAGGGGTTAATAACTTTATTTAGTGGCGGCGATATCGGGGACCAGCAGAATAGGGGTTAATAAATGTATTATAGTGGCAGTGATGTTGGGAGCAGCGGAATAGGGGTTAATATTTTTATTAGTGTTGGCGATGCCGTGATGAAGATAGAAGATGCCCCCGCGATGGATAAAGACCTTGCCACCTTGATGAAGACCTCTCCGCCTGGATGGAGATGGATGTCCGGACTTCAGAAACCATGAGTAGATCTTCTGGGGTTAGTGTTAGGTTATTTTTTTTATTTTTTGGCTGTTTTTTTTTTTAAAGATCAGAGTTTGGGCTTTAAAAAAGAGCTAAATGCACTTTTAAGGGCAATGCAAAAGAGCTAAATGCCCTTTTAAGAGCAATGCCCATACACATGCCTCTTTAGGGGCAATGGGTAGCTTAGTTTTTATTTTGGGGGTTGGTTGGTTGGTGGGTTTTACTGTTGGGGAACTTTGTATTTTTTTACAGGTAAAAGAGCTGATTTCTTTAGGGCAATGCCATACAAAATGGATATTGGTAGTTTATTGTAGGCTAGGGAGTGTTTTTTTTGGACTTGGGGTTTATGTTAGGGTGTTTGGTTTAAATGTAACTTTTTTCCCCCATAGACATCAATGGGGTTGCGTTACGGCGATCGCCATTCCGCACTTCAGGTGTTTTTTCAGGTGTCAGGTGTTTTTTTTCTAACACTTTCTCCCCATTGATGTCTATGGGGGAAAGAGTGCACACGCACATATTCTCAGCCCTTGGCTTTTGTGCGGTATGGAGCTTAATGCCACAATATCACACGCACAAGGAGGCTTTTCAGAAATTCGTAATGGCAGTGCTATGTGGTGAAATAATGCAACTTTTGTTGCATTCATTTCGCACCCTGTTTAGCGCAAAACTCATAATCTAGGTGATTGTTTCTTATTTGAATTTGAGGAAACAGGTTTATTACCATTATACATATGTTCACATGAGGTGCAGTTAAATCTATTGCATTTATAGGACTAGCCTGCTGCTCTTTTTTCCAACCAGGTTCCCTTAGATGTGGTTTTTTTGAGTTTACTGGGTGCCACAATAGATTTCAAATTACTATGCATTCCCTTAGTATCGTATCTTTCTACAGAATGTGCCAGTGTTTAAGGAATATTTGTTTCACCCCATTTGACCCCTCATTGTACATTTAAATTATCTTAAAACTAGATATTTCATCTTTCTCTCCATTACTTTTATTTAAAATGTATTTTTGTTATTTTTTCGAGCTTTTACTTTATCATACGCTGCTTTAACAAAGTTACACATGGAAATAGGGATATTAAGCTTGTCTGTTAGGGAATCTCAAAACTTCCTCATCAGTAATATAGGGTAGAGAGTGAGAACATGAATAATATATCTAGTCTTCTGTTAATTATCTATTTATTTTGATGTGCAACTATTAAATGTATGGAGACTCTTTAGGGAATAAGAGGAGATTATAGCTAATCATGATAAGCTCTTGTGCTGTAGAATTTATAAAATTGCTGTAAAAACGTATCTCCCCTTTTGCAAAGGGGGTAAAGTAGTAGTGGGGATTTCTGTGACCATGAATAGCCAAATAAAACAAACTAGTAGCCTGGATGGGTCTGTTTGTATTCCTTATGGAAGTATATTAGGTATAGTAACCTACTGAACTTAGCAACTAGTGATGCCTAGAGTTATGGTCAGCTAAATCAACCAACTAGACCAGAATAATAATCTAATATAAGTATAGTTTCCGTAGTTGCTTACGGATTTGAAGTATAGATGCTTGGGTCTAACTTGAATAGGGTTATAGAACTAAGGGACTCTCTGGTGGTCTCTTTGTAAATATATGGGAATGCAATATACACATTTAATCAATGGGTTCTGATGATTTGTATAGCTTGAAATATTAACTAATCATGAAATAAGGTGAACACTAAGTCCTAGTGACCAAAAAGAACACAAAATATGTTAACTTAACAATCAAACTGAGATGGTCAGGATATTTGCGCTTTTAAGTGTTACTTAACAAGCTGACTTTGATGCAAAGATAAACAAAAAGACTCTGCATATCCTAGATATATACTGTATGAGGCCTTTATCCTATTCCAACTATGGATAGGCTCAATGTCCCAGGGATAAAGTCAAAAGGGTTCAAGGATGTATAGGTCATTGGCTGCAGGTTTGCTACACGTTCAGAGGGGAGATAGTGAATTCTTACCATCCTCCGCTGCAAAAGGTCTTTAGAACTAATGTCCAGAGATATACTTAGGCCCCAGTCACTATCTGGGAGACCGGCCACATCTCTCCAGGCCGTGACCGAGGGCAAGTCCACATTTGTTTGAACCCCGTGCTCAGAAGCGGCAAGAGAAATTATAGTACTGTCACCAGCACGCTGCTGATTAGCCTGTGTGTCACTCGGTTCTACAGCGCCCATGTGGTTAAAGTCCCTGGTTAGTTCCTGAACTGCCTGGGATTCAAGAAAAGGGTAAGTTTCTTCAAATTGTTTGTCATAGAGTAGCGTCGTAGTGTCTGACCTCCTTATCTTGCAAGCGCTGTCATCCTCTTCCGTGTACTGCATATGTGTCAGAAGTAAAAGGTGGTCAAAGTGTCTTACCATTTTATTTTCCAAGCCAGCTAGTAGGGTCATTATCGTTGCATAGCCTTCCTCCTCCATTACAGTTAAAGTCAACTGAGAGCCTCCGTTAGGAAAATGAACTAAGGGATGTTGTGCTGATAACCCCCAGCACAAGGGGGGAGGGAAGTCTGTACGGCCTGCAGCAATGTGCTGCAGCAAGGCCCAATGGTCCAGAGTGTTCGGCAGCGATGTATCTCAGAAGAAAGAGAGGTATCAGAAGGTTCAGAGATTAACAGGGAGATCTTCTTAGTTAGAGAAATCAAATTAAACATCTGTGGTTTGCAAAAAAACGGCTATTTTACAAGCACTGTTTGCTCCGCTTCCATTTGTGCTGCTGACCATGATGGCTGCTCGACATGCCCCAGACCTATGAGAGTGACTATATTGCTAATATTACCAGTCAAAATATACGAGTGTGATTTTCTTGCTAATGTAACCGCAATAGGCTAGCTAATGGAGAACTTATTATAGCCAGTGTGGTTTGTGAGAACACATTGCTACAGTGTGAATCATTCAACAATGTATGAATGCTAGTAATGTAGAATTAACAGTGTGAATAGAGAGATGTATGCAACCTTTAGTATAACAGTATATTTATGAATCAACAGCGACTATACATGATAATTATATTGTAAGCAATATAACATAAAACATTTCTCTGATAAAAAGAATACTTTTACTAACGCTGTGAAAACAGGATAACGGTACATAGTGAAACAGAGTCACTGATTTAACAGTAACTAAGCAGAACAAACCTGCTGCTCGTAGCATACATGATTCAAACAGAAGCCATTGACTCACTAACAAATAGAGCGCAATAAACACGCTATTTATATATTATATTTTATAATTAATCAGGAGGGATAAGCTGCTCAAAAGATAGAACAAGAGTCATTGAGACATTACATGCTACTTGTGATATAAAACAAGCAGTCATCTGTAACAGAAAGATTGCTTCAAAATATTACTGAGCGCAATCAGCGTCTGTTATCCATCCAAGCTACTATAAATATTATTATACCCAATAACTGTTCTTTTGTGACCCAAGCATCCAGCAAACCATTATTGAGAAAGAGAACATTTCTCCATAATTATTTTGTACATTAATATTAACTACTACTAATGCTAAATACTGAAAGTGCACAAATATATAATGTGTGAACAAAGCAATGTTGCGATACTAATATTATTATATAAAAACTGAGAGTAAGTTGATATCATAATATTGGTATGAAAACCAGTTTACAGTGAAGATGAACTGTTGCTACCACAGGCACTAATCATATCGCAACATTGTTACTTTTGAAAGTAATAAAATAGAATATGCATAGTCACTGTGTTTAACAGTGATAAAACATATATTTACTTAAACCTGATATGTTACTAAACTCATAGAAACACATGTAGTATAATACCCAAACAGGATACTCAAAATTGCACAACTATTGAACAGAAAATAAATTTGCTAGATGCAATGGATATTTACTTTAGTAAACGAATGTACCAACATTGAATTTAAACACAGTAATTGCAGTAATGTTAAATCCACAGCAATACAAGCTACACAACATATGAGCACTGTACATGCTGTGTGAAGCCCGCAATCCATTTTGCTTACAAAAGCCAATACTCCTTGAAATTAGAAAACCATCCACACTCTATTCTACCCTAAGAACTCAAGAGAGTAACATAAATATTTTCATCAATAGACACTGGTATATTTACAGATACTAGTTACTAGGCACCTACTACCCTAGCCAACCTAAAGGTGACATAAACTAGTGAGTACCGATTAATTTATTCACATAACCAAGGCCAGATATATAATTAACAGGTCTCACAAGTCACCCGTAGCAACTAGAGATAGAGTGATTTTAAATGTTTGTGTTTACCCATCTTTTAAGGTAAATTATTAAAAGTTAAATTTTAAAACAGAATTATTTGCCTCTACCTTCAGTCTGGGCAGAGAGTGCTATATAGCATTTCTTTCTAGGGAATCTAATCCCAATTGTTTAAAAAAAAAAACTCACATGTTTTATCCCTTATAACTTTTTTATGCAATATTGTATTTAATCATTTTTTATTAGACAGTGTTACTATTAGTGTAACTGTACTGTACTTTCGCCTAGATTTAGAGTTCTGCGTAAGCCGTCAAAACCAGCGTTAGGGGGTCCTAAAGCTGGTTTTGGCCGCCCGCTGGTATTTGGAGTCAGTCAGGAAAGGGTCTAATGCTCACTTTCCATCCGCGACTTTTCCATACCGCAGATCCCCCTACGCCATTTGCGTATCCTATCTTTTCAATGGATCTTTCTAACGCCGGTATTTAGAGTCTTGGCTGAAGTGAGCGTTAGAAATCTAACGACAAGACTCCAGCCGCAGAGAAAAGCCAGGAGTTAAGAGCTTTCTGGGCTAACGCCGGTTCATAAAGCTCTTAACTACTGTGCTCTAAAGTACACTAACACCAATAAACTACCTATGTACCCCTAAACCGAGGTCCCCCCACATCGCTGCCACTCTATTAAATTTTTTAACCCCTAATCTGCCGACTGCACACCGCCACAACCTACATTATCCATATGTACCCCTAATCTGCTGCCCCTAACATCGCCAACCCCTACATAATATTTATTACCCCCTAATCTGCCCCCCCCAACGTCACTGCTACCTACCTACAATTATTAACCCCTAATCTGCCGACCGGACCTCACCGCTACTCTAATACATGTATTAACCCCTAAAGCTAAGTCTAACCCTAACCCTAACACCCCCTTAAGTTAAATATAATTTAAATCTAACTAAATAAAATAAATCTTATTAAATAAATTATTCCTATTTAAAGCTAAATACTTACCTGTAAAATAAACCCTAATATAGTTACAATATAAATAATAATTATATTGTAGCTATTTTAGGAATAATATTTATTTTACAGGCAACTTTGTATTTATTTTAACCAGGTACAATAGCTATTAAATAGTTAATAACTAATTAATAACTACCTAGTTAAAATAAATAAAAAATTACCTGTAAAATTAATCCTAACCTAAGTTACAATTAAACCTAACACTACACTATCAATAAATAAATTAACCAAACTATCTACAATTATCTACAATTAAATACAAATAAATACACTAACTAAGGTACAAAAAATAAAAAAAGAACTAAGTTACAAAAAATAAAAAAATAATTTACAAACATTATAAAAATATTACAACAGTTTTAAGCTAATTACACCTATTCTAAGCCCCCTAATAAAATAACAAAGCCCCCCAAAATAAAAAAATGCCCTACCCTATTCTAAAATAAAAATTGTAAAGCTCTTTTACCTTACCAGCCCTTAAAAGGGCCTTTTGCGGGGCATGCCCCAAAGAATTCTGCTCTTTTGCCTGTAAAAAAAACATACAATACCCCCAACATTACAACCCACCACCCACATACCCCTAATCTAACCGAAACCCCCCTTAAATAAACCTAACACTAAGCCCCTGAAGATCTCCCTACCTTGTCTTCACCACACCGGGTATCACCGATCCGTCCAGAAGAGGGTCCAAAGTCTTCATTGTATCCGGCAAGAAGAGCTCCTCCAGAGGGTCCAAAGTCTTCATCCTATCGGGCAAGAAGAGGACATCCGGACCGGCAAACATCTTCATCCAATCAGATTGAAGTTCAATCGGATTGGCTGATCCAATCAGCCAATCAGATTGAGCTTGCATTCTATTGGCTGATCGGAACAGCCAATAGAATGCGAGCTCAATCTGATTGGCTGATTGGATCAGCCAATCCGATTGAACTTCAATCTGATTGGCTGATTCCATCAGCCAATCAGATTTTTCCTACCTTAATTCCGATTGGCTGATAGAATCCTATCAGCCAATCGGAATTCGAGGGACGCCATCTTGGATGACGTCCTTTAAAGGAACCTTCATTCGTCGTTAGTCCGTCGGTGAAGAAGGATGGCTCCGCGTCGCCTGTTTGAAGATGGTCCCGCTCCGCATCGGATGGAAGAAGGTAGAAGATGCCGCCTGGATGAAGATGTTTGCTGGTCCGGATGTCCTCTTCTTGCCCGATAGGATGAAAACTTTGGACCCTCTGGAGGAGTTCTTCTTGCCGGATACAATGAAGACTTCGGACCCTCTTCTGGACGGATCGGTGATACCCGGTGTGGTGAAGACAAGGTAGGGAGATCTTCAGGGGCTTAGTGTTAGGTTTATTTAAGGAGGGTTTGGGTTAGATTAGGGGTATGTGGGTGGTGGGTTGTAATGTTGGGGGGGTATTGTATGTTTTTTTTACAGGCAAAAGAGCAGAATTATTTGGGGCATGCCCCGCAAAAGGCCCTTTTAAGGGCTGGTAAGGTAAGAGAGCTTTACAATTTTTATTTTAGAATAGGGTAGGGCATTTTTTTATTTTGGGGGGCTTTGTTATTTTATTAGGGGGTTTAGACTAGGTGTAATTAGCTTAAAACTGTTGTAATATTTTTATAATGTTTGTAAATTATTTTTTTATTTTTTGTAACTTAGTTCTTTTTTTATTTTTTGTACTTTAGTTAGTGTATTTATTTGTATTTAATTGTAGATAATTGTAGATAGTTTAGTTAATTTATTTATTGATAGTGTAGTGTTAGGTTTAATTGTAACTTAGGTTAGGATTTATTTTACAGGTAATTTTTTATTTATTTAGCTAGGTAGCTATTAATTAGTTATTAACTATTTAATAGCTATTGTACCTGGTTAAAATAAATACAAAGTTGAATGTAAAATAAATATTAAAGGGACAGTAAACCTTAAAAATAATGTTATATAATTCTGCACATAGTGCAGAATTATATAACATTACATTAGCCAAACTTTGTAAATCATAATATTCCCTTTTTATTTTGTAAAAATACCGCTGTTTTACAGACCCGCTCTCTGTACTCTGCTGAGCGGGTCTGTTGTTTTTACTGAGCGCATCGGGCCAGCTGTATAGTCACAGCCCGGCCCGACCGTGCCATTAGACACAGTGCAGCTCGCTCCCGCTATCAGACAGAGCAGGAGCGAGCTGCATTGTGTCTAATGGCGCGGTCAGGCCGGGCTGTGACTATACAGCTGGCCCGATGCGCTCAGTAAAAACAACAGACCCGCTCAGCAGAGGACAGAGAGCGGGTCTGTAAAACAGCAGTATTTTTACAAAATAAAAAGGGAATATTATGATATACAAAGTTTGGCTAATGTAATGTTATATAATTCTGCACTATGTGCAGAATTATATAACATTATTTTTAAGGTTTACTGAGCCTTTAATCCTAAAATAGCTACAATATAATTATAATTTATATTGTAGCTATATTAGGGTTTATTGTACAGGTAAGTATTTAGCTTTAAATAGGAATAATTTATTTAATAAGATTTAATTTATTTCGTTAGAATAAAATTATATTTAACTTAGGGGGGTGTTAGTGTTAGGGTTAAATTTAGCTTTAGGGGATAATACAGTTATTAGAGTAGCGGCGAGGTCCGGTCGGCAGATTAGGGGTTAATACTATTTATTATAGGGTTTTTGAGGCGGGAGTGAGGCGGATTAGAGGATAATAACTTTATTATAGTAGCTGTGAGGTCCGGTCGGCAGATTAGGGGTTAATAATTGTAGGTAGGTGGCGGCGACGTTGGGGGCGGCAGATTAGGGGTTAATAAATATAATATAGGGGTTGGCGGTGTTAGGGGCAGCAGATTAGGGGTACATAGGGATCGGCAGATTAGGCAGATTAGGGGTTAAAAATAATATGCAGGGGTCAGCGATAGCGGGGGCGGCAGATTAGGGGTTAAAAATAATATGCAGGGGTCAGCGATAGCGGGGGCGGCAGATAAGGGGTTAATAAGTGTAAGGTTAGGGGTGTTTAGACTCGGGGTACATGTTAGGGTGTTAGGTGCAGACTTAGGAAGTGTTTCCCCATAGGAAACAATGGGGCTGCGTTAGGAGCTGAACGCTGTTTTTTTGCAGGTGTTAGGTTTTTCAAACTGCCCCATTGTTTCCTATGGGGGAATCGTGCACAAGCACGTTTTTGAAGCTTTCCGCGTCCATAAGCACCGCTGGTATTTAGAGTTGCAGTGGCGTTAAATATGCCTGTACGCTCCCTTTTTGGAGCCTAACGCAGCCCTTCTGTGAACTCTAAATACCAGCGGTATTTAAAAGGTGCGGGGGAAAAATACACGCGTAGCTAACGCACCCCTTTGGCCGCAGAACTCTAAATCTAGCCGAATGTATTTTATGTTTTTTTGTGCAACTTTGACCTATATAAGGAGCTTTAACAACTGATAAACAATAGGGTGAAATGCGTTGAAAGTACAGGCAGTGTGTTACTGCATTACTACACTCAAGGTGCTCATACTCACACAGGTAACCTGGATTACGTTTATTAAGATTGCACAGATAGTAGCAACATTTTGCGTGCGTTTAAGCCCTAAGAGCAAAAAAGACATTGCCACAACAAAGGATGAAAAATTTATCTCCATGAAATTACATTAGTATGAAGGAGACACTATCACTGAGTACTAGCCAATGAGAGGATGAGGCATGGCAAGACTGAACCACTGATGTGGATGGATTCCCCTCCGTGATGCAGCAGAGGTAAGTTACGTGACAGAGTGGCGCAGTTTCTGAGGAGGTAAGACGCCGACAAACAGTTACGATCAAGTAAATCTTGTATTCTGTTTCTCTTTGCTCTGAAGCCTTGGAGGAATTTTTTATATTTTATCAATCGCTCATGAGATGCATATGCAAGACGTTTTTTAAGTGATGATTTCCAAATGGTGGTTAAGTTGTATAGCGAACATAAAAGAATCAACGCTATTTCCACATTTGAATTCTACGAATAAATGGCGAATCGCTACCATTTTTAAATTTTTAAATAGTTGAAACTTTAAAGACTTTTTATATCTGCACAATATTCATCACTGATGATGTTCTGATACATCTTTATGATACGTGTTGTATGCACTAAGTAATTGTTTGTTTTGTACACTCTAATAAGTGCATATTTCATTACACACATGTCCCTATTTTAATCTAATTAGATTTGCCTATTTTTAAAGAACTGTATATTCTGAGATTTATATATTAAATACAATTTGATATCTTCAGCTGTATAGCTTACAGATTTCAGTTTTAATT